>NC_028360.1:12940071-13107442 GCF_000741045.1 Vigna radiata var. radiata
GTAGAAAAATAGTAGATCCTTCACATAAATTTAACAATAATATAAAAATGGCATAACAAATATCACTACATAAAATCAAATCAATTTAACAGTAATAAACTATGATCACTACTTACAATCAAACACCAATATCCTTATCCCACAGTAACCACATACAATCAGTCAATAAAAATAGTGGACTGATCAACTGATTAGGATAGAGTATAATAAAGATTAAAAAAAATAGGTCATAATACAAAAACTTTGGGAATAAATCAATGAGGCAGAATATTTTAGCATCCATTTGTTAGAACTTATGCACAAGATAGTCCACCTAAATAGACTAGTCGTAGAAGAGTCTCAAGGCTTTAAGTTTAAGTAAAATATCAAGTTTTTAATCAGCTAAACTTTAGACTCCTAACAATGTCACACTCCCTTTAAGTGTTGTTGTCCACAATGACTTTCCCTCATTCGACAACAACCCAATGATAACTCTTTTCTGTTTTACATCATTACTCATCGTAGAAGATGAATTTAAGTCTAACTCAACCTTATAAAACTGACTTGTAAGACAAGATTTGTCTCCTTATATAGGGTTTAGGATTTGATAAAGTCTTTAGTTGATCTGTGTTGGAGTCCCACACTGGATAAAATTGTGCTAGATGAGCAATATATATAGAAAAATACCCACAATCCTATTACTTTAAAGTTTTTGAAAATGGTGTCATGTTCTCTTATGTAGTAGGATCATGACCCATTTCCCAAATATCTCACCCTCAATCCGTAACAAAATGGTATCGAAACTAGTTTTGACCTAGTGACTGATGAGTACGTCTAGATAATTTGCGGAAAAAGTACATGTTTTAGAGCACAACTGATCATTACAGTTTGAACAAGTATCTTCCAAAAAATTTCGATTTAAATATTTTTAACATAAATGAAAACACATAATTAACAAACATAACACAGGAAAAAATATTCTACTGATTATAATTAATTTTCTATCTAATAAAACATATAATTTAGATATTTATATTAATTTTCCATTTTCTTTCTATTCTAAATGTAAACTTCTTCTTGTTAATGGACACTATAATATTTTGTTAAAATGTAAACCTGTGTATTAAGATTAAATTTTAAGGACCTATAAATAATGTTTTCTTATAATTTTCTGTTTAAAGTCTATGCTATTACATTTATTTAATAATATTGTATGTGCTATTTGATGATTACTAATATAATTTTATTATTGTATGTGCTATTTAATGATTATTAATATAATTTTATTAATACTAGTTGGACCTCAAACTATTGAACCATTGTCTTTCCTTTTTCAATGATTGGTCGGTTGACAATTAGCAATAAAAAGTCTTGATATAATATCTGGTATATAATATATACCGATTGTATAAAAAAAGGATCATAAAAACATCCATCAGCTCTCTACCTCTAAAATTGTATGTCAGGACAAAATATCTTGATTTCTACATTTACCAAAATATGTAGTCAACCTAGTACTAGCCAATAATTAGTCAGGAAGTGATAAGGCTTCATAAGAGTATAGTTTTATTACTCTGTCTGATCCGCTATAACACTTGTACAGCAGTAGATTTTCAATAAACCCACTATCGATATCGTCTAACTCTCACTTCATTACAGTTGGTTATGGCTCAGTTGCTCTATATGTACAGCTATAAATAGCTGATACGTAACCCTTTTGTAATGATTGAACTCATTTTCCGAATACATCCATTCTCTTCAAATTCTTTTAACTTTAATAAGCTGAATTATCAAATATTGGGACGGTTATCATTATGTTAAATTCATCAGAGGATATCCCTATTCAGAGCTGAAGAATAAAGGAGAAAGATGAGACTAAAAGTTACATGACAAGTGACCAACCATAGAGGCAATTACTCATCCAATAAGAAACTTGTAAAAGTTTGGAGAGTTAACTGAGAAGTAAAAATATTATTACTGTGTTGTAATTCTATTACACATAGTGCCCTATTTAAGGGACTATGGACCAACGTAAATAAGGCTTCTAAAAAGCCCAAAACCAAACAAGCTAGTTAAAACAATACAATATATTTCAACAAAACTTAAACAAGGAGAGTCTACAAACCAGAATATCCACAATAATAACCCACATTACATGAATTTATAACATGTTAATATTAAAGAAGAATTGTATCCATGATTTTAACCTGTACTCAAGTAGAGAGTCAATAAGGCAAAAAACTTTGGAGGTCAACAGCCCCATCTCCACATCAGAATCAACATTGTCACCAATGGACCACTGAGGATCTGAGCAAGAAGAAAACATTGGTAAAAGTTAGTCAATGCTATGAATGCAAAGAAAAGATATATTAAAATTTCACCATTAGTCTCCATGATTGTAGAATCATTACCACATTGAAAGTAACTTTTCAGTGTATGTACGACAGCCAAAATAAAGTTTTTAACAACTTTATCCCCAGAGTGTCCCCATGAAAATGAATCAAATTCATTGGAAGATAAAAATTCTCCTGCCTGTCACACAAGAAAAAAATGAGAATTATGATTTATGAAACCTTGATCAGTCCAGAGTCGGAAAGTCTGCAGGAAAAAGGTGAGAACCTTCAAAGCCAGCCAAACACCAAGCTCATCCAGGCAAAACATTAAAGCACAAAAAATCTTGGTTATTCTTTTTTGTGCAGACTCAGCAACTGATTTAGTGAAATCTGAACTTTGTAGAGTGAGTTCATGCTGAGAAACAGGATATCCATTGTCAATTACCAAAAAGAATTAATAAACTATAGCTTATAACTTAGTACCGGCTACAAATAAAAATGTGATTCTGACTAATAATTAAATATAGGAAGATTATACGACTAAAAATTGGGAATTGATTGAACACAACTTGTCACCTGATGGAATAGATAACTAAGAGGCAAACTCATATTTCCACTTGCAACACGTGGGGAATTTTTCTTTTTCTTAGTTGTTTCAGAGCATGTTTAGAATTTGGTGTCATTAAATGTACACACCTGTTCTTTTAACATCTTGAGTTTAGATTCCAATTCTTCAAATAATACAAATTGAATTCCACTGTCCCTGTAAAACTTGAATATTGGAGTTGATGTTGGCATGAACTCTGTGATGACAGCTTCACTACATGTATATACCTTCATTTCAAAATGTTTTAGCAAAACCAAGTGATTTGCAAATAAGCACAAATGAGCATTAATCACATGAGAATAAATTATTCCAACCATATTGTCTCATTTCTTGAAATAAATAAAGAAACAACTTTGTAGCATAGGTATATATCACAGTACCTCTAGACTTGTTAAGATAGAACTGTTTTCTAAAAACAAAGAAAATAACTACCGCAAGAAATAAGTATATAAAGTATCAATTAGATAACACATATGTTAATATAAATGTCATTATGATACTTCTTGCAATAAAACTTGTAATGGAGACCATATCGATAATCTTTGCAATGTATCTATGTGTGATTATCTTCAAATTACACCAATCTATACAATTATAACAAGAAGATAGCAGACAACACTCAAACAACAGAATAAAAAGCAGAACGAAAGCCCAAAAACTTCTTGAAAGAGGGAAAGAATAAAAAAGCAACCTTTGAATGCATTAGAGTCATTAGTTTCCGTACATTCTCTGACCAGGATGAATCAGAACTTCCAACTGATTAAAGAAATAAAATAAAAAGGGAATTCAAAATTAGAGAGAAAAAGCTAGCAATGCAAGGAGCCATTTATTTTCTCTGGGCTGTGAACCTTTTGACTTAATTGGAGATGCAGTCATCCCAAAAATTCGAGGAAGGTCAGAGATACCACACTTTAATTGATGATGATAAAATTCCTGCATGAAATCAAATCTTACAAAGGTAACAAACTAACTCAACAGAAACTAGAAGCTCATGATGCTGACACACAACAAGGGAACAGCAAAGTACAATACAAGTTTACAAATTAACTAATTGTCTGCAAACCTAACAAAACAAAATAAAAATAAAAAAGCACAATACTATAGGGCAAAATCAGCAATTCAAATTAGTATCTCGTAGAGACTAAGTCCCTGTTTAAGATAGACTTCAGTTTTCAAATTTTTAAAACTGTATCAAGTTTCAGTTGAGTTTTTTATTTTACTTTTTTTAATTTTTGAAATTTTAAAAACTTGTAAAATCAGAGATGGATAAAATGAATGCAACAATTTTCCATCCTACCCATTATGAACTCCCTCAAAATAGACAACATCATATAATAAAAATTAGAAGCAATTATTGCAGGTTCAATTCACAAATTGCAAACTCTTGTTTTTAGGCTCCCAGGAATAGCAAAGGCCAACTGAAAAATCCCAAAATTTTCCAGTGAAAACACAAACAAAAGGAAAATGCAAAACAAAAATCTTTCTTTTCCATGTTTTTCAAATTTTTTACTTGGGGCAGGATCGGTGGTGACCACCATTGATGAAAGGGAACTTGCTCATTGTTCCTTCAATAACAAAAAGGTAACAAATTAAAATCAAATTATTGTATAAGTTTCTTTTTTATTCTCTGAATTGATGAATATATAATGTAGTACATACAGAAGACACACAATTCAATAATTTCTGTTCTTCTTAGTCATTGCCATTACCAAAACCTGCCAGAGCAAAGGGGAACAATAGCAAAACAGAACCAAGAAATAAGATGATGCACAACACCCACTCTTAGCCATGCAAAATGAAGATAGAGTGCATCAACGAATCAGTGATTTTGGTGGAGGTTCCACACATCTTCTAGTTGATAAAATTAGAGAATCATAAAACTTAAAACAAGAAAATAAAAAACTTATTATTCTGAAAACCAGGTAAAAAAACAATTCAGCTCTATTTCATCCAAACAGATTTTACTTTCAGAAATATAACAGAGGTAAATGGCTGGCCAATCATGCATCAGATCACAACCTTATTACATTTGCAGAATTCATGTTCAATATCAAGTCCTTTTAAATATCATCTTTGGAAAATGCTGTAGTTCAGAGTCCAGACCACTTGCGAACACAAGTTTAATGCACTTTATATGACAATGCATAGCAACCAATATCATGCTTGGGGGAATAGTTCAATCAAGTGGTTATTGATAACAGTTTATCACATTGGCTTATTTTTATAAGATTCACAGTGAGGAATATTCAAATAATCCAGTAAAAACTATAATGAAGCTATAAGTTACTTCCGTAGGCTTGACAAAACACCTGCATTACTGTTTTGGTTCAATGACCAAAGAAGCCCAATTTATTTAAAAACTCTTACAAATGGAAAATCCAGGAATGGACCCTAAAAGTCATTTTTATTTAACAGTTTCTAAGGATGTGTGCACTTTACATGCTTGGGGTAATTGTTCAATTAAGTGGTTATTATTAATAACAGCTTATCACAAAAGCTTATTTTTATAATATTCAGAGTGAGGGTTATTCAAATAAGTCAGTAAAAGCTATAAGAAAATTATAAGCTACTTTCATAGGCTCAACAAAATGCATGCATTACGGTTTGGTTTAATGCCAAAGAAGCTTATCTTAGGTAATAACTCTTTCAAATGGCAAATCCATGAGTTAACCTAAATGTCATTTTTATTAAACAGTTTCTAGGGATGTTTGAACAGTGCAGATATTACTTTAAGACCTTGTTAAGAGTTGTTCACGGGCCTAATAGCTGACCCACATAATGATGGACAGTCTTTTGTTATTCCTGGTATGCAACTATGCACCGCAAAGTCGAAAAATATTTGAATGCCACCAATCAACCACAGCTCATACACCAGTGCATGGTGAAAGAATGTTTAGTTTCCCCCTTTACACTTGTCCACTGATCTTTGTCACTTGTATTTGTATTACCCAGTAAAAATGAATCTTTAAAGTCAAAGACTTAGCAAGGTAGAAGGTATATAACAACATATTAATGAAGACGTCACAACTCAAACATATTGTAACAAGAATTAGAAATAAATTCAATGACACAACCAGTTAAGAGAGAAGACAGAAAGGATATAACACTTACAGTCATGATGCACGCATAAGGGTGTTTACCCCTAGCATGATGGCATTCATCCATTATTAAAACCTTAATCATGTTCAGTTTGAAGAAGCTATGCCTCAAGCAATTCAACAATATCACAGGAGTCATGACAAGCACCTATGCATTCAAAAGCATTAGTGATAGTAATTACCAATTATCCATACAGCACACAAAAAATAAATGACACAAACATCATACTAAAAGTAAGAAATTAAGCAATGTGCTTCATATTAAAGCCAATAGAATTCTTTAACAAATAAAGCTTTTGTCTTCTTTTACATTTAATTCAAGCATAAAGAGAGAAGACAAAATTATCCTTAAGCATACTATAAGCTTTAATCCAGTACAGACCTCAAAAGTAAAGAGGAAAATGTAAAAATTAGATGACATACGAAAATGAATTCCAAAACTGGCAAAAAAAAATAGTACGCCAGATGGCGAAATGAGTATCATATTCAAGCCAATAGAATATTGGAAAAAAGTTAAGAAAACGATTTTACTATTTTCCATTTGTTTCAAACATAAATATAGAGACAAAACTATGCTTAAGTACTCCTAAGCTTTAAACCAGGAACAAAACTTTAAAATAAATAGGAAAATCTTAAATTAAACAACATGCAAGAAAGAATTCCACAATGACCACTGAAAAGAGTGTGACCAACGACCACCAATTAAATCAATAAAGAAAGTTGAATATTACAAGTCTATAAATATAATTTTCCATGTATGCAAGAGTCTTACAAGTCGAGTTACAATCTTTGACAACCCCCTCCAATCCTTGAGTTTTACAAAATTGCATGCATTAAATGAGTGAGTGACAACTAAGGTAGTGGAACAGTCAAACAATAATTTCAAACATGTTCCATCAAATCATTTCATTTACATTTAACAACTTAAATTTGTTTGAATTTTCAATGGAAATGATGAAAGACAATAATATATATATAACGAATCATGTGATTTGTATCAAATCAATACAAAATAGCCCAAATTCATTCATGTATTGTACGATGCAAAGTCATTTATGATTCATCTTATAATATAAATCAGTTGGTAGCTACATTGTTTCCAAACAAGAGATTAAAATCATGAATCATAGAATTCAGATAACTACTGAAATAAACATTCAGCTACCTTTTCAAGTGGGGCAAAACAGGAGTACGCCATGCATGACAAATAAATGGGTTATGATCAAGCAAAACAAATCCGTAAAAAGGACAAGGCAACTTTCAGTTTTGATAAAAATGCAAAAATTATCACCTCATGTTTCTCCGTTTCTTGTTTCCAGGTAGCACCATCCCAATAGTCAACTCCCATATCACCCCAATACGTTCCCACTTTCAAGTCAGTATGCATTTTCACAACTTCAGCTTGCTAAATTCACAAGTGAACAGCAATAAGTTAAAAGATAACAAAGAAAAAAAGCACAGCGAAAGTAGTGATCCATTCCATGGCTCCTCAACAAGGTCATGGCAATCAAATAATGAATCTCAAATTTCAAACGGGCATCATAAGATAGGGACTGACATACTTGAGAGACCAACACAACTTGGGGAACCAAGAACACTGCAATGAAAGGAGAAGGCTTTCGCAGATGATGTGCGTAGCTACGAAGAAGCATGATGGCTATCAAAGTCTTGCCTGAACCAGTCTCCAAGTACACTATAGTATTCTCACGAATAGCTTTGTCCAATGCTTCAAGTTGATAGCTACAAAAAAAAAAATCAAACATAAGTGAACAGAGAGATGATTATAACAATAATATATTCAACAATGCAAACGCTCAACACGAAATGGGTTAACGTATTAAAGTCACCTTCTAGCAAACGGGAGAACATCACCAGTAATCTCTCCCTGCTGGGAATGGGTATCTAATTCCTTTGGGAGAACCTCTTTCATGGTTTATTTGCTCTGCGATCAACCTGCATTCAAATTCCAACTAAAGAAAAACACCCAATCACAAAAATTATTCCTCTCCAAGTCACAGAAGATGCAAAACAACGAAACAAATACAAACCCACATTATACATTATTAGTTCTATGTGCTTATTTAATAGATTTTCAAAATTAAAAGAAAAAATTTCCGAAAAAATGAACTGGGCCAGAGAAACAATAGAAGAGATGAATGTACCTCTGCTTCTCTTTTTCTTTTCTCTTCTACGGTGCTCTGGGAATCCTGTGGAGTCCATACTTCAGCAAGAAACTGTAAAAAGGTTTTATGCCAACTAAAAAGTTGGTGAGAGGAATATCAGGAGATTCTTTAAAATTAAACAACAAAATAAAAACTAAATCATTATTTTGGATTCTTATGAATCAGTGAACTGGTATATGTATATATTTTTCATTTTCTTCATACTTTTGAGATTATAATTATTACTTTCAAATTTAAGTTATTTTAAGATACAGATGAAATAGCATTTTTGACAGGAAAATTGATAAAAATTTTAAAATGTGACACAGAACTGCGAATAACAATGATATATATATATATATATATATATATATATATATATATATATATTACTTAGAATAATTATTTTGCATCTATTACCCTAGTAACAGCGTGTTTCTATATATTTTTTTAAAGTAAATAATAAATATACAATATTAATATGTGGTGTGGCATATCAGTGGAGGATGTAAATAATTTGAAAGATAGATAAAATGGTGGAAAAAAAAACAATGACAAAAGTTGCAATACAAAAAAAAAATGTGGATACTAATTAACGTATTTAATTAATGTGTTATTTTTTAATGATAATAAATTTATTATTATTAGTGTATTTAAGATATTAAACATAAATGTCTTTTATAATTTTATTACGAATAATTTTTATTTATTTTATAGGTAATTTTATAATTAAAAATGGTTAAATTTTAAAAAATATTTAAACTAAAAAATAATTAAGTTTAAAGAAACAATAAAATAAATAAAATAATTGTTTTAGTTAATATTTTATTTAAAAAATAAATTTGAAAAGAAAACCAGACGACAAATAAACCTTTATATATAAATATAAATATATAATGATAGAGTTAGAAGTGTAACGTTTGAAATACATAGTATTAACTACAAAAGAAATTATCATATAATTAATAAAATAGATCATTAACCACGTGAGAATATAAGGTTTTATTATAGTGATTTAAAAATAATCACTTTGAATAACTATTTTTAATTAAAATAGTTAATTTTCAATTTTTACCCACCATTTTAGTATACACATTTATTTTCTATGTTTATTCTTTACAAAAATATTTTTCTAAATTAAAATAATTAATTACCAATTTTATACTGCTTTTTAAATTTGATATTTTTTACCGTTTTTAAAATTAAAATAATTATTTATAATAAAATTGTAAAATTTATTTATATTTATTTTATAATTACAATAATAATAATTTTATAATTTTTTATTATTATAAAAATAATGAACATGTGAAAAATGATTTATGGATAGTGTTTTCACCTCTAATTGGAGTCCTTAATTAGAGAGGAGTCATTCTTTACTTTTGAGAAGTCCAAGACCTTTTTAACATTTGGCAATAAGCAATCATGTTAAATTGTTAAAGTGCAAAATAACAATTAAAATAAAAGATTAGCAAAGAATAAAGTATAAGAAAATATAAAGCATATTCTTTTCCGACAAAACTCAGTGTCACTGCTTCTGTTTGATGTCTGTCACTGTTTAAAGAGGTACAGGTTTTGAGTACGGCAGCATGGGTACGTCATCATGGTCACACACACTCAGAATATTATCTTCTTATAATTAATCATGTGATTCAAAGAAAGGGTAAATATCTAGACAACTGCCAGTGTTCCACAATGGCGGGAAAAGTTTGGTGTGATTTTATTTTGGAGGGTATAATTTATAATGTACTTTTTAATGTCAAATTCATATTTTATAGGTTTAATAAGTTCTGGAAGTTGCTATATCTAGGAGTTTATTTCAATTGGATCCTTTAATTTTGAAAGTGATCAGTTAGGTTTCTAATTTTGTCAATTTGAATCAATAAAAGTCTTTCTGTTAGATGCAGTTAACACCATGTGGCACGCTGGCACTTTCAGGTGACACCGTTTCAAGTGCATAGGTGGACTATAAAAGGGTGAAATCCCTAAATTAAAAATGTGTATTTGAAGGTGAAATCCTTAAATTAAAAGGGATCTCACCCTTTTATAATTCACCTATGCACTTGAAAGGTGTCACCTGAAAGCGTCAGCGTGCCACATGTTCAAAAACTTCACGGTGTTAACTGCATCTAATGGAAATACTTTTATTGATTCAAATTGACAAAATTAGAGACCTAATTGATCACTTCAAAAATTGGAGGACCCAATTGAAACAAACCTCCAAATATAAGGACCTCCTTACCTATTAAACCTATTTTATATTTTAGAATTATGTAATGTCATTTGTAAAATATTTTTTAAATTTGTATTATGGATTATACTAAAACATAAATTTATATTGTGATTTATATAATTTAGAATATAGATTTACATTACAAATCATATAATCCAACATATAATACTTTGTATTTTAGATTGTTTTCTAAATTTTCATGATAAATTATATAATATAAATTTATATTATAGATTATATAATCTAAAATATGATTTATATTTTATATTATTTTCAAAATTTGCATTATAACTTCTACAATACTAAATGTAAATTTGTATTATAAGTTATATGATGTAGAATATATATTTATATTTATGGATTATACATAACATTTCAAAACATAGTATAAATCTATATAAAAGAGTCATCACATATGTAATGCTATAGAAGAGTTATCCAACTAAAGTATAAAGTGTTAACTTTAGAGTTATCCAAAATCAACCGGAAAATTTAAACTTTATATACAAACATCCTAAATCAAAACTATTTACAAATACTGCTATAAAGAAACTATACTACAGCGTCGCCTCCATCAAAAGTATGCTCCAGAGACATCTAATCCCCCTCTATTCACATACATAGGATCATCATAACGAAGTGAGAAAACAAAGAATACATACAACACAAACACAGATAGAAGGGTAAGTTAGAAGAAAATAATTAATGATATATGAATAAAATTAAACATTCCAATAAGATACACACACGACACATCAAACAAAAATAATCTTTGTATATGACCACCCTTTTACTTGACCATCTGGATTAGTATGAATATGTAGTTATGGTAGTTCGTGCACTTGTTGTGGTGAAACAGCTGACCCATTCCAAGCTACCACACAATGTTAGTCCATTATAACTCACCTTAGGCCAAGGTAAAACCCCTAGGTTAGGACCTCCTGCTATTCTCACGACATGCCTCACTGTTGGAAGTCCCACATCGATTAGAGATAAGGTCAATTCATAGTATATAAGTGGGTGAAAACCTCACCTTACAAGCCGGTTTTGTGGGGTTGAGTTAGACTTAAAGTCTACTTCTAACATAGTATCAGAGTCATCGTTAAAGTCTATCCTTTGAGTTAGACTTATAGTTTACTTCTAACATTCGCCCTTCTTTGCTTGAGAATAAGTGGCCATTAGAATGTTAGGATGAATTCCAAGACTGAGCTTCCCATATTCACACTTACAACCTTTGAAATCACCACTGAGAAATTTCTCCTTGGAATTCTCTTCCACACCATTTGAAATCACATACCTTTACTTTGATACTCATATAAACTCATGCATAATCATACCTCATGCACAATTGAATCAATACATATCTCAAACCAATCAAGAACAAAAAAGAAAAGAGTAACCAAAAATTTGGACCAGTCGCTCAACGACCTTGCTCGTTGTGCGAATAAGAATCACAGTGCTCCCAAACCTCAAGCTCTTGTTGAGCGACTCCACTCGTTCAACGAGTCTGCATAATTTTGCAGCACAAAACTACAGAATTTGCAAGATACACCAAACTTGACCAAATGGATATATTTTTCCCAACTTCTAGTCCTCCTATATTGTGTTATACACCTAATTATACTCAACCAAGGGTGTCTAAACCCTTCTAACTTCGATCTAAACAAGTATCCTCAATATCTCATCCAAAAACTCAACTTAGAGACTCAAATCGAATTTTACCATTTGTGGCACAATTCGCAACAATTTAGGGACTCTAAAAAGTCCCAAATGATTTACCAAAACTCTCCAAAAGTCCCAAATGATTTACCACTCAATCATAACTCAGATTTCTACTATTCTAGATGTTTGAACATGACATAACCCAACTCATACTCAACCTCAACTGCATAAAAGTAATTCACCAACCATTTATTAACATGTCCTTACTCAAGAACTCATTTTCTATACCCAAAATAACCTAAAACCCAAAACTATCCTTTTCTTTCAATAATTCAATAAACAAAAATCACTTCAACAATGCAAATTCAACATCTCACACACACTTAAACAGATTCCTTAGGTTATACACATCCATCATCACACAATGCATTAATTTCACCACTTTACTTCCATCATCACTATCACACAATAACATTTTTCTCTCCAAACAGTTCAAAATTCACAAACCATAAAAAAGTATACCGCATACTTAAATTTAAAAGCAAATATCTAACTTTCCTTACCTCTATCAAACTCGCACCGCTCTAGAAAATACCCCGACTGCGACTTGCACCGCAAGGAATTTCTAAAAACACCTACAAATCACCGATTGGTGATTAGAGAGAAACCGTAGAACTTAAATTGAGCTGAGAATTGAAGAAGAGAAGTTCTTGATCCATGCAAATAGAACTCATTCACAGGATCAAGAACCCTAAACACCAAAGAAAGGGGATTTACCACGTACCTGTTCGATTCAACCAACTGATCAATCAGATTGGTAGCCCTTGACGCAAGGATCGCCTAGACACTTCTTGATCGTCAAACAAGTGACCAAGGAACGAGAATTTGTAGGGAGAAGTGAGAAGAAACGAAAAGGAACAATTTTAGAAAGATAGAGTGTTCTTAAAGTAATGAGACGCGTTTGGAAAATTCTATTTATATTATAAGATTATTTTAAAATAAAATACTCGGTTTCATTAATACACCTACCCACTCTAAATACTCCATTTTGTAGGTTCTTACATTATACGCAAAATACAAATTTATATTTTAAATTATATAATTTAGAATATGTAAAATTAATATTTTCAATTTATGGATTATGAAATCTGAAATATTTATGAATGGTAGAATATGAAACTACAATTAAAATATGAAAAACAATTTGCACTATCTTTTTGGAATTTAGAATGTATGAAGCTCAAGAAGAAAAACTAAAGGGTGCAAAAAGAATTTTCTGTATTTTTATTATATTATATTATACCAACAAAGGAAGGCTAAAAACCTCAAAAAAATTAGAAGAAAATGGTCAATTTAACCAATTTTGTATAAAAGCCATTTTTGTTGCCGATCATAAATTATACTATTTAAATAAATAAACTATAGTTTTTTTATTATAAAATCTTCAAATTAATAATGATAATAATTTTCTTAAAAAATTATCATTGATAATAAATTTGCAAAATTTACTATTAATATTATTATAATACCTGCTTCAAGTTATGTTTTTAATTAATAGCAATACTAGTTTTCTAATATTTTGAATTTGATAATTTACAATTATTAATTTTACATAAACATAAATTTAATGAAAATAGTTTTAAAATATTATTTAAATTACTAATAATATTTTCATTAGTTCATTAATTTTTAATACAATAACCAAATTTTTATTTTATTATATAACATAGTAAAATTATTATGTTAAATTTAAATTGATAATAATTATAATTTTAGTATGCTTTTAAGTTAATAACAGTTATAATTTTTTAAAAACTTTTGCATATATAAAAAAGACAATTTCTTCCTATAAATTTTTGTATTTCATATTGTATAATTGATGATGTAAATTTTGTATTCTAAAATATATAATTTAGAATGTATTATTTTGTATTTTAGAATGTACAATTTAAAATATGTTTGTATTTCAAATTATACCATTCAAAATACATTATTTTGTATTTCAAAAATACATTACTTGTATTTCAAACTGTATAATATGATCTTCAAAAAATGATATTTTTTATTGAACATTTTGAAGTATAAAAGTTTTTGGGATGTGAATTAGAATTAAGGAGATGAAGAAAGAAATTACCTATAAAGGAAAAAACATTCCAATCCAAGGAGTTCCGTTTCGACACGTTAACAATTTGGAATGGGATTTTTTCTTGTAAAAATACGTTCAAATGCTTTAAAATTTTTTAGACAGTTTAATAGATTTTGAAGACTATGATTCCAAACTTTATTTTAACTGTGACATTAAACATGAAGAGAATTTATAATCTTAATTTCCTTCTTGATCCAAATGTCACTTTAAGAAAAATTTTAGATTTAAAAATGATATAATCATATATCAATACACATTATAACTTTCTTTGTTACAAATTAAGGTGAAATATAAAGACGTCCTTAAATCATAGTTCTTACTATGGTTGTTACAAAATTACAGAACAACTAATAACATACAAAAATGAGATTTTCTTAAACTTCATCAAATCATTTAAAAGAACAAAATTTAGAATTGTTTCGGATATGGAGATGACACTTCCAACACCAGCACAATTTTTTCAAAGACGTCGTCCAATAATTATTCTTTTTGTCTCCGTCTTCGTTTTACCTATCAAATATAAGTCAGTAATCTGTCTGTACGAAGATTCGAAATAACAATATTAAATGTACAGTAAATACAATCATCTACCTTTTACTTTTGACCTATATTTATAGTTTTTGACATGAGATTGAAATTAATAAAACCTTAATCATGGCCTAATCTCAATCCAATACTCCTAATTACCATTTATCTCAATCCTTGCAGTCAAACCTTTTTTTGACTATGGTCGAACGTCTCTGTCCCTACCGCCCAGTCTTGCGTTCTGCAACTTTCAATAACTGTTAAACTACTTCCTTCTTACTTCTTTCTAGAGCCTTCTGGCCGGTTTGATGTGAGGCAACGGAATGACCAGGCCATACGGTACAAGAATCATATCAGATAACAGATTCAATCCACATTGTAATAAGTTGTGAGAAATGGACTTTTCATTTTACTTAAAATAGGAAGACAGTGATCTGTTTATAACTGGAACATTAGAACCCAAATATCTACACTCATGAAAAATTTCTTAAATGTTAACTTGTATTCCAGAATACTCATTCCGGAACTAAAAGAAAGTATATTAAACTATACAATATGGGTGTTAAATAATTCTCATTGGACTTGAATCAATTATGATTAGTATTAGAACACTTCCATAAAACCAATAAATTTTAGCAAGTCTTTTAATAACCTACAATGACTGGTTAACCCTTGTGCGTACACAGTAAGAACTTTTTCAAACTTATTTACTGAAATGATGTCCTTTCTTCAGGGAATTCAAAAGTTCCTTGCAAACAATCTTTTTTGCTGTGTCCTTAAGTGCAGCACCAGTATACTCGTACTGATGAATAACCCCATCAGCTTCTACCTCCATTCTGTAATTGGTCACACCCCCTTTGCGAGACACCACATCTTGTATGATTCTATAGCTTCTTTTCTGACAAACTTCATAAAACTCTCTGATTGGATGAAGCTTCAATGTTTCAGGTGTTACAAGGGGTTCCAAAAGTGGCTTGATGCTTTGCCACACAACCTCCTTATCATATCCTGAATCAACAAGAATGGCTCCAGCTAGAGACTCTAAAATGTCTCCAAGTACCTACCAAATAGAAAAAATCTCATGAGTTTTTGCAATGATCAACACATTGTAGCTGATCATCTCAGTTAAGACAAATCTGCTGCAAAACTCACAGAAAGTATGCACACATATTAAAAATCTATAAATTATGCAAAAGAATTTAAATGACCCCAATGATAAGAACGAAGTAGTAACATGTTTACACATGAATTATGGAAGACATAACTATTCCAGGGTCCATTAACATTTGGAGAAACACAATAATTTGGTCAATTTTACTAGTAATAATTTAATTAATTAGTATAATAATTATTTCTCCTTTGACAGTTCCAGAGACAAGGAGTTCATGACATGGAGTACTGCATATAGTGAACTAATTTATCTTTCATTTAGAGAAGGTCCTCCAAAATTGCAAGAAAATTACAACTAACCTTAGGGAGCGATGTCTCACACTCATATCCAAAAGTTGATGACGACGGCAACTTCTCAAAATTGTCAAGTGTGACGGCAATATGCATATGCAGTTCTTGTGACGCATGGAGTACATGTTTATGCAATCCATGCTTAATGGTAGACCATGCATAACAATCATTATTCACAGAAGCTGATCTCATGTCAGTTAACTGACCAGGGGACATGCCAGGATATTTATTGTACAAATACCACGTTATCAAATAGTCAAGGACTGAATCTCCCAGAAATTCTAATCGCTGCAAGGAAGGGAGTATATCATTCACAAATTGCAATAAGAGAAAAAAAACTTAACAAGAATACGAGGAAACAAGATTGATCACGAGGAATCTGTAGAATTACTATTTATGAGGTCCCACCTAGACTTAAAAATGATAGCCAGTCACTATGGAATTCATGAAAGTTCATTCATACATAATAGATACATTCTAATGTCACTGTCTTGTTTCGATATAATGAATAATAACTACAGTAAGTACCTGATAACATCTAGGAACTTCAGGAAGCATGTAGGAACCATGTGTTAGAGCTTCCACTAAAAGAGAACGGTCATGAAATGAGTACTTTAATTGAGATTCCAGAAATTCGACATTTACCAGCTTCTCTGGTTTAATATCAAAGTGCCTATCATAGGCTATTTTATCAAAACTCACTTTAATCCCAACCAAATCCATAAACATCAATGCGGCTTTTTCACCACCAGTGCTGAGGAAGGCACCAATTAGTGCCTCAACAACATCAGCAACGATCTTCCGTTTTAATTTTCTTTTTCCATAAACATAATTCTTTTTCCCCTTGGTAATCAACTCTGTGTATTTAAGAGTTCTAGAATTATCACCAGGAATAATCCAGACATTAGGATCAAAAGGCTCATTTCGTATGAAGGCCTGCCAATCAAAAGAATGAGGAATTCAGAAATCTGAAGTTTCAGGATGATAGTGCAATCCTAACTTGATGTAATGACGCAGAAGTCTAAAACCACACAAATTCATCACAGAATGGATAAAGCAAAAGTTCAGCAATAGAATAAATATTGTAAACTCATGCAAAGAGCACAAATTAGGGAGCACATTACTAGCAACAAATATTGTTAATTTTGGATTTGATTTTTTATAGGAACTCAAGAAATAATTCTGAAAATGAAGTTCTATTCCACTATGAGGAGCTCATAGCTCTTGGGGGGAAACGATACACACCAGTCCAGAGCCTAGCTCTCTGTACACACACACTCAACATTTTTCTGCTCACTCTCCATACTACTCCTTGCCAAAAAAACCATATCATTTCATTGTACTCATGTGCATGCACCACTAGTGAGCAGCTCACGGCACTCCTTTCTCTTTCAGTAAACAATCAGATCTTTTCTTCTCAAAATACAAAACTGATAGAAAGTAGGTCAGATTTACAGCAAGCAAACTGTTTAACTTGCAGAACTTTGAGGGTGTGCATCTCCTAATGACCAAAGGCCACAATACTCTAAAAACGATAAGATGATCACTGCCTTCACTTCCTCATTAATTGGCAGCAAGCTTTATGTCTCTAATCATCCCAGCCACCAACTAACTCCCTATCTAGTAATTTTACTATGGGGGATACATATAAAACATTTGTACAAACATGATAATGACCCAAACAATCACAATTATAATCTTCTATCAAACTTTAAGTGAAAAGCAATATTAACTAACTAATTAAAACAGTGAACCACTCATTACTTTTTGTCATTATATCAGAAACCAACTTATTATTGTAATTTTTGGAGAAGAAATCGATCTTTAGGCAGGGAATGGGTAACAAAAAATCCTAACCATCCGGATCACAAAATAGATATATGTGACGGAAATTTGGATTCAGGGAGATAATTCCGACACAACAAGTAACCAAGTGCAGGGAAATCAATAGCTTAATAATTTCCAGTGCAATTGGGAAAGTGCTGAAATACGTTTTAGAGAAGGTAGATTGTTTGAGAATGAAAACGTGTATTCCATGGAGGCACCCAGTCATGCTAATAGAATCAATTTGTCACATGTGCCAAGAAGAGAGAAAAACCTCAAAAAATTTTTGCTGAGACACTGCCACATCAGCGCAGAGTTTAATAACCCACTAAAAGGGAAAACATGATATGAAAAAACTAATATATGTTGTAAAAATAGTATGCAATAACACTAAAGCAAGGTATAAAATGGTGTTGCTAACACAATACATTAATGCTGTAAAAATATAAGAAAAGGATAGAGAAGAATCTTCCATACCAGATTTCAATAATCCCATCTTGATGTTAACTATCCAAATCTTATAGAATAAAGGAAAATAAAATAAATCAAATTGAGTATTCTGATTTTTTCCATCAACCTTCATCTTCTAGAATCCTTATTTTGAAATTCAAATTTAAAATGAAAGTACATACATCAACACTTCCTCATGCTCATAAGAAATCAGCCAATATGTTTAAAGAAATAGAACTTCTAAAGCAGAATAAAGACAAAAACATACAATAAAGTTTTAAATGTAAATATGAAAAATGCTGATAGACAGTATTCATAACATTCATAACAGATGCAGAGGATAAAAAATGGAATAAAAATATGAGAGAGAGAGAGAGAGAGAGAGAGAGAGAGAGAGAGAGAGAAAGTACCGCAAGTCCAGAATTGCACCCTAACTTGCAGAGGGCAGCATTGGATATGATCTTTTCACGCTTCACACTGAGCAGACCTTCATGGTGATTTTGAAATGTTTTAAACAGCAATTGACTGGCAGCGTATTTTAAAAAAGAATCACCAAGAGTCTCTAGAGACTCATAATGAAAGGCCTCTTTGCACCCTTTCGCAGTGATTGCTTCCAACACCTACAATGCACAATGCAAGCACCATTTCTGTAAACATCTTTAAAATACAGTCAAATAATTCTTTTTCACTACCTTTTTTTTTTATCGAATGTTTATTAAGGACAAATTACAGAGAGACACAAAATTGTCAGTTCTTGAGAAAAACATGGAAATATAATAATTTCTAAATATAACAATGAACAGTTATAACACACCTTGGTTGTTTGAATTTCATTCTCCGTGCAATGATCCGAGTACATCTTTTTTAAGTTGAAAGCTGCAAGCAATGATTCAAGCCGATGCATGATTGATGGAATAAATGAGAAGGAATAAATTACACCATCTGTTATCGGTGACATTACTATAGAGCACAGTTCTGGGGGTAATTCAACGAAGGCATGGCTTGCTTCTGAAACAGAAAACACAATTTAGGAGTCAGATTGGATAATATATGGGTAGTGTTTTGTCGAGATTTTTTTATGTTGTAGAGGGGTTTTGAGGTTATATATATATGATATGAGTCTTATCCCATATAAGGGATTGACACCAATTTTAATCAAAAACCTTAAATCAATAGGTTTATGGGTCTTTTCTCATTTAACTTTGTCATTTCTACTTAATGTGGGATTTTTACTGATACTTGGATTATTCTCAAAATGATTGAAGATAAGCACTAGACTACAAGTACAATTTGGCATCATGATATTGATAATAAATACACATCAATAGAAGCAGTACAAATGATATTCATATTAAGTTTATAACAATACTTCTGTGTATTAAAAAAGAAAATCAAAAGACATCTTTCATTGATATGATGAAAGCAAAGACAGAAAAATATAAATGGTCCAATCTCACCAAGGAGAGATCAAGGAACAAAATAAAACAAACAAATTGAAAAATCAAGGGTCAGACCTCTTTCCTTTCGCTGTCTGAGTCCATGACAGTGATTTTTAACTTGAAACTTGTGTTTTGCTTTGAAAAGCCGCTGATGTTCAAATTGCAATTGAATACCATGACTGAAAATTGGGGAAAAGAAAAAAAATAACCACTCTAGTGGATTAAGCAACAAGAGAATAAGCATCAATCACAAATAAGCACTTACTATTGTTCAAAGTACTTCTTGTATGTAGTTATTTCACCATTCCTTAGGATCATAGGCGAGTTTGTGTCCAATTCCATAACACCAGTAGTGATATAGAAATAAATCTTACCAGCAGCATGTGAAGTACACACCAATGCATTCTGTAGCTTACAAGTGCAAACTAGACCACTTTTTGTACTTATGTGGGGTTGATGATACTTACACCTAATATTAGATGGATTTACAGAATTCACAATCAACCAATCAATGGTCGAATTTGGATGTTTACTAGTAGCTGGAAGCAGAAGATAATCAATCTCAAGATCATCTTTCAAAAAGCATTTGTCTAAACCAGTTGTGAACTTATTCATACAATTGTCTATCAGAATTCTAAGCAAAGTGACCTGGAATTTTTTACACAAAAGAACCTGTAAAACAAAAAACAAACAATAAATACAGACTTTTCTTAACACTTCCAAATATGCCAAATACAATTAAAGGGCAACAAGACAACATACCTGATCTAAGGAAAGATTAACGGTTCCTTTGTAACTTAACTTTACCGAGACACCACCTCTGTCAAAATCCATATCAAATTGCATGCATCCAATTTCTGGATCAAGCTTAATTCTTAAGGCAAGAAAAATATCTTGCATAGATGTATGATAGCAAAATTTTTGACTGAACTCCATTAAATAACAATGGTAAGTTGTGTGGCTACTATTTGACACACAATTGACCAATTCAAATGGAGCATAAATTGGTTGGTTTTCATCATAATGTTCATTCCCTGCCATAATGTTTTGATGAGGAATGCATTCAAATGAACAAATAAGTTTTAAGGAAGGCAGTAATAGAAGGAGGAGATTGAATAAGTCATGCTAGTTACCAAATTCCTCCATCTCTGCTTCTTCAATGACAATATCGGGAACAAGATTATCTGTCAGAGCTCCAATCTTGTGAAGTTGTTTGCATGCTTCAAGGCATGCAATATTCTTTAAGAGATTTTTGTCACCTTCTACATGAATAGGCTTTAGCGGGCAGCTCTTGGGAAGATATAAAGTTGCAGTCTCTTTGTCCCACCTTGGAGCTGGTTTAAAGTACCTGAGAGTTAAATCTAGATGGGATAAATGATGAAAAACAAGATAAAAATAAAACCAGAATGAAGCAAAGAAAGCGTATCTGAGATTCCTAAAATAAAGGAGACAAACATTTAATAAGGGGAAAAATGAAATAACTGACCCATCTGCTGGGAGCCGTGAGCAATACAAGTGAATCAAACTAATGCTAGAACTAAGATTTGCAAAGGCATCAGTGTTTGCAACGCGATAAGTTTCTTCCTCAAATTGATCACCTTCTAAAGGATCACATGGAAGTGAAGAATGACGTAATGCCTCCTTCCTCATAATATCCCCACTTGCAAGGTATTTCTCTAGTCGAGAGCATGTAGCTGAATCCCCACTGCAATTCAGAATAAACGAATGAAGTTTCGGGAAAATTTACTTTAGTTGTCTATAGGTTTGACTCTAGAATTTTGTCTCAGATTTGACTCTATAATCCTGCCTCTCAGCTGGATAATTAGCACACGTGCAAGTACTACAGCAATAATGATGCTGAGAATTGTAAAAAAGGAACTACCTCTTAACTATTAATAAGTAATCTGAATTTTTCATTCTGGCTCGTCCTCGGGACTGTATAAAACTACACACTGTAGGAGATGGATCAAATCTAATAACTAGATTGCAAGTTTGAACATCTAAACCTTCTTCAAGAATTGATGTTGCAACAATGATGTTAACCTGCACATTCAATTTTTTGTTGTAGATAAGACCTGCATTTGGTTATTATAAGACAGTGGATTGCTTAAGAAATCATCATACCAAACCCATTTGAAATTCTTCCACAATTTTATTTTGTTCTTTCCTAGACTGGTTTTGTAATCGATATTTGTGTCCAGCAATGAATTTAGTCTTCCAGTTATTGATTGCTGGAAGTAAGGTATTCAATAGATCCTGAAGGACAATGGCTGTAACGACCCTTTGCACAAAAATTATGCATCTTATATCAGTCAAACCCCTGCAATTGTAGCATATAAAGTAGATCCATAAAAGAGATTTAATCATCTCGATAGCATAAAAAAGCTTACTACATTCAATCAAACAAAAACAACAGCATTATCCCACTGGAACTGCATATACAATCAAAAGGTAAACCAATTAGAGTAATGAATCTAAAAAAGATTAATAAAGAATGGGGTTTAATATATTATGTCAGAGACCAAAATCTCGGTCACAGAAAAAGTTGGAGTTTAACATATTAGGTCACAATGCGAATTTTGTCACAAAATTAATATAGGGTAAAGTGTTCAATACTCATCCCAATCTGAAGCTAGCACTATCAGGCTTAGATTCCAAAAACTAGGCTCGTTTAAGACTCATGTTATATCCCAAACTCTACCTTGTGTCACAACATTTTAAAACCCAACATTATTTCAACTTTATACACTTTCGATAACAGATAAATAGCTTTTGTTTTCAAAGAAGTAATCTAAAGATCCATCAGTTTTCAACCTTTTAAATTTTGTCATATAGCACAAAATATCCAAATCTGTACAAGTTGTCAAAATAGAGTCAACCTAGTACTAGCCCAAGTATTTGCTGGGACATAATTGAGCTGAAGAATGAATTATTGGTGACAGGTTAAGATTAGGTTAAATCCATCCAATGAACACCCCTATCCAGAGCTGAAGAATAAAGGAGAAATACGAGACTTCACACTATCTAACCAAATGACCAACCATGAAGGCATTTTAACCGTCCAATAAGAAACTTAAAGCATCTTAACAAGCACAAGGAGAGCTTAGAGGCCAGAACATCCATAAAAATAACCCATATCACATGATTTCAGAACCACATCATAAATCTTTAGAAAGAAACCTGTTCATGATTATAACCTGTACTCAAGTAGAGAGTCAATAAGACAGCAAACTTTGGTGCTCAACAGCCCCATCTCCACATCAGATTTAATATTGTTGCCAATAGACCACTGAGGACCTGAGCAAGAAGAAAGCATTGTGTAAAAAATAATTAATGCTAGAAATACAAGTAAAAGAGTTATACTTGAAATTTCATCATTTTTCTCAATGGTTGTAGAATAATTACCGCATGGTACGTAAGTTTTCAGTGTCTGCACGCAAGCCAAAATAAAGTTTTTAACAACTGTGTCCCCACAATGTCCCCATGAAAATGATTCGAATTCATTGGATGACAAAGATTCTGCAGCCTGTCACTTAAACAAACAGTTGTCGTCAATTATATTTATGAAACCTTGAAGAATCATGAGTCATAGTGCAGAAGAAAGGAGAGAACCTTTAAAGTCAGCCAAACACCAAGCTCATCCAGGCAAAACATTAAAGCGCAAAAAATCTTTGCTATTCTTTTTTCTGCAGACTCAGCAGCTGATTTAGTGAAATCTGAACTTCTTAGAGTGAATCCATGCTGAGAAGCAGAATATCCATTGTTAGTAAACTCAAGAAAAAATAAACTATAACATAAAGAGAGTAACACTACAGAAAGATAATAAGACAACTTATAAAGGACCAGACTCGGTTCCATTTTTGACACATGGGGATTTTTCTTTTTATTAATTGTTCGAGTTTATATCAAAAGCTGATATCCTTAAATGTACACACCTGCTCTTTTAATATCTTGAGTTTCAATGCTAAGTCTTCAAATAAAGCAAATTGAATTCCACTGTCCCTATAAAACTTGAATTTTGGTGTTGATGATGGCATGAACTCTGCGAGGACAGCTTCACTTGCACATGTATATACCTTCATTACAAAATAGAGGTCAAAGAAAATAATACATAGCAGGACTATATGGTAGCACATCAACAAAAACAAATACTAATCAAATGAGAAGAAATTATTCCAACCATATTGTCTCACTTCTTCAAATAAATAAAGAAATAACTTTCAAATATAGGTACAGGTTCAAATACCTCTAGGCATGTTAATACATTGGGTCACGAATGGTCACAACTGTTTCCTAAAAACTAGGAAAATAACTGCTAAAAATAACTACAAAGAATCAAATAAGTTAACATAAATTTAATCTTTTTGGTACTTTCTCACATAAAATCTATCACTTGGAGGCTCAATCAATAGTCTCTGTACTGCATCTGTATAAATATGGTTATCTTTAATTACAACAATTATTTATAATTTACACTAAGAATATAGTGGATAACACTCAAACAACACGATAACATGACCAGAAAGAAGAAATTAAATAAAACTGTACAACAAAGGGAGAAAATAATGGGCAACCTTAGAATGCATTAGTGTAATTAGAGTCCGAATATTCTCTGACCAGGATAATTCCGAATTTCCGACTGGATTAAAAAAGAAAACGCGAAAGGGAACTCAACATTAGAGAAAGAAAGAAAATCTGGCAATTCAAGGAGGTACAAATTTTCTCTAAACTGAATACCTTTCGACTTAATTGGAGATGCAGTCATCCCAAAAATTCGAGGGAGATCAGAGACACCTAAATTTAATTGGTGATGGTAGAACTCCTGCAAGAAAACAAATCTTACAAAGGTAACCAACAAACTCATGATGCAGATGAATAACAAGCAAAGATCAACTTACAATACACGGTTGTAATTGTCCTCCCAAAAAAAATGTTACAACTCTTATAGAACAAAATAAAATCAGAAAAATCATGATAGTATTGAATAAAGTCAACAATTTAAACTAAAGTCTCAAGTAATAAAGTAACACGATCAGTAATACATCAAATTTTTAGAAGCCATGCAATAGGTCACACCACCTCACAACATCCATTAAATTTGCTATGATGGGTTTTTTGGTATTACTCTTGGTAGACGCATGGCTTTTTGATGCAGAGCATTTAGCTATTATGAATGTTATTGAAATTGCTCATTGAAAGAAACAGTTCAATTTGAAGAATGAGAGTGATAGTACAAGCCCAGTCCATGCATTCACTACTTCTGGTATTGTTTCGTGAAGACAACCTAGATGGGATTGCAGATAGCACAGTGATGCTAATGCATACTTACTTTTACAAACAACATCAAGTCCTTCTTCAAATTATTTTGGAAAACGCAGTAGTTCAGAGTCCAGATTAGTTCCTGACTCGATAAGTTTATTACAATTTATGACAACGACATATTGAAACCAATGAGATGTTTGGAAAAAAAACAACAAATATTCAATAAGAGCCACAGTGAACATTATTCAAAATAAGCCATCAAAATATCATATAAAAAACCCACAAGCCGCTTTCAAAGGCTTAACCAAGCACCTGCACAAGTATTTGGTGTTAACATCAAGAGAAACCCATGTAAGTAATGTAAAAAATCTTTCAAACGCCCCCAAGTCTATGAGTCTACCTAAATGTCTTTTTCATCAGATAGTTTCTAGAGATAAGTGCACACCACATGTATAACTGTAACAAACTAATTATAAGAGTTGTTTATAAAAGTAATAGCTGATTCACACTGGACGGTCTTTTTTTAATATTAGTATTCATGTCACAGAAGAAGGTGGATACTTTACCGTCACCAATCAACAACAGCTCACACATTACCCTACCCAGTCTATACACCAGCCTTGTGGCCGAGGGTTTAATTTCCCCACTTAAGAATGAATCTTAAGGACAATGATTTAGAAAGGTTAAACTTATATTTCAACATACTAATGAAGACGTCAAAGTTCACATATATTATCATGATAAAAACTAGTAAGAAATTCAAAGACACAAACCAGTGAAGAGAAAAGACGGAGACGATATAACACTTACAGTCATGATGCAGGCGTAAGGGTGTTTGCCCCTAGCATGATGGCACTCGTCCATTATTAAAACCTTAATCATGTTCAGTTTGAGGAAGCTATGCCTCAGGCAACTCAGCAATATTGCAGGAGTCATGACAAGCACCTAAACATTGAAAGGGAAATTCAGTAATATTGCTAGAGTCATGACAAACACCTAAACATTGCAAAGAATTACTTACAGTAATTACCAACTATCCATGCTGCATACAAAAAATAAATTTCAGAAACACCATACTATAAGTAACAAATGACTCAATGAACATCATATTGAAGTCAACTGAATAATAGGAAAAAGAAAGCATTTGTCTTCTGTTTCATTTGGATTAAGCATAAAGATAGAAGCAGAAAATTATGTCTAAGTATTCTATAAGCTTTAACCTAGTACATACTTCGCAAATCAAAAGGACAATGCAAAAAAATTAGACAATATGAAATGAATTCCAAAAGTAACAAAAAAAAGAGTTCGTGGTCAGGTATTCATCAATAAACTCAACAAAGAAAATGGAGTATTTCTTGTGTTTTCATGGAAAGTGGCGTAGGGGAGAGATTAGTTATGTAAAAATATTAAGTTCAAAATAAAAACAACCATAAATTTTTATTTGCATGATGAGGAAAGGCTTGTATAGACTTGAATTTTACGGTTTTTATTCTCTTCTAGTTGCATAATTAGGTTAGATGTGGTCTATACACATGATTTATAATCACCCCTCCATAATTACCAAACTAGAAATAAGCATTCAGCCACCTTTTTAAGTAAGGGGACATGGGAACATGCCACACAAGGCACATACAAACGGATTATGATTAAGTAGAGCATGTTCATACAGCTAACAAGGGCATCTTTCAGTCTTGATAGAAATGAAAAAAAATCCTCACCTCATGTTTCTCCATTTCTTGTTTCCACATAGCAGCGTCCCAGAAGTCAACTCCCATGGCTCCCCAATATGTTCCCACTTTTAAATCAGTATGCTTTTTCACCACTTCGGATTGCTAAAGTGAATCAATAACAACAAGTTAAAAAGACAATGAATACAAAAGGCCAAGAAGAAAAATAATAATTCATTAATGTATTTTATTATGTCTTTATTAGTCTTTATTATTGTTAGAAGTTTCATATAGCTTGTAGCATACAGTGATGCTGATACATGTTGGTGTATGTTTCTTGATGGTGTCTTAATTTCTTGGAAATGTAAGAAGCAAGATCGTGTTTCTAAATCTTCTAATGAGGCTGAATATCCTTCATTGTCATGTGCTTGTGTTGAAGTTGTGTGGTTATGTAGTCTTTTGGAGCAACTTGGGTTTTCTCAACCTACATCAACACCTATTTATGTCGATAATACGAGTAGCATGTAGATTGTTGAAATCAGTGTTTCATTACCAAGCATATTGAAATAGATTGTCATTATATTCAGGAAGTCTTGACCAACGCTGTCATCACTCTACCTTACATCTCTATTGATCTTCAAGTTGCTAATATATGTACTAAAACCTTGTCTCACAACACCATCAGTTTCTTGTTGGCAAATTGTTGTTGGTAGACTTACCAGCATCAATTTAAGGGTATGTTAATGTATTTTATCATGTCTTTATTAGATTATTTTCTACCTTTAGTATTGTTGTTAGGATTTATCAGAAATTACTCCTTATAAATAGGAAACTTCCTATAATCCCTCTCTTTATTGCATATCTCTAGCAATCTCCCATATTAATGTAAATATATTATATTTTGACTATTTAAGAAAAGAGGGTTGCAAAATACATAAAGCTTTTAGAAGCAAAAAAACCATGTTATATACTATGCTCTGTGTTGCCTTGATATTTTGACAATGACAAAGCTATCAAATAATGTATCTCAAATTTGCAAAAGGCATCATCATCACAGAAAAAAAGTGACATACTTGAGAAACCAACACAACTTGGGGAACCAAGAACACTGCAATAGAAGAAGAAGGCTTTCTCAAACAATGAGCATAGCTGCGAAGAAGCATGATCGCTATCAAAGTCTTTCCGGAACCAGTCTCCAGGTACACTATGGTATTCTCCCGTAAAGCATTATCCAATGCTTCAAGTTGATAGCTACTCATAAAACAAAAAGCAGTAATCAAAAGAAATGAGAGAGAGATTATAACAACAACAATAATGCATTCAGCAACCCACGCACTCAAGTTAACAGCAACATCCCTGTATTAAACTCACCTTCTAGCAAATGGAAGAACATCACGTGTATTGTTCTGCTGCTGTGTGTTGTCATCTATTTCCCCAACGAGTGCCTCTTCCATTGTCTGGTTACGTCCTTGATCACCCTACATTCAAATTCCAGTAAAAGAAAAACACCCCATTAGAGAAACGACCTTCTGCACGTCATGGAAGATGAAAGACGGCATAAAAAGTTAAACCAATTACTCAAAGACACTAATTGAAAATGGGTAGTGCAAAAGGCTCAAGCTTTCCCTCTGAGAAGTTTGAGTGTGTATTTAAGAGGTTCTGGGAAAGAACTGTAGATTCTGCTTCTTCCAAAAGCAGCTTCCGAGAGAAGGAATGACAGGTGGAATAAAAAAGACGCGTGAGGCAAGCCGAGGGGTCACTCTAACTCTGACTTGAAGCCTGTCGTTTGGGATACAAAAAACTTAGTAGAACTCTCGTGGAAAATAATGAGACTTGGTATCACTGTTTTCCCTGACACGTGCACATGAAAGAGCTACTTTTGGATTTGTTTTTTTTTTACTGTTTGATATATATTTGGACAATATTTTTTTTTTTGTCAACATTTCAACAACATTATCATACTTATTATTGTGTCATTGGTCCATAATAATATTATTGTGTCATTTGAACCAATCATATAATGATACGTATGATGTAAAAATGTTATAAAAAAAATGTTGTATATGTCTTATTACACCCTTGATATAAATAAAAGTAATGTTGACACAACACTGAACAAAATTGAACATAGCAGAATATTTCTTCTGAAAGTTGTATGAATACCTCTCTGTTTTTTTCAGTGTTTTTTCTTTTCCTTTTTTCCCCTCCTGATAGTGCTGAGTGTGGATTCATGAGTAAATGAGAATTTGTAGATGTATCTGAAGACAAAATTAAGAAAAAAAAAACAGAGAGTATGATGAGAAAATTTTTAAATTTAAACACTGGAAATAAGATATGTGATAAATTAAATTTATTTTTTTAACCATTCAAATTCATATTTCATTATTTAGTAAATAAGAGAAAATATATTGTTACTTTATTTTGTTTATCTAGTCTTTTCTTATTTTATTATTTTTCAATTTTTTTCCTTTCAAAAACAATCTATTTGTTCATTATCCATTTCTTTTATTTATCGGTAAATTTATCTAATTTATTCATTACAAAATATATATAAAAAATCATATCAAATTCACAAATAAATTTATCAATGGTTTTTTTATTAGTAAGTAATGAGAGAAAATTAATTTAACCAGATCTTTTTCCTTTTTAAAATTTTCAAAAATCATTTTCTATGTATAGATTAGATATTCATCCCTGAATATTTGTTATTGGACGGAATTAAATCGCATTTTTTATTAAATAAAAATAATTGAATTGAATTTTTAATTGATCCAAATAGATTAACAAAAAGCTTATTCAAATTATTGTAATTGGGAACAAAATCTATTCTGTTCGATTTTTCATCCTTAATTAGCGCATGATATATCTCAAATTTATGGTTATGGGATTACAAATTTTCTAAATAAATTATCCAAGTTAAAAGATAAATTTGGAAACAACATCTGATAATACATTTTTAAATCACAATTTTTACTGATTGAAAATTACAAAAAAGTATATAAGAGACTCATTTGTTGAACATTAACCATAATTAAAGAAGAAAATTTCTTACCAATGTTTCGAAATCTTGGATGTTGAGTGATAAAAAGAGTAATTGACGACTTTGTGTCTATTGAGAATGAAGAGCACGAAAATAAAACTTAATAAAATTGTGATGATAGATCTAATTTGAATGCGGCAGATTAGGTTTAGATGGAAGTATGGTTAGATAATTCTTCTTTATATATACTGTTATATATACGTTTTTGTATATACTGTAACTTAAAATATTAAAATAAGTTAGAGTGTTTTGCAATTTAATAAATAATATATCATAAACAATAAAAATATAATGAAATAAGAGATTAAAACATCCGATGAAAATAATAAATTGGTTTTACTTAATTACAATCAACATAAAAATTGACCGCAGTAGATATCAGATATATATCTTTAACATATTTTGTAAAAAAGTTATACTATATCTTAAAATATATTTTATAAGTTAATTTTAAATCTATTTATTAAATTGATATTAAAATTATATTAACGAATTTTGTTGTATGTATTTATCATAAATTATATTAAAAACTTCATAAATTCTTAACATATTCCTTAAATTTAAAATCAAATTCAATTGGTGCCATATTAGTACCATAAACAACATCTCAAACATAACCTTGATGATATTGGGATGATTGTGTCAATTAATCTAATTCCATCAAATGAAACAGATAACTTAAACAATATATTAATTATGAACTTATTACATTATTAATTTCATATTGTTTTTATTCATTAATTATATAATTATTGCATTATTAAATTATATGACTTATGGGTTAATTGTTTTTACTCACACCCCACGCCCCACTCACCCAGTAGATAAGAGGCACTAAAAGTATGTCTCAATTGTATTAGAAAATAAATAGCATAAAAATGTATAGAATAAATCGATCATATAAACTCCTTTGGTCTCTTGTAAAAATATGCAGTTACATATAAATTTAATATTATTGTTGATCTCTATTTTCATTATGTGAGACTCTTTTTTTAATGTTCAATATAGTTTAAATAATTAACTATATAGATTTTACATAAGAAAAACAGAATAAGCAGTATTCACAAAGTAATGCTTACAGTGGCTAACTCACATGATCATCTTGCCACGTCATCACTATTTTTCCCAAATCAAAAATCCTAATTTTTGTAAGTTGTGGTTGATTTTGATTTTTATAGGTTTTTGTTAATAAAAAACGATTTGGAGATTTCGCTTATTACAGATGATTCTGTGTCATCAATGCAGGTTGAACGAGTTCAATGGTGGTGTAATTTGGGATCTTGCAAACTTTCACAAAAGAGACGTGATTTCGCGAATTGGAGTTCAATAGTTATGTGATTTTTTGGGTTTACTTTGTAGGTTCTTGCGAAATTGAAGTTCTCCGGTTTGCGATGGAGAAGATTAAGATTGTGAGATGTTGATGGTGGTTCTTATGGTGCATAACGATTTGGACTCACGGAATTTGTGTTAATTCGTTTCAGTGAAGGGTTTCTTTTGCAGATTGGGTTTTTTGGTTGATTCGTGGTGGCTTGTGCAGTTGCTAACGATAAAGCTCATGGTGGTCCGACGACGTGAAAAAGATGATGACATGAGTCTGGTACACGACGGCGCACTGGTGGAAAGAAAATTAGGATTATGTCTTAGGAAAGACGATGATGACGAGGCGAGATTCGTGACAACTCATTCCCTTTTTTTTTGCTAGTTGCGAGGACATTTAGCCGAGGCAAAATAACCAAATTGAACATAAATTGCGATAAAAGAGACTACATTGAACATTCGAAAAAATGAGTCTCGAACAAAATTGACGAAAATAGGAACTAACCTTATAAAATATCAAGATCTTATGATGAAAACATAAAAAAAAAAAATTAAAACTTTGATTGGTAAAATAAAATAATATTAATTGATTTTCTTAATTATCATAATAATTATTTAAATTATTTACATTTTTTAGTTTTTAAAAAATGCACTATGGGATGTTTGATATGGGATAATTTTGTTTTATACCAATGATTGTGATTTTTTGAAAAATTATTAAATTTATTTGATATCATTGCTGGTGATATTATTATATAATAATTTTTTTCAAAGTAAAAAAATAAAAATAAACTCTATCTGAATAAGAAAAAATCATCCTGTAAAATTCCTTTTAAAAATGATTTTACATGAAGTGAACATAAAAAGAAAGAGAATGAAAAATTAATTAGGAAATTAAGTTAAGTTTAAAGTTTATTTTTTAATAAAATATTATATTATCAGTTTTTTTAATATTTTATTTTAAAAATAAATTCTAAAAATATTATTATGAAAATTTTATCATTAAAATTCTAAATTCTGAAATATCTTTTTAAAAATTATAGAGATGCAATTAAAAATTATAAGGGTACAAAAATAAAGTCTCTGGAGGTCTAGTTGAATATAGGCCCAACTTTGAAGCCCAAATATAAAAGATGTCACAAGTGAAAAACGCCGGCCCAATAACTCCAACGGCTAGTAATTATAAAACGGCTACTTTCTTTTACAAATTTTTCTTTCACCTTTCTTTTCTCGTTTCATTTTCCTTTCACTTTCTATCGTTGAAGCACTCATTGCTGGTGTGCTTTTCCCACTCTGTTAAATTGCTTCTCGTTCTCTCTTTCACCTTCACACCCTTCAACTAGAAGGAAGAAGAAGAAGAAGAAGTGGGCTTCTCTTCCGTTGAAGAATTCAATCTTAGTCATCTGGTTAAGAAAGTTCTTGTCACCATGCTGTTTGAAAGAGGCTCGCCGGCGAGGTGCTTCATGACACCGCCGCCGCAGCCGCCGTCGCCATGGAAGACCATACGTTCACGCTCTCCCAGTATGCCATTTTCAGAGAGAAAGAAATCACCAAACTCTGTGAATAAAAGTGATCTTTTTCATATAATTCACAAGGTCCCTTCCGGGGACTCACCTTATGTTAAAGCCAAGCAAGTTCAGGTAACATTTTTTTTCTTCTTTTTTGTTGTTGAATTTTGATTGTATTCTATGGGGGTACGTGCTGTTCTTGCTTGTTCCTTCACTTCTTGGTCTTGAGGTTATTTTCGCGGGAAAGAAAGTTTTTGTGACATTTATTTTCTTTTGTTCTTTGGTGTTTCTTTTTTTGTTAAAGAATTTGATAGAATCCGATGGTCTAAGTAATTAAGACCCTCAGTATTTTGGTGGTGGGCGTGAATGACAACTTGAATTGTTAAGGGATTCATTGGTCTTGTTAAGGGACCTGAGAACTTGACTGTTAATCTGATTTTTCATTTACAGTTAGTAGAAAAGGATCCGGGAAGAGCAATTTCCTTGTTTTGGGCTGCCATCAATGCCGGAGATCGTGTTGAAAGTGCCTTGAAGGATATGGCCTTGGTAATGAAGCAACTGAATAGGTCCGATGAGGCAATTGAAGCCATCAAATCTTTCCGTCATCTTTGTCCTTCGGAATCTCAGGATTCTCTTGACAACATTTTGGTTGAACTGTTTAAGGTAAAAGCAGGTGGATTCTGTTCTGTTTGTTGCTGTTTTTTGTGTCGTTAACTGAATTAAACTTTAAACCGCCTGTGTCTGTTGTTACGATCTTGCATAGTGGGGGTAAGGCCGTTGTTGTTGTTGCATGTATGTTGGTATACCTAACATAGTGGGATAAGAAGCTTACTGCTGTTGACTTGTGGGATTGGATGTATGTTGGTATACCTTAATTAGTGGAATAAGGTAATTGTTGTCGTATGTATATTGATACACCTCAGCTAGTGGAGTATGACTGTTGTAGGTTTTTATATATGTTGGTACACCTCGACACATAGTGAGACAAGACTAAAATGTTCGATGGTATGTTGTTGATACAGAGGTCGGGCAGGGTTGATGAGGAGATTGCCATGCTTCATCACAAGTTGAAGCTAATTGAAGATGGCATAACCTTTGTCGGAAGGACTACAAAACAAGCAAGATCTCAAGGGAAGAAGATTCAAATAACTGCTGAGCAAGAGATATCAAGGTTTTTCTTTTGCATTCGTGCTGTTTTTTCATTTTGCATTAAGTTAATGGACCTTGCACCTTTACTTGACTTTGAATTTCTCTGTATTCATGCAGAATACTGGGCAACTTGGCCTGGGCTTACTTGCAAAAAGAAGACTATAAAACTGCTGAAGAACATTACCGGTGAGCCTTTAAGATGCAATAAAAAAATGGAATTTATATTTTATCTCTTTTACTTTGAAGAGAAAAGTAACAGTTCCTTGTTTGTCTTAACAGGAAAGCATTGTCTTTTGAGGTTGATAGGAACAAACAGTGCAATTTGGCAATATGTTTGATGCATATGAACAAGATCAAAGAAGCAAAGTTTCTACTCCAGGCAGTACGCGCCGCTACAAAAAATAGAAAGATGGACGACTCCTTTGCTAAATCATTTGAACGCGCTTCTCAGATGCTAATTGAGATAGAGACGACATCATCATCATCAGAGAATGCATCATTTTCAATGACGAGTTTGCCTCAGTGCTCTTCACAAGGCTTTGAGAACTTAACAAGAAAGAGCTCTGATAGAGTTAAGAGTAGGACAGAAAACCAGTCTGACACATCTGAGGGGGATGTATCTCATGCCAGGAGGAGATTGTACCAATCCCCTGATCCTGGTAGAAGAGACCTGAATCTGTATGTACCTTGCACAAAGCCAAAAAGATGTTCATGGGGCTTCAACAATGGATATCGAAAGGAAGCTTGGGGAGATGTCCATTCAGATTCTAAATCTTCATTTGGGACTCCTCCCAAAGATAAGCATGTCACGAGGATGCTAAACTCAAGAGAAAATGGTTTGTCTTCTCCTGCCAGTGAAAAGTGGAGGTCAAGTACACTGGAAGGTCCTGCTCTACTAAAGCATGAAGATACAACAGTAACAAATTCTGATTTGTTGCACACTTTGAATACAGAAGCAGCAGTGGAGTTTACTGACCAGGAGAAATCTTCTGCAGGAGACAGTGGTCATAGATATATCATGTCAGAATCACATGCCATGGTTGAGAATGATATCGATGACTCTGCTTCCGGAAATGGAAAACCATATGAGAAGAAGAGTTGGGCAGACATAGTAGAAGAAGAACAAAACGAAGAGAATGACTTCTTCGGTGGATACATCAAATTTGATGGTGAGGATGGTGCAGAAGTGTTTAATGATGAAAATGAAGACTCCAACATAATCTATCAAAGTCCTTGGCCACGTAATCAGCCTGAATGGTCAAGCAAAAAGCTTGAATCTTTGGAACAGAAAGATGAATACTATGCATCTGGGAGTGCCATTTTGTCAAGGAATCCAACAGCAAGGCGTTCTCTGTGTTTCAACCCGGAACTGAGTTCAGAATCAGCATATTCCATTTGCGCATCAAAGTCACCAAAAAAAGCTTCAGACTTGGAAATTCGGGACTCATTGGTTGGAGAGAAGAAGCTAACAAGGAGAAGCAGGTTACAGGTGTTTCAGGATATTACTCTTCTCCCTGAAACCCCACGATTAGTCTAAGATTTATTTGTCTCTACACAAGTATCCTCATGGATGGGGAAGGATCACATTGTTGGCTTAAATAAGGATCTTATGGATGGAGAATGATCACATTGGTAAGAGTTATTGGTTTAATTACAGGATCATGGATCACAATTATTGAAAGAAGTTGTCCATTAAGGTAGCTTATTCTTTCATTCAAATTCATTTTTTTATTTGTAGTAAGTTCTGTAGATCCATGTTCATCAACCAGAATTCTGTAAAATAGTTGCCTCTGCTTGTATTGAAACTGGAAGAGTGCCAATATTTCTGGTACACTCACAGATTGTTCTTCAATTTACTAGTTTCATTACTGACATTATGTACTGCTCCTTCTACAATGAATTGAAAAAAAATGTGCTTCTCTTTGTTCCTATGTTAGGATTTGCAACTTATTTTCATGTTTACAGGAAGTGTATAAGTTTCTCCAGTGGTATTGAGACTGGAAGAATGGCTACTTCTGGTACCAATTTTCTCACAATCAATGAAAGAAAACCAGTATAACCACTTTTTTTTGCCTTTTATAATTCAGATAACCAGTAAGAATAGAACCATACAATTTTGGTAGAGGTGTCAAACGAATTAAGTTAACTTTAGAAATTTTGTAATCTGAGTGACACACCATAAATAGATAGATTAAGTGAATTAACTTATTTACGCAAATTTTATTCTCTGAACTTGGTTCATGTATTAATCAAAATCCTATTGACTTAACCTAGCTATTTATACCAATACAATAAAGATATTCACCAGTTTAAGAATTTAAGTGATTAGAAAGTGATAATACAAAGTGTAGTAAGTAAAAGCAGAAATACCAACTTCAACAAATCAATTAAGATTTAAAACATTCGATCAATTAATTAAAAAAACAAACAAACAAAGTGTGAGCCTAAATTGTTAAAAATAAGGGTTAAATATGTTTTTAGTCCCTATACTTTGGGGCGATTTTGGTTTTAGTCCCTCTTTCAAACTATAGTACAATTTAGTCCTTTAACTTTAGAAAACTCTGGTTTTAGTCCTTTTTACCAAATTTTTTTAACTTTATTTACGGTTTCAAACGCGTTTATCAGTTAACATTGGAGCAAAAATGTGTCAAACAGTGTAAAACATTGGAGCAAAAATGTGTCAAACAGTGTAAACAATCCAAATGCTATAATGTAACGTGTTTGAAACCGTAAATAAAGTTAAAAAAATTTGGTAAAAAGGACTAAAACCAGAGTTTTCTAAAGTTGAAGGACTAAATTGTATTATAATTTGAAAGAGGAACTAAAACTAAAATCGCCCCAAAACATAGGGATTAAAAACATATTTAACCCTAAAAATAATGAATACTTTTAATAAAAAATATTATACAAATATATGAATGAACTTACCTCTAAACCAACCTCTCTAATTAAACGACAAGATTTAATTAAACGATTAAATACGTTATTTTTTTTTATCAATTCAATACAAGTGAAATTTGTAGTGAGTTAAATTAACAATGTAAGTCACTTAAAAGTCATATCACTAAATAAAAAAAAAAAAAAAACTTAACGACAAATACTTAATTTAAAAATATAAATTTATTAAATACTTAATACATCACAAAAAATTATTTTCCAACTTTATGCCATAGTTAAAACATAATTATTGCAATCAATCAAAACGTTTTTGTGTGGAGATCATGTCCAATTTCAATTTCTTATTCTTTTAAGTGAAGGTTTAATTTTGATATGTTTTTTCCTGTAAAATACTTACGGTGTAAAAAACATTAGAAATCATTCCACCATCATATTGAAAATTATATTTAAAGTGTTTTTTCATTAATTAATTTTTCATATTAGCAATATATTAAAATCAAACCCTTAGAATGACTATTATAACATTAATAGTTTTGATTATACATCAATCTACAGGTGAATAACAGAATAACTGTTTATACTATCCGTGTATTTTAATTAAATTAAAAAAAAAAACTTTAACACATTCTTTGACTCTCATAAAATAAAATTAACACAATTTTTTTTTTTCTAAACTTTCCAGGTGATGACAAATACTTAAGTTTCTGTAATCAATACTTGAAAAATCAACGTAAACTCGTAACCTTAAATCAAAGCGAAGCGGCAAGCGAACTTAGCATAGTGGTACTCCGAGTCAGTCCAACCCCGACCACAGAAGCATTTCAACAACGTTGTCACACCACCATGGAATCCGCGCTTACAGCTTCTAACTGGAACCGTTCTTTGATTCGAATCCAAAACACTAGACCACGCTTCCGTGCCATGCGCCCCACTGTAATACGTTGTTCGATCAACTCGTATCGTTTGTCCAAACTCACTCCCTCCGAGCTTCAGAGCCTCAAGAGCCGACCCCGCATCGATTTCTCTTCAATTTTCAGTGTGGTGAGTGATGGGCTTTTCTCTTTCGCTTTCCTTTCAGATGGGTCAGGCTCAAAAATTTTCCTTTTCTTGCCCCTTTTCAGGTTAACCCCATTGTCGATGATGTTCACAAAAGGGGGGACGTTGCAGTTAAAGAGTTCGACTCTTCTTCTTTGAATGCCATCTATGATCTTGTTATTGTTTATGTGTGGTTTCTTACCTTCTTTGCTTATGTAACTTCACCTTTGTGTTTTGTAGGTACACTTCAAAGTTTGATAAAGTTGAGCTTGAAAAGATTGTTGAGATTGTCTTGGATCTCCCTGACCCCGTGGTATGTTTGTTTCAATATCCATACCTTGTCAAGGCATGTTTGAATTGAAAAAGAAGTTTTTGTTTTCATTATTTTGCTTTTCCTTTCAATTATAAAAATGTCGCCTTATTGTATTTCTTGTATTCAACTGTTTGTATATCAAATGGCCGAAACACTGTCAACAAATTAGAAATTGCCATGCATGATAAGTTTATTGCGTTTTTGTAAAAACTACTTTAGAACTCTACCTAGATTGGTTGACATTATAAAAATCTCTCAGTACATAGGAATTGATCTTGAACTATTTTAAATACAAATTTTTGAAAAGAAATGAACTAAGTAAAAATGAAAACCCTCTCAATGCATATAAATTGGTCTCAACTATTTCTTAGTGTTTTGGTTGAAGATGTGCCTCTTATTACTATCCACTTTCTGTTTCGGTGATGTTGGTTTGGGTGCAATTATTATAATGATTTTTTTTGCCTTTTTTTTGCAGCTTGATCCTCCTATTAAGGAAGCTTTTGATGTTGCCTACAACAATATTTATGCATTTCATTCTGCTCAGAAGTCACCTGAGAAAAGTGTTGAAAACATGAAAGTATGTCTATGCTCTTGCTTGTAGGCTGGCTAAGTTGGGTGGACGACCAGGGGCTTAATGATTTAAGGCTGCATTGACACTGAGCATAATTAAACTTATTCTTGTGTGTTACTGAGTCAAAATAAGAAATATTTGGTGGCAGGATCTAGTTAATGTAGCTAGGTCTTGCAGCATTATCTAGGAATAGTTAAATAATACTAGTACTGGAAAGATAGAATGGATATAGCATTTTTTTCAGTTGTGATTATGTACTTTTTCTGTCCTTTGTAAGTCTCTATCTTTTTATTTTTTTTTAAATTTTTTTATGTCATGTCATGTCATTTGGTTATTATGCCTACATGTTTATTTGTTCTCGAGTTCTTATTACCCAATTTATGTGAATCTTGAGTTTTCTGAAAATCCCAGGGGGTCCAATGCAAAAGAGTTGCAAGAAGTATTAACTCCGTGGGTCTTTATGTTCCAGGGGGAACTGCTGTATTACCTTCAACAGCATTGATGCTTGCAGTTGTACGTTTAATAATATTTCAGTACCTCTTATGTCTTTCAATATTATATAATTTTTATATTGTGTACTTGATATTTATCTTGCTCAATCTAGCTGATGGTTAATTATTTTCTATACCAGCCTGCACAAATTGCAGGATGTAAAACTATTGTTCTTGCAAATCCTCCAACTCGGGATGGCACTACATGCAAGGTGTTTATCTATTTTGTATGGAAGTTGTAGTTATGATGTCCTTCTTGTTCTGACCAGTGTTTTTCTGCAGGAGGTATTGTATTGTGCAAAGAAGGCCGGGGTAACTCACATTCTCAAAGCTGGAGGAGCACAGGTTCGAAGCATGATAGTATAAGATAGCATTTATCTGGTTTTGTCATCCGAATCTACTATCATTATATTTATCTTTATTCTATATGTTTGTATCATTCTTCATAAATTAAACCGTGATTCATATGCCATTTCTCTTCATTGTAGGCCATATCTGCTATGGCTTGGGGAACAGAAACTTGTCCAAAGGTGGCTAGCCTCTCCTTTAACCCATCTTTGTCGTTTGCTTCTCCATGATAGTTAATGGATTCAACTTTATTTCCTACTATTTGTTTTCTCTGTATTAGTCATTTAGTATATCATATTCAAATATGATTGCTATTCACGATTTGATATAGTGAAACTCATGCCATGATAGAATATCAAACTTATCATATCACCCCTTCGTATTTGTTTGATCATTTTAATTTTAATTATGAATGTGGTGAAATTTGCAGGTTGAAAAGATTTTTGGCCCTGGAAACCAATATGTCACTGCTGCAAAAATGATACTTCAAGTAACCATATTTTTATTATATTACAATATACAATCTATTTTCTCTATTAGATTTCGTTTGTTGAATCTTAAATCTTCTTCATCTCTTTACCTTTTGAAAGTCTTCTGCAGAACAGTGAAGCCATGATTTCCATTGACATGCCGGCTGGCCCATCTGAAGTTTTGGTCATTGCAGACGAGCATGCAGTTCCATCTCATGTAGCTGCTGATTTGCTTTCGCAGGTTCAATAAGTTTTAATAATACCTCCTATTTATTTTACATGCAAAACATTATTCACCAATTCACATTCATTATGAAAATTTGTAATCTTTCTTTGTCATCAGCTTAGAAACAAAAGTCATGTTCTAAAGTAATTTGTACGTTATTCTAAAAGCTTCTATTTCTAGTTTCTACATAATGATAGTTTTCCAAAATTCAATATAGAGTGACATAGGAAATATTAATTAATTGAAGATTAATCACCATATCTGGAAAACAACCAAAATTATAAACTATGGAGATGGGGTATAGAAGCATTTGTTTGTTTGTTAAAAACCTGATTATGATTTAGGGCTGTCTTAGTCGCCATTGAAGGTGCAACGAATACACCACACTAGAGTAAACATATTGAACACTATTCTTCGGTTAAGGCCCAATCTGCAAAAACTTAAAATCGTACATAAACCTTAAACAAGACCCCAAACCTGCTAAAAATCCAGCTCTGATCAGAAACATATATAAAAAATCAATATGATGTTCAAAGTCTCAAACAGGCATGCTTCTCCATCATCCTGCCAAGATATGACTTGAGGTTGATAAATCATCCCTTTTTGTCTGCATGCATTCTTTGTAGATGATTCGTAACATTTTAAGCTTCTTGTATACTGCCGATGTATATGGTTCTAATTATAATTTTCAGGCTGAGCATGGTCCAGACAGTCAAGTGGTTCTTGTGATTGCTGGAGATGGTGTGGATCTGAATGCAATACAGGAGGAACTCAGCAAGCAGTGCCAGAGTCTTCCTAGAGGCGAGTTTGCCTCTAAAGCTCTGAGCCACAGTTTTATCGTGCATGCACGTGATATGCTTGAGGTCAGTCCTGTTATCATGTTTCTTTGTTGACCTACTAAAGGCAGAGTGACTTGATCAGGATTATTAAGTATCAAGGTAGAGAGGGAGGAGAACAATTTCTTTGGAATAACTAGGCCAGGCTGTTAGGTTTATGTGCCTGTATTTACAAATTGCACAGCCAGTGTGATTATGCATAACATTGATTATACTTTTTTTTGTCGAGAAGCATTATAAGCCAGTCAAATTATCTTGTAAACCCTACAGTGGTTTCCAAACATTTTTAAGAGAAAATGAAGAGAAGAACAAGTAAGTTAGGTCCACCCTAAAAATACAAAATAGCTCATAACTTACCTCTTTAAATGTTAAGACGAACTCTTGATAGCTCATAACTTTCTCTGAATATATCTTTATTTATTTTTCAATCAACTAATAATTTATATTTATGTTCTGAATCTCCTCTCGTGTTATGTCTCAAATCACCTAACATTATTGTTAAGTTCCAAAAGTAAAAGTTAGCTTAGCTTCTTTCAGGCTATCAATTTCTCAAACTTATATGCACCTGAGCATCTAATTATCAACGTGAAGGATGCAGAGAAGTGGGAGAGTTTTATTGAGAATGCAGGTACTGCTGCCTTTTGTTGTTGTTTTTTTTTTCTTTATATATTGAGGGATGATGAGCTTTTATTCCTTGTCAAAGATACTTGTGTCTGCAATCTCAGAGGATCAAATTCCTTTTTGTTTTTTTGCCGCCTCTGTAGGTTCTGTGTTTTTAGGGCCTTGGACTCCTGAGAGTGTTGGTGATTATGCAAGTGGCACAAACCATGTCCTTCCTACTTATGGGTATGCGAGGATGTATGGTGGTGTGTCATTGGACTCCTTCATGAAGTACATAACTGTGCAGTCTCTCACAGAGGAGGGTCTAAGAAATCTTGGGCCATATGTAGCTACCATGGCTGAAGTTGAAGGCCTTGAAGCCCACAAGCGAGCAGTTACCTTGAGACTTCAGGACATAGAAGCCAAGAAGGTTTCAAGATGAGATAATGCTTCAATCCATTGTTCTCTTTATCTCTTGTAAACTACCAACTTAGTTTTTGCAAAGTCTAGGGCAATTTGCATGATGAAATTACCTAGATTTAGGTGGTATTAATAGCTAGAGATTATCATTTCAAGTTTATGTAACTATTGTTGGATTTATATTACAAATACGACTGCCTAATTAGGTGATCTTAGCTTTTTATCAATCAATAAATGAATCCTATGCATTTGCTGGACCATTATTTTCCTGATAAGCTTGCTCAAGTGTAACTGTTCTCCATGGAGTCCATGGCCAATAAAGTATTAGTATCATGACTAAAGGGTCTTGAGAAAACATGTAGAGAGAGAAACCTCTATGTCAAGAGTGAAGGGAAATCTTGTAAGACTAAGGAAATCTCGTAACAAATGTTAGTGTCTTTTGAATTAGTACGAGGGTCATTTCTTCTCATATCTTAAAAAGTTAATCAGCGGTTTACTCTCATTCTCAAATGGATAATATTGAATGTAAATGATATTCCTTTTTAAATGAAAAAAAGGTATTGGATGATTTCTTTTTAAATACATTAAGGTTCGACTTCGTATGCATTTATATTTACACGGTGAAAATCGAAAATCGCTTTAATAAATGCAATGCAGAGATATTTTACTTCTAAAGGGAAGCATTAATCATTCTTAACTGATTACTTAACATGCTCTCGTACTTTTCCATGTTTAAGAAAACATACTTTATAAAGGACTAGCAGAAAATAGTTAGAGAATGTGTAAAATGGTAGAATATTTCATTTCAATTCCTGTAATTTACACTATACAATAACAACCTCATTCAAAAAAAAAGTATGCTAGAAGGAAGCAAGCTATTGTCTTTTAATGTAAATAAATAATCGGTTAGTAAATGGCTAGAAGTTCAAGAATCACCCTTGAAGTTTTCTCTCACTATTTATGTATGAATGGATAAAACTATGTAAGTCTTTTCCCCCCAATTTTTCCTTCCTAAGATGAGTCTCTGTTATTATATTAAGTTGAAACAGACCCTATCACAAAGAATGATACCCTTTTTCATTGAACTCCCAAGCGCAAAGTCCAAAATCCCCAACGAAGGAATGTTTGAGTGTGTTACCCAACAAACATGCTAGTCTACCGAATCTCGACCATGCTGCAACCACAGGTCTTCAAGCAGTGTTGACTGGTTGCAACCAAGTTCATCGATGGCCATAATCATAAAATGCTTGGAAATCACACCGCTATTTTAGATTAAATAGCATGAGAAGAAACCTGTGTAGGCACAATGAACAACAATTACTTTGTTCCTCTATCACCTTAAAGGGCTAACAACCCAGCCTGTAATAGGATTCTGTCGCCGAAATCTCAACTTCCCATGTCCACCACTTTGCAATCGCTCGAGCACTGTATACGTAATTGAATCTGGTGTCAACCCTTGCTGCTTGAGTTTTGAATAAAGGTCCACTGCCTCAGCAGTTCTTCCACACCTTTCAAGACAGTCAAGCAAAATATTATACGTGATCAAGTTAGGAGTGCATTCTTCAGCAAGCATTTCATCAAACAACCTACATGCCATCTCAACTTTATCCGTCTTGCCAAAGCACTCAATAAGTGTGCTATAGGTCACAACATCAGGATTTAATCCTTTCTCTTGCATCTCTTTAAATCTCATGTGAGCTTCATCAATATCCCCATTCTTTCCAAGGCAATTGATCAAAGAGTTATAGGAAATGACATCAGGCTTACAATCGCTATTCTCTAGTTCTTCAAAAAATTTAACAGCAAGGTCTACTCTTCCAGCCCTGCCAAAGCTGGAGATCAAAATATTGTATGTAAATATATCTGGTGGGGGACCATCCTGTTTCATCTTTTCATAAAGATCATGAATATGTGATATTTGTTTCAACCTGCCAAGAGCGGTGAATGCCGTATTATACATAATAGTATCAGTGGTTATACCCTTTTCATGAATTCTATTCAGAAGGTCTATGGCTTCTGTCATTTTGCCAGCACTGCATAAACTCTCCAACATGGACATACAAGCATCTTTGTCACCCTTGTCATGAAAGTTCCACATGTTGCAAAATAACCTATGTGCTTCCGAAGCATGACCCAATTTGCTTAAAGTCCTAACAAAGTATGAATATATCTGCTTGTTCATATATTTCTTTGATATATCCACAATGTTGTCTAGCTCATTAAGCTTCCCCTCAGCAACCAGAAGATTCAAAATCACACTGTACGTGAACTCATTAGGCTGACAATCGTTCTCCACCATCTTAGAGAAAAGCAGAATGGCCTTGTCAACCATTCGCCCTTTGGCAAGCGCCTCAATCATAGTATTATAACCAATTACATTAGGAGTACAGCCTTTTGCTAGCATTGCCTCGAAAAACGCCAGTGACTCCTCAGTTTTGCCTGCTTTCCCAGTCATTCTGATCATAATAGTATAAGTGAACACATCTGGCTCACAATATCTCCGCTTCATATCCTCGAAAACTTTATATGCTTTATCCACCTGCCAAAACAATGCATACACATGATAACTGACTAACAGGAGCAACAGATGTAAAATGTACTTCCAAAAACAGTTTGAAACAATTGTGGCAGTCAATTAGATGTTCATCATCTATTATACAAACTTATCTTAGAGCCTGCTGAACAACATACCAATGCAAACTTCTGAAGTGTACTTCTAAAAACAGTACAACACCAGTGGAACTGTATTAGATGTTCATCAATCTATTTACAAACCTAACTTAGAGCCGCAGAGCAACATACCAATGCAAATTTCAGACAGAAAAGAGCACATATGGCAAGTTCAGAAGAAATTATATACACCTTATTTGAGTTAGTATTATGATATAAACAGTTGAGTAACACTCAATTTGAATAGTGTTTACATAACATAAGCACTTGTAGAAGAACAAAATAAGGTAGAATGAATTGAGTTTATCCCTAAGCTAACATTCATCTGTACACTTAACTTTTTATAAAAACCCTCTCATTTAACTTCTCCAAAAGCTGAGTAAGTTAATTTTAGCATATAAGAAAAGATCAATTCATTTTACCTTCTTATTTTTCTTGTCCTAAGTATTTATAAAGATGTATCCAAACAGAATCCAATTGTTAGAGAGAGCTTATGACATTTTATTAGTTATTTTCAACTTATTTCCACAAACTTCTTGCTAAAGCAACTTACAACTAATACGAAAACAATTCAATCATATCTTTCCTTTGATTTCAGAACAATTTATACAAAGTGGTAACATGAATACGTTTGCTAAGATGTCTGAAATCCCGAGCAATAATCTAGAGCGCTAACCTATCATAAAAACATCGAAAATAAAAAAGATAAGTTTCTCCAAAAGTTAAAAGTAGTCTATCTAGAAATTAAAAATGAAAATTTAGAAAAGACAACTTCTAAAAATTCTACAGACTAACTTATATATAAACTAATTTTATATTATGGAAAAGAGTAATTTATCTTTTTTATAAGTTTTTACAGTGTCTTGGGGAGTGTTAGTGTAGTTCATCCAATCTACAAGAAAAACCAGAAAGAAGGGAGAACAGAAAGCAACTGCAAACCTTCTCATCCTTGGCCAAAGCATCCAAAAGCATGTTGTAGCCAAAAATGTCCAACTTATACCCACGCGTAACCATGTCCCGATAAACCTGAAAAGCAGTAGAAGAATCCCGGGACCTCAAGTAGGCTTGGAGCAAGCACTTGTAGGTGTAAGCGTTGAGTCTGAGGTCCCACTTCTTGACGAGTGCAACGCAGCGTTCCAAGTCCTCGCCGGAGCCAAAGAAGCCGACGAGGATGTTGACGGTGGAAATGGAGCCGCGGACGGCATTGCGGTGCATCTGGCTGAGGAGGTCGCGGGCCTGGTCGAAGCGGGCTGGGTTGGTGGACTTGGAGAGAATGAGGAAGAGACGGTTGTAGGTGAAGGACTCGTGACGGAAATCGGGGGAGAGGGAGGGGCAGAAGTGGAAGAATTTGAGGGCGAGCGAAGGGCTCTTCAGGTTTTTCAGTATTTCGGAGGCTTCGAGGGGAGAGAGAGAGAGGGAGAGAGACTGGAGGTAGTCGGAGAGGTCGGAGAAAGGGTCGGAGAAGGAGGACGGCGGAGGGGAGAGGAGGATTTGGGTGGCTTTGCAGATGAGGTCACGGCGGGGGAGGAGGTAGCCTCGCGGGTCGGAGGGGAGGGGCGGTGGCGGAGTCACCTCCGCCGCGAGGGAGCGGCCAGTGGGGGCGGTGGAGGTGATCCTGGCGGTGTACTTTGTGGCGAAGCAGCGGCGGAGATGGAAGATGTGTGGGGTTTTCATTTGCGGTTGGGTTTGGTGGGGTTATTGGGACAGTGTTGGGTTCTACTTCTTCACCGTGCTTGCTTAGTTCCTCTTCCAAAACGCAAGCTTTTGTAATTTGCATAAGAGGAATATTTTAATATTAAGAAAAAGAAGAAAAATTAGATATAATTTTAATTATTAATGTTATTATAGTATTTTATTTTAAAAGTTTGAAAAAAATTTAGTTGTGAAATAAATCAGATTATAATAGGTAATTTAAATATTGACATCCATACAGAAAAGTTACATGTTATTTTGAAATACAGTGAGATGACTTTGATGTGGAACGTATTCGGCATGTTATCAAAAAATTTAGAAGATATTAAACATATAAAATATATTAAAATAAGAAAATATTTTTATTGATATATTAATTTATATAGAAAGAGAACAAAAGAATTTGGGGGAACTAAAACCACATAAGGAAAAGGTAAAGCTCCTCACTGGCCATGGTATACTTTTAAACGACTGATATAAGAAAAGGCAATATATGTAGAATTTATTTAAAAGCCTATTTTTTTTTCTTTGAAGTTCAGCTGTATTTGTTACTGAAAACTAATGTAGATCACAATGGGGAACATTCAAATGGCTGACTTACACCATATTAAACGAAGAATGTTAAAACAATCCATTTCTTTATTATAATTCATTCCATTCAATTTATTAATTACAATAAAAAAATATTATTTCATTTATTGGTAATAGATTATTTATCACTTACTACTTTTTAGAATCTTCTCATTAATAAGCAAAAATTAATCTAACTGTTATTTATACAACTATTTATTTTATTTTTATTTTTTAAATTTCTAAAATGTATTTTTAGAATTATTTTTACAAAATATAATTTCAAACATCGCTTTAAAATATTTTAAGAAAATTCTTCTGGAAATAACAGTAATTCATTTTAAACTATACTATATAATAAGAAAATAAAAAAAAAATAGTACGAGAAACATGTAATAATTTCAAATGCAATCATTTTTTAATTTCTTTTGCACCATTGTTATAAGTCGTTAACAATATAAGTTATCCTTACAAATTAAAAAAAAAAAAAAATTTGTTTTCTACATGAGCAGTATCACTGAAACATAAACACGGTTTAAATTATTTCATTTTATGAATATTTTCAAAATAAATTTTAAATGTATAACACTACTAATCCAAACTAAGTTAATTAATTTTATCGGACATTAGTAAATGTTTGTTTCTTATATATAAAACGTGTGGTAGTATTGTTTTTTAGATAAATTGGATATCCATCCATAACATATTATTTGCTCAATGAATTCTTATAATTATGAAATAGATACTTTTAAATAATTTTTACTAGATAGCAGTGAATTAATGCGTTACTTCTATGAATCTATTATAGTCAAAACTAAAAGTTATAAGATCATTTTATCTATCTATCCATAAAATCAATTGGCAACCCTATCGAAGTGGAACATAATGGCAGTACATGGTGGGCTCGTGTTATATGAAAATAATGGTGTGCTTGTTATTTAGAAACGAGAAGATAAACAAAGTCTCTCTGAAAATTCATTATTTTACAATAAAATTGAAATTATTTGGACCAAAATGTCAATCACAGGTTACACCCATTATTGTAATGGCTGGAATAATCACACATCTATGACTATCTACGCCCTGACTAAACACGGGGTACAGTGCTTCACATTCAAACAATAATACAATAATCCCCTATTCTCTAAGACCCAAATCTTGACTGATTGGACGAGTTTCCAATGATTCATGAATATAATTTGCTACACCGGTGGTCCATTAAACACAAGTAACTAATGGTTTAACATTAATATAATCTCGCACACAGATTAGAGGCATCAAGAAAAAGACCCCCAATTACAAGGTTCAACGGCAGCCGGATTCTCCTTTCGTTGGTTGAAAAGATTGATCTTGGTTCGCGCATCCATGCCTAATCAAGCTTGACATTAGAATATAGAAGCGTGTCCCTTGTGAGCGGCATATTCAGGAGGTAGCATATCTGCCAGCAAACAAATAAATTAGTAAAATATTATACACCAATTTTAACATCACTTATCCACCATTGTATTGTTTATGACAGATTCCTCTATGTATCAATCTCAAATCCACCATTGTATCGTAAATGACGGATCCTAAAGGACCTATTTGCGTAATTTATTATCCCACTCATGAGTTATACTTTCCAGAGAGAACCATGGTTAATTGAAAGAAACTGACACTTATGATAACAGTGTCCACTGAATTTCCCTGAATAATTACCCTGCCCCAGCTGAAATAAAAATAAAAATTCTTCCAATATTCAGCTAGTAATGACATTTTAAACCAAACACAAAAGATGTTTCTTTCAATTTTTCATGTTTTTATCTAATAATATGATTATAGTATTACTATTTATTTTTATCTAATACTTACCCCCATAAGGGTTGAAAGGAGCAATAGAATTCCTGTTACCCAAGCAAGGGTTCTCCTAACCAGCACCACTTCTGGCAATGTTGCATTGAGTGCACTTGTTTCGGCCAACCATCGAGCAGTGTGGTGAGGAGTAAAGATTACATCAAACTTCTTTTCCAACTCCTCTGTAGTAGCCACATGACAGTAGATTATTCCAACAATTTGACCTGCTCAGTAATTGATCATTAAGAGGTTAAAATAAAGCAAATAAACTTTTTAAATCAATATTGCTGACATCTGATGATCCGAAGAATATGAATGATTAGCTAAGAGGTTGCTAGTTATTTGACTAGGCTTTCTATATTAAAACAAATCATTGCCAATATTGCAAGGCTTTAATGTAAAATAAAAAAACATACAACAATTATTTAAGCCTGCAAAATTCACCTTTATATGCTTCCTGCAATGAACTAACTATCTTTGACAAAGTTGCATATAGCACTTCAATTCCATGCTCAGCAATACTTTCAGTCTCATATTGCTCTTGCAAAACCTAGCTCATGTTAGTCAACAAAAAAAAAATATCTCAATAACAATAACAGTCAACACATATCGCAGATAGATATGAACAAAGCATTATGCCATAGACTGAAGAATAAAGTGGAAAAGTAAGTGTATATTTTATTGATTATCAGTTATGTTCACAAACTTAATAGCAAAAGGAATGCTCACTGTCTCAAGTATACAATATTACTTTTGTTTTCTTTTTTGCATATAGAGATAGATAAAGAAATAAAAGTAATAATGTAATCAAGGCTCCTTTTGTCGTGGTAATGAAATTAGGAATTAAAAATTTACTGTGCGGGGAGACCCTAAGCATTGGAGAAATATGTCTCGAAGACATGTGATACATGTAAATTGAGAAAAAGTACTAGGAAGAAAATTCACAAAATACTGTGTATTGAAAGAACTGTTTCTCTTTCAGAGTTGCATTCAACTGCTACTAATGAGTTTAATGAGATTAGCTACACATTTTTCCCAATACTTAATTAAATACTATAATAGCAGTTAAATGAGTTTAATGCACTGCTGAACCGAAACAAACAAACATAAAAGTGTTATTGTGTTTTAGTTGTACAATATCAAATAACAAAACAAGATAAACAAATTCTTTTAATTTGGAAAAGTTCAAGTCATTGACTGTGTGTAGAAATGCAAATCAACTTCAAGATGAATTATATTAGCTATTTCTTCTTTTTAAAACCTGTTGCTTTATACAGAAGTGCAGTGACCGCATGAAGAGTTTTTGAGAAAAAATGCCAGATCTGGAAATCTTAAAAGCCTGCAATCTTTAGATTTAGAAGTATCAAACTAGTAGCTTTGCAATATCTTTTTATTTTATCCAAAACATAGTGTAATGAACTGGTTTGGGCATAGTTCAATTCAATTCAATTGGTATGAAGTTTAAGAATAAGAAAAGTGTTGATTTGAATCTGGAAAATAGTATTTTAGAATGCACTTCAATTAGAGCAAAAGAACAAGTTCAGTTGGGTTAAAGAAACAGTTCAGTTTAAATATTTCAAATAAGTTCACAGTTTAGATACAGTACAGATCAAATTTACTCAATTTGTTTTCAATTCAGTCCATTCCTGAAAACTATATTTCAGTTTAATTCCACTATCACACAATTCAATGCAGTTTAACCTTTTTGAACACCCCCTCTAGCCAAGAATGCAGCCATGTAAACACTCTTGCTGAGTGTTCCATTTCATTGCTATTGTGCCTATTGTGGAAAATGATGGAAAGCCAGTAAACCACCATATATATATATATATATATATATATATATATATATATATATATATATATATATATATATATATATATATATATATATATATATATATATNATATATATATATATATATATATATATATATATATATATATATATATATATATATATATATATATATATATATATATATATATATATATATTAGATAATGCTGCACATAAATATGATGGAAACTATAAATTTATGACAGTATTGTAACCTTACTCCTAATACATAATTGCTAGCATTTGTTGGTTACACATAACTGCCATCCTACAGTTATACAGAACTAATTACTACCAGTTATCTTCTACACATAATTCTAGAGTTTCTAATACAGATCTGTTTTCTGTTGCGGTTAATTTCTACACAACTGTCTTAACTGCCCCTAACTCAGTTTCTGGGAAAATAGTGCAAGTTGCATGTCAGTTATTCCAGAAATTCAAAGGAAAAAATGGTTAAAAACAAGAAAGTGAGTGAAGAAGAACATGGCATACCTTAATGCCATTGAAGCATCCCATTAACAGCTCGGCTGGACTCTTTGTAGTCTGTGATAAATCATCATGCAGTTGAATTGCTCTTTTGACGTCATGCATAAGAGACATAAGACCAAAAACAAACACCCTTTCAGCTTTCTGCAAACGCACATGTGGAAACCCCCCAGTCAGTCTTAACAACTTCACATTTAAGCAGAAAAATATACCTTAAAATCTTCATCATACCTCTGACATTCGGAAACTCACTGAGGCACCATTTGCCAATGGAATGGAAAGCACTCCATTTAATGGCACAAAGGCATCGGGAACATATGATCCATCTATCAAAGATGACTAAGAAAACAAGACAAAGTCATTTTCACGTATAACGTGATGATCAAATAATATGAAAATCGCTCATAGACATGGATAATATAAATCAAAACTAACAAAATCTCTGATTTCTTTGTCAGTCCAGTGTTCCAGTTGATCATCCAAAGAAACAACAGAAACATCGCTTTCATCTGCATAAATTTAAAGAAAATGAAAATGAAATGCTTCTTACAAAAAATTATTAAATGTCTACCACCATTTTCATCATATTCTATTTCTTTTCAAAAATGTACTTTTTAAATCCTCACCTGGGAGTTGAATGTCAACTTTATCTGAATTTATACTCCAAAATGAATTGCTGAACATTGGACTATCCTGCGCAATTTTCCCAAGACCTGCATGCATAATTCACTACAATTATCTTTTATGAAAGAGAGGACATAATATAGAAATTTGATTATTATAGTTAATCCATGGCCAGAGACCATTGATTCCATTCACTTCCAGCAAAAATACAGCACGAGGCCTCTTGAATGGGTTAGGGCTCAGAACCTTGTTCAACTGCAGAAAGAAATAATATTATCATCAATCAAACCTAATATAAGTACGATGTAACATGACTAATGTGGTGAAAACAAAACACCACTAATGATTTCAAATGACCTTGGATGAGCTGGCAGCTGAAAGGGTGGAAGGAGGAGCAAAACCAAGCAAAACTGACACAACAGCGCTAACATCCTGAAGCAAGAATGAAGGTTGCTGCAAAGTGGAATTGTACCACTCAGTGAGATCATCATTATTGATTTAAGCGTTGAACAGAATGCAGTAATCAATCGTGAAACTAAGGGGAACATGGAAAAGATGAAAATGAAGAGAATATTCACCTTTAAATTCAACAGAAATCAATGTCCCCCAAAATGAACAAATGTGTAGGTAAAGTTCTAATGTAAGTTGCAGTAATACAATTAAAACTGTGTCATTATAAACATCACTTGGAAAAATTTAGATAGGACTCCCACTCATACAATATAAACAAGAGAAGATGTTGCAATTCAGTTCTCACATCTAACGAGAGTTCGTATTCATTCGTCAAGTGTCACTTCCCCCCACGTTTCCAACACTAACAACTAGGCCGAAGGCTCATACTGCATGATTTATTCATAAGACTCCAAAATGGATTTTAATTAATTTATTTTTTAATTTGTATGCACCTGATTTTCAAAATCAACTCAAAATCGAAGTTGGGTAGAACCGTTTTCAATTAAATAACTGATGTTCGCATCGGTCAGCGAGATGAATTGGAATGTAACAAAAAATGCTGAAACGAGAAAAAGAAGAATCGGAACCTCATCATTTGATGATCTAGCGCGAAGGAATTGATGACTGGAACTATCAACGAAGGTGAGTGAACCAGAAGCCTCACCCTGCGTTAACACAAACAACCGAATAAAAGAAAGAGGAAATCGTTAGATCGAAACCGCTATCGAGTGCGTACGGGCTTGCCAGATTGAAGAGATTACAGAGAAAGAGAAACTAACCTTGATTTGAGGAGAGAATAAGGAGACAATGAGGAAGACGCTCCAAATAACGGAAACGCGAAACTCCATCGCAGAGAGAAAGATAGAGAGATCCAGACGTTCTACTTCAGCAACGTGCTTGTTGTTTCTTGCAATAATGAAACAGCCAATAGCACTCAGAAGAGACACAGGCTCGTTTGGGCTTTCTTACATTGGGTTGGAGTTTCTTTTAGCACCCATCTTTTCTTTTCTAATCTCCACATCACAAAACTTCCAATATTTTTTCTTCGTTCAAAATGATTTTAAATTCATAACTTGAAAATATATTATGAAAGGTGCAATTTTAAATTTATAAAACTTTATTAAATTTTAAAATTTCTATAAATTTGGGTATTTTAATTGATTATATTTTACTTTTTTAGTCTATTGAATATTTAAAATTTTTATTCAAGTGACTTGTCATCTTTTACTTGTCTTTCCCTCTTGATAAATGTAATAATTTTGAAATCAATATAAAATTATATTATTTTTAATAAAAAACGACAAATTACTTTTATTAGTTTTATTAAAAAAATATTGAATAACAAGAAAATGTCATCGTTGTTTACATTAATACTCCTAATAACAATTCCTTGATTATTAAATGATGACATAAAAATCATGTAAGAATATAACAATCTTGTCCAAATGTTTTCAATAAAAATAATAAAAATTATTTTTCATTTTATACTAACTACAATATCATTTTACATTAATAAAAAAATATCACACCTCTTAGCCATAACAAGTAAAAGAAAAATAGTCTATCACATCACTTAGGTATAAAAAATTAAATACGCAATTAAAAAGTCTGATTCTTTTTAGTATTAAATAAATAACAAAAAATAGTTAAGATTGCATTGAAAATAAATTAAGTCATAAAAAAAAATATTTTAAATTATACAATTTAAATTATTTTATTTTCATCTAAAATATATTTTCAAATGTAAAAATATATTTTCAAATTGTGAAATATATCGTATTTTTTGAACCTAAACCCATGAATAATTAAACTTCAATACTTTTGCATACAAAATAACCTCTTTGGTTATGTCATCGTTGAGTTAAAGGTTTTGTAAGATCATTAGTCTATTGGTTAGGAATCAAAGCAAGATTAATTAACAAAACCAAATCTCCTGTAAATACAATTTATTATTTTTTAAAATATCTATTATTTTTAAAAATATAATAATTTGTAATTATTGGAAGTCTCACATCGACAAGTTATAAAGTCAGTTTATTATATATAAGTGGATGAGAACATTATCTTATAAGTTATTTTATAAGATTAAGTTAGACTTAAAATTCAGTCTTCAACATAATATTTGTTTACACTATATTTTAAATTATATTAACATTTTATACTTTAATTTATATATTTAATTTAAAATTGTGCAGACAATATTCCTCCTAAGCACTAGGCATAATTCATAAAAAGAAGCCAACCATCATTATATGTAACCAGGGTCTATCAGACATGTTGTCACACCTTATTGTTAGAACTAAACATATTGTCTACATGTCTTAATTAGCTCACATTAGCCTACTTAAATGTGGTCCACATTTTCTATGTATCTATTTTTTTCATGTTAGCACCATTTTTGCTAGTTTTAATTCTTGCTTTGAGATAGATAATCTAACTCATAGTTGATCTATATTCTTTTCTTGTAATTAGACATTCTTGATATTTAAAAGTCTTAATTTCTTACTCTCATTACTTATAATTGATATTTACATGTCATAATTCTTTAGTCTCAATAGTTATATTTCATATACAAGTTTCCTCTATCAAAACTTCATCCCTTAATTACATATTTCTTTTTAGTTCCTAACTTATTTCGGGATGCATTTTATGCATTTAAATGAGCTAAGACACCAATAAGGGTAAGTAAAGTTTACTTTTGAGTATTTATTTACTAACCAGATCCATAGTTTTATTTGTGAGGTAACAAAAAATTCTTTTGCATCTTTTTCATTTATTTTGCATATATATTTATATATATTCTTTTGATTCTATATATCTCTTTTTCATTCAACTCCCATAATCTAAATTGGTGAAAATGACATTTTGTTGTAAAGAATAAGTAACTCATACATAAGTTTCTTCCCGCGTTTACCCTCCTCTTTTTTAAATTACAAATTACTTTGCTATTGCTTTATTTTGTAACATCTTCCATGCAAAGTAACATATAAATGATGGTAAAGCCATAGTTTTACAAAGCAAATCATGAAACTCAATGTCTTTCCTTTTGTTAGTATTTTGTATTTTCTTGTATCTATATTTTGCGGTATACTTTTTTGTGTGTTCTCATCTCTTTGTTGTCATTCATCTCATGTTCTCTTGTTAAGTTTGATTTCTTACAACTCTTGTATCACTGTATGCAATTGACTATTCTCCCATTAAAACCAATCACATCTCCAAACAAGTGTTTGATTCTACTGGTTTTGGTGTCAGTTGTATACTTCCCTTAAAGTTGCTTCCTTGAAGAAAAGATTTAAATACAATTTGGAAATTTTATTTATCAATTGTGTATCTCTTAACCATTTGCTTTTCAAAATTTATGTTTACTACATGTTTCTATTTCCTAAATTATGTTCTCTTTTAATTAGTATTCTCATTGTCCTTCTTTAGATATCTTTCTTATATCTTTCCACCACCATGAATCATGTTGATAATGTTTGTTTTGTGTGTTTATTTTTATTAATAAAATCAACTCTTTCATATATTTTATCTTATTTTATCCTCAAGTATGATGTGTTTTTGTATTTTCTTGTGTTTTAGTTAGTTTATACTTGTTTTACCTTTAATATCTCTTTTAAGTTTGGTAAATAAATAAATATGGAACATTTATGGTGGAGGAAAACAAGTTAAAACTCAAGGAAGCATAGTTGGATAAGAAAAGATGAAATTTTAAAGCAATTGTCCACTAGGTTGTGTCAATCGTGTCCAATGCTGCAAAGTCAAATAGCAACTAATGCTACAAAAGAGCCTAGCGTTGAGTGTCACCTGGTCATGCAGAGTTGGCACTAAGCGATCTGAGCGGTGGTTTGACAAAGATGTTTCACATTTTATTAAATTAAAAGTGATAACGATATGCCATTGAGTGATGACATTACTGATATGTCAACATAGGTTATTTATTTATGTCTTTTGCAAGGATTTAGGTAATTCTTTTCCTCCCACATCCACCTTGAGCAATAATGAGAAGTCCTTAGAGGCTATCTGGGTTGTTGGAAAGTTCTCTCATTTCTTTTTGGGGTTTCAACGTTCATTTATGGTGTTGGTGTTTTTGTTTTCTCCTTTTAGGATCTAGGAGGGAGAGAATATATGAATTGAAGATGAGGAATCAAACGGATCATTAATCATTTATGCTCCAATCTAAGTTTTCTTAAATCCTAAATCCTAGTATTTAATTTCATTAATCTAATTTACATTAGACGAATGACCACGTGTTTTTGTTTTCTCCTTTTAGGATCCATGAGGGAAAGAATATATGAATTGAAGATGAGGAATCAAACGGATCATTAATCATTTATGCTCCACTTTAAGTTTTTTTAAATCCTAAATCCTAGTATTTAATTCCATTAATCTAATTTACATTAGACGAATGACCACGTGTTTTTGTTTTCTCCTTTTAGGATCCATGAGGGAGAGAATATATGAATTGAAGACGAGGAATCAAACGGATCATTAATCATTTATGTTCCAATTTAAGTTTTCTTAAATCCTAAATCCTAGTATTTAATTTCATTAATCTAATTTACATTAGATGAATGACCACGTGTTTTTGTTTTCTCCTTTTAGGATCCATGAGGGAAAGAATATATGAATCGAAGATGAGGAATCAAACGGATCATTAATCATTTNCATGAGGGAAAGAATATATGAATCGAAGATGAGGAATCAAACGGATCATTAATCATTTATGCTCCAATTTAAGTTTTCTTAAATCCTAAATCCTAATATTTAATTTCATTAATCTAATTTACATCAGACGAATGACCACGTGTTTTTGTTTTCTCCTTTTAGGATCCATGAGGAAAAGAATATATGAATCGAAAATGAAGAATCAAACGGATCATTAGTCATTTATACTCCAATTTAAGTTTTCTTAAATCCTAAATCCTAGTATTTAATTCTATTAATCTAATTTACATTAGACGAATGACCACTTTTTAGTATTGCATTAACACAATTTGTTATCTAAGTATAAGTTCATTAAAAGGATACTAAGATATTATAAATAAGATAAATCCAATTGTTAATTAATTGTATACTTTTATACTTAATTAAGTAATTAACTAATTTTAGTCTTAAATGTTTTCATAATTATAAATAGTCGACAAAACGAAGATTGAAAAAGTATACATCCAAAATAAAAGAGGACGAAAAGATACACAATTGAGAAAGATAATATTATTGTTCAAAGTCATTTTCCTCTACTAATAACACTTTTAATGAATTATGTAATTTCCATAGGATTATGGATATAGACACACCACAAAAATTTCATACATAAATTTAACATTACTTACCTGAATTTTTTTTGTTACAATTGATATATTAATTGGATTAAAGATGAATTTAACCAAAACATTGCATTAACAAGTGTTGTGATTTTGAAAAAAAGAAAAAAAAAACTTTTAGGATGCCATGTGTCTCCATCATGTCCACTCAATCTTTTAGAGCTGCATCAGAACCGATTATTCTCACTTAAAAAAAATGAATTATTTAAATAATTATATCAACTTGTTTAACCAATCAGATTTAGTCCACGTACACAAATATGTTAATAATTAATTATTTATGTTCTTAAAAGGTTCGTGGAAATTTCGTGGAAATTTCACAAAACTTTAATAAATATGTAGTGTTTGGACATGTTACAATTGATATCTTAATTCATACATAAATTTAATCATCAGTTATACATATTTAACTAAAACGTTACACAAGTTTATAAAATAAGTATTGTCCAACAAATAAATAAGGTTTAAACAATTCAGTTGTTCCTATTTTTGGATGATTTTTCCATTTTGATCCTTGTCTTATTAGAATCCCAATTGAGTTCATGCTAATTTCAATCAATTAAGTCTCTGGCGTTAAATTTAGTTAACGGGGTTAAATTGAGTCCGTGCTAATTTTAATCAATTAAGTCTCTGGCGTTAAATTTAGTTAACGGGGTTAACTTTTTCGCACAGCTGGAAGGATGACCTGTTAATTTATGTAAACGTGGTCTATTTAGAGTTGAAACGTCGCATGAACTAGAGTTGAAATTGATTGAAATTAGCACTTATGGGACTCAATTCATGCCACGTTTCAACTCTAAATAGGCCACGTTTATAGAAATTAACAGGTCATCCTCTTAGCTGTGCAAAAAAGTTAATCTCGTTAACTAAATTTAACGGCAGGAGCTTAATTGATTGAAATTAGCACTTATAGGGACTCAATTGGGGATTCGAATAAGACGGGATTAAAATGGGAAAACCTCCCGAAAATAGAGACAACTAAATTATTTAAACCAGTAAATAAATAACAGGTGAAAGTGTAAAATGAGTGTGCATTACAAGGAGTTGAACGTTACATTGATTTTAAATGGAATAATCTTAAAACTTTAATTTTCACACTATTTTATTTTTTAATTAAAAAACTCTATTTTTACTTTATTTTTCTTCTTTTAATTTTTTATTTTATTTTTCTACAGCAAACACATCCTTAAAAACATTAATTAGCATTTAACTTGTAATAAATATATTAAAAGTCATACACAAGCAATCATTAAATAAATGTGAAAACTGTTTTACACTCTTAACCTTTAATATATATGCATAACTGTGGGTACTTGATTAATTGATTTTACCATCCACATTTATTACTTAATTTTCGGTTAAATTTTTTTAATATTATAATAAAAATAACATAAATTTAATTCAATTAATGTTATTGAATGTATAAATATGATATAATAAAGCAATATAAATAAAGGGTTCATTTAATGAGTTATTGCAATAGATGAAGAAAACAAAATCCTGAAAAGCATTACAAATTGATGGCTTACAGGATTTTCAATTTGACTGGCTCTCACCAATAACATTAAATCAAAAGATTCCTCTTCATTAGAAATGCAAGCAAAAACTCAACCCCACCACTTTCATATTTCACAAAACCACAAAACGAAAACCAAACCAAACCAAAACCCGCGTTTGAATCCAAAATTCAGTTTCAGTGACTTTGTTTTTTAGTTTCACATTTTCCCAGTTCTCTCCCCTTTTGCATGCAGATGAGTTGTCATGTGCTTGGCAAAAATGCAAGGCTAGCAAAACCATCGGTTACATATTCTGAGTTTTTCATTCAATAACATTGCATTTGTTTTCCTGATTTCTGTAATTTTTGTTTTTTTCTACAGCTATAGCTGTTACTAGGTTGGAGCGATGATATGTTAGTATGTGGGGTTATACAAGTTAAGACCTTTGCTTTCCTTTCAGCATTAATCTAAGGAAAAAGGTGGTGAAAATCTCATCAGTATTTTCTTTATCAGGTTTGGTTGCCTTTGTGATATACTGAAATGCAAATTGGCATCTCTATAAATTCCCTTCTTCAGAATTCACAAAACTCACCACAGAAAAAGTTTAACCAAACTCAGAAGTTTAGTCTCTTTTGCAGGTGAATTGAAAAAAATGGATTTTGCCATGGGAGCTGCAGGTGGATCTGGAGATGATGATAAACACAAGCACAGTCACAATAAGAGCTCAAACAAAGGGAAAAAGGCCTACCATGGTCACAACTCTGATAGAACATCTAAGCTTGAAGAGTAAGATCACTTTTACTTCTCAACAACTTCTTTCTTTTATTCATTTCAACTTTTCAATTTTCAAGGATAACCTTCTCTCAATCTAGATCTACCTCTTCCTGTATCATAAAATTTATGCAGTTTTTTCAATTATTTATGCTGAAAATCACTATTTTTTGTGGTTTGGTCTTGATTTTCCTTTGCTTTGGATTCAAAGAATGAAAATCACTGATTTATTTATTTATTTTATTATATTTTTATTAATTTTAATTTGTGACCAATATTATTTCTCCTCATTTAATGAGGAGAAGTTGATTTCATTTTGACTTCTTTTGTTTTTGATCTCGTGAAAGATGATGAGAGTGGGCATGACACGTGAATTTAGGAATTTGAAATATAATTCATTTCCTTTATATCTAGTAAGGTTTAAAAAAAATTAGTTGAATGCAATGTATTAAGCTAATACCATTGAGAAAGATTGGTTCATTGGGGAAAATCTTAATGATTATAAGTATTTGGGCATGAGTTTTCTTAATTTAAATTAAATTACCATATTAACAACTTTAAATCTAATTACCAGTGTTAAACAGTTTATCTTTTCCATCTATATCTGAATTAGACATTTTTTTTAACATGCTATGGCTTCAACATTTACAATGTTTATCCTTTGATACTTTTAATCTTTTTTTCTTGAATACGCTATGTTGTAAAAGCCCACTTAAATAATTCTTTTCATTTTTTGAATATGCAACGGTGTCAACAAAATAGCAAACCTTTAATATTGAGTGATAAAAAGGAATTTTCTAAATTATTTTTTTATAGTCAATAAAAAATATATTAGTGAAATAAGTATGGTGTTCCAACCCAAAATGTAAAAAAGCAAACATTCATAAACACAAAATATAAGTACTATCCTTCGAACAAAACTTTTCCATACACAATCAAATTTATTATAAATCAAAATGACCTTGCATTTTATGTTTCTGTTGGCATTCATTTCGAGTCAAATTATATTTCTCCTTATAGATTATCTCTCACACATGTTATGTTAATTAGTAAGAAAAAATATATATTTTTCTCATTTTCTCTCTTAGTAGAAAATAAGAGAAAATTATTCTAGAAGTATTTGTAGGAAATTGACACGAGTCTGAGTCTAAGTCCTCGTTTAGTAGAAAATAAAAGAAAATTATATAAAAAATTATCATTTTAAAATTTTAGATTAAAATGATATTAACTCATTATTTATATTTTATTGGTGTTTCCCTGATCATGAGTCGTGATCAATCACAATACCCATTAGTAGTTTTAAGCCCATTGTTTTAAATATTTCCAACCTAGTATTATATATTAATTTTATACATGATGGTTATGTTTCAATAACTTTAACTTCCAAACATATTGAATTAAAATTATATTTTAATCCCCTCCAATAAAATTAATACAGAAGAAAAACTTAAAAAAAAAAAAGATAAATTTTTCCATTACCTTGATGATTATTGTTAAATTAGAAACCATGAATTACATTTTTTATATTGCTGATGTATTTTCCCCCGTGTTTTACATGACATATTCACACACTCTCTCTACATATACATATTCTTGGTTACTCGTGTCACTTTCGTTCACTTTCGTACGGATATTTGTCGTTTATATAACTGTATTAATTGTGATATTTATTGTCGAGTTAAAGAATGTTCCGGAAGTGTCCACATCCGACAAAAAGCATAAGATTGCAAATGGCAGAAGAACTGGGACTTGAGCCAAAACAAGTAAAATTTTGGTTTCAGAATAAGAGAACTCAAATAAAGGTAATTTATATTTATTTTCTTTTCATATTTATTAAAAAAGTTGTTTGAGTGATAATAACCATTTTACATTTTACATGTGTTTGATTGAAGACTCAAACTGAGCGAATAAATAACAATATCTTCCGTATTGAGAATGAAAGGATACGTAAAGATAACCTCTTGTTGAGAGAGGCATTCAAAAATATAACTTGTGCAACTTGTGGAGGTCCATCAAACGATGAAAATCGTAAACATTCTCTAGAACAACTTCGTCTTGAAAATGCACGTCTTAGAGAAGAGGTTCTTCACTGATTTCATCATTTTTTACATTTCAATAACTTTTTACAACTGCAATGTATGATGCATGTTTTTTTTTTCAGCTTGAGAGGCTGCCTAATGCTCTTGCAAAGTACATGGATAAATCAGTATTAGACCTAAACATGATGAACTACACTCTTATGAGGGGATCTTCATCGCGTGCTCCGTTAATACCTGGAAGTTATCTGAGACTAAATGGTTCATGTGAAGATACCATGCTCAATCGTGGGAGAAGAATAACACAAATGGAGAAAACAATGATGTCACAAATTGCAGTGACTGCTAAGGAAGAATTAATCAAGCTTCTGTGTACCAATGAACCCATATGGGTCAAATCTTCAGATCATCAAAGATTTGTTCTTCATCTAGAAAGCTACCAAACATTCTTTCCAAGGATTAATCACTTCAAGAATTCCCAAGCTCGTGTAGAATCATCAAAAGATTCACTGGTTGTGAGAATTCAGGCAATGAAATTAGTTGACATGTTTCTGAATTCGGTCAGTACTCAAAAATCCACACTTTAATATATTGTATGGGGAAATAGTTTATTCAAATCTCTGTCTCTCTTCCTTTACATAATCATATCCATTTTTATCCATTAGGAACACTGGACAGATCTTTTCTCAACAATTGTTACAAAAGCTCGCACAATCAAAGTAATTGAAAATGGTTCAAACAGAAGTGGAGTTTTGTTGTTGGTATACCTCGTGCAAACCTCGCTCTGTGTAATCAGTTTCTTTGTTACATTTATATAACAACTGAATACCTCTTTTGTTTTGCTTACGTAGATGAGTGAAGAGATGCATGTTCTTTCACCTTTAGTTCCATCTCGGGAATTGTTCTTCCTTCGTTATTGTGAACAAATTGAAGCACATTCATGGGTGATAGTAGATGTTTCTGTTGACTGCACCACCGGGAACAACAATCCTACATATTGGAAGTTTCCCTCTGGATGCATAATTCATGAAATTTCAAATGAGTTGTGCTGGGTGAGTATTATATATATAGATAAATACATTGGTGAACTAAGTTACCCTCTAGTATATGTATTGCTATTATAATTAGGTCATTATTTTCATCATGTGTGTATATGCATGTACATGGATGAATGTGAATGATATTTGTCTTGTAATATCTTGTATTCCTTCTAGATTTCTTGGGTTGAACATGTGGAAGTGGATGAGAAGATTGAAACGCATCAACTATACAAAGATATAGTCAATAACAGCATTGCATATGGAGCAGAAAGATGGCTTTTGGAACTTCAAAGAATGTGTGCAAGATTTACAAGTTTTGGAGATGAAATACCTGATTATGACATCAATGGAGGTTCTTATTTCTAGCTTTATTCCAAACCTATTAATATTTGTGCATACCTAATTAAGACTATATCTATCATGAGTTTTCAGTGATAACTGCTATGGGAGGAAGGAAAAATATGATAAAGTTTTCTCATGGAATGCTGAAAAACTTCTATGGAATTTTAAATATTTCAAGTAAGACAGAGTGCCTTGAACATTTAGCTGAGGAGAATACTGATATTATGGTTCTTGCTGGGAAATACACAAATCCAAGCCAATCAAATGCCATGATTATATTCATTGCTACTGCTTCTTTTCGGCTACCTCTCCCCTCGGAATATGTTTTTGACTTCTTTAGAGATCCAACAAAACGTGCTAAGGTTCAGAAATTCAACTTTTTTTTTTTTAATATTTCTTCTTTACTAGTCTATTTATTTGTTACTTTTTTTATTTAACAGTGGGATGTTATGTGTTGTGAGAGTCCAGTGCACGAAGTTGCACGAGTCTCTGTTGGAACTAACCCTAGCAACTGCATATCGATTATACAGGTACTCAATACCATATTATAAGTGAATGTTTGATCATTATATACTGAAATAATTAGAACAATAGCTTTAGCTGAGGTTTTAATCAAATTCTTAAATTTGCTTTTGTTACTTTTTTTATTGGTATGAACTTGGCTAAACTATTTTTAATTATTCATGGAACAGCCTCTTCACCGAACTGCTAATAACACGGCCATTATTCAGGAAAGTTATATTGATGCTTTGGGATCATATGTTGTGTATTCTCCTGTGAATATATCTGACGTAAAGATGGCTGTAAATGGTGAAGATCCAGCAAGAATGTCAATCTTTCCATCAGGCATTGTCATATCAAAAGATGTTCAATCTATCACACATGCTTCTGCATGGAGTAGTGGAAGTGGTGATAAGAGAACACACGGTACTCTAATGACTATGGCTTTTCAAATACTGATGAATGGTCCAACAACTATGGTAGCAGAATCCAAGACTGTTATTAAGTCTCTCATGACCTCAACAATACAAAATATAAACCATGCTTTGATAAATGGTTCTAATCTAGAGTTTTAGTATTTTTTTCCTTTTTATATAAGATGATATGAATGGAAGTTTTGCTTCCAGAATGTTGGGAGTGGTTTGTTTATGTGCTATTTTTCATAATAATAAGACAAACATTTGCTTACATATATTTTAATTATACTTATAACTATACACATTTTTTATATTTTTATTTTATACGCATTTTCTTATTAATAAAGATAAATATATTGCAGAGAAAATCTACTTGTCTCAATGTAAGAAAAATAATATATAATGCATAAAAAATTGCAACAAATGCATAAAGTTCTCCAACTCTTAGCTTTCTTTTCTATTCCTTAAAAAACTGAGATATTAAAAAAAATTAGTATGAGGTTGTATAAACAACACAATATATAAATTAAATTAAATTAATTATATTCTTATTATTATAGTATTTATTACTACACCTTGGTTTGCAAATGATTGAAGATTGAAACTTTAAGAAAAAGTTACAAGTGGTCTGTATAGGTATATTCTGTCCTGCAATAACAATTGGGTAAATTTTAGTAAGTTACTTACTTTTTAACTGAAAAGGTAAAATTTGATTGATTCATATAATTTATATCTTATTTTACATGCTATTTTGAATGTTTTATAAATATAAAATATAAATAAATTAAAAACATATTATGCACTGTTTTGTATATAGTTTTTAACATATTTAAAAAAAAAATACATCACAAAACCAATATGAATAAAATATAAAAACTCTGTTAAAAAATTGTGTGTGATTTGATTGAAGGTGTCACGGTATATTTAATATTTTGTTAAAATAGATTTTAAAAGTATAACTTATCTTTTAAAATATTATATATTATAAGTTAATTATTTTTAATCAACGTGAAATATCTTAGATGCAATATATCCAATTATTAAAAGTAATACATGTCCATTTTTTCAACGAAACAGGAAGAAATTAATGTGCAAATTTTAGTTGTTTTTTCAAATAATACATGTCCAATTTTAAATAATTTGTGTCCATTTCTGAAAATAAATTTAAAAGGGACTGTTGGTTAGTTTTTAAATCCATTTCTCCCTATATTTGGTCAAATACAAACTATTTTTCTGTATTTATTTTAAAATGAACACCTTCCAAATAAATAAATATTATCAGTTTTCCTTTTTTACTATCTGCATGATAAGATCTTCTTTTAGATTTTTATATATATGAAGCACAGGCCATAGATTTCAATATTCTTTGTTACATTCTTCTAATAATGAAACAGTTGAGAATGATCTTATGAGGAAGTGATTTCTAACCTTTCTTGATGAGGATAATGAATGCTTACTGATATATTTTGGGTTTTTATCTCATCCTTTTGTGAATGCTGACATGGTTGTAAGAGAGTGAGGTTTTGATATGTTAAAAGAGCATATATATATATATATATATATATATATATGGACAAGTTTGTGGAGAGGAATGTATTAGTCATCTATTTTTTTATAGTGTAATAATCATAACATATTTTTACATTTTGACACAAAATACAAAAAAAAAGTGGTCATAAAAGTATAAATTTTTGTAATTTTTCAAAAAAAAAAGAGAGTAAAAAGTAAGTAGGAATAATATTAAATGAATGTAAAAAATTTAAGTATGTCAAAGAATTGTTTTTCTTTTTTATATGAAAAATAACAACTACAGTGTGGGATTTGTACGACAAATGGGTAGAGGTACATACTCTGTCACAACCAAAGCCATAAAACATTTTCTAAAATGGAATTCAATAAGCAAAGGAGATAAAATATAAAAATATAAGTGAATAATTATTATATAGTGTATATGAAATCAAACAAAAAAAATTTTGTTTAGGAATGAGATCACAATAGTAGAGAAAATGTTCAACAAAGTCTAAAAATATGTATTAAATCCTTGAGGTAGAAATTAATATATAACAATAGATATAAGAGACCAATGTTTGATGAGGGAAATTATAGGACAAGTCGTTGGGTGATACACGGTTAAGAGAGGATACATATGTGAGAAAAAAAAGCCATATTATGCAAAATAGGAAAATGAATTACTAAGGAATAGGGCTACAGACTAGAGAAATTTTTTAAAGTTTTATTAGATGTTTAGATTATTGATGGGTAAACTTTAGTTGAAAGTTTTAGTTCATTGAGCTTAAGCTCCAAAAGCTCTAACATTACATATAATCAAATTTTAAAGAGTTATCTAATTATGTTACTTATTAGTAAGAATATCAAATCAATTATATAGTAGCTAAATGTAGGTTATCATATTTATGTAAATTTAACAACTATGTTGATAGTCTATTATTGGGCTTTTTTTTTGGAAAATATTAATAGTGATATATATTATATAGATTGAGTGAAGTTGATATGATTGGATTTCATATCATCCTATTCTACTTCACCATTACTAATCTTTTTTATTTAATATGCAAATCATTCAATGTCTTCTGATATCTAAGAATTTCAAACTTAGTGTGATACCTTCACTCTTGGTTGAATGGATCATTGCCTTAAGTGTATGACTCTTTTAATTGATCCACACTCTAGATCATGTGAAAACCTCTAGCAAGAGTGAAATGATTTGATTGGATCAAAATTTGAGACCAACTCAATCCAAACCACTGAATAAATTAGTTATCAATTCATCATTAAACATAAATCAAACCATAAATTATTGAATGAAACCATATATAAATATCCAAGAAGCATAAGTATAATGAATTATAATTGATTACATCTAACCTCAAAATGAGAGAGTTAAGCTACTCAAAAAATATTGCAATATAATTCCAACAACATCTACACATATGATTTACAATAAGAATATTTTTCTCTAGCCTCACAGACCTATTTCTACTTTGTTACTACATTTGTAACTCTCCACTCAATGCCTAAAAGGAGGACATGAGACATTAATTTATAGCAACTTTTAGGTGGTGCTTATCTTAACTTTTAGCGTTCAACCATGAAGGTTTCTTTTTATGGAGGATTTTCTTGTGTATTTTTCGCCTTTGTGGTTCAACACCACTTTCTTGTGGCTCAGTCATGCACCGCCTTAAGTGTTACAAATCATTCTCTTGTGGCTCAACCATGCACCGCCTTAAGTGTTGAACACCATTTCTTGTGACTTAATTTCATTAGTCATATTCTGGATCTTTCCTTAACTAGGTTACTCGAGCTCCACCTCAACCTCAAGTTTTAGAACCCAGCAGCACCATCATTAATTCTTTGAGAAATTGGTGCAAAAAAAATAATCAATTTTCTATTTTTAAATTGTTTTAGTGTCTCATTATGTAATTATAAGATAGAAAGGGTTGTTTAATTACAATAAATGTCAAATTTATATAAAAATTTTATGTATTCTAAACACTTATAAACTATCAACAACTATATTCGGGTAAAATATATGGGAATTTGTCAACATTATTTTCAAAGAAGGTTGGAGTACAAGCAACATCCACCTGATTTAAGTGTCCAAATGTGATTTGGTAGATACTTTGGCTTTATGAAATTCTGGTGTATGTATACTTTGAGTGACTAAAAATTGATGGCAAACTCAACCAACAAACTTGGTATAGTTTTGGCCGAGGCAAAAAACTCAACTAAAATCTCAAAACATGGAATCTTCTCTAACTAGTATGAAATCTTATTAGACAAACTAGTTTGTATGCAAACTTTATTATGGAAACATTTCAAATTGTGATTGTTTGTTGCTTATATCAACGAGTTGGTGTGGAGGGTGGTTTTCAATAGCAAAGTTTTAAAAAGAGATTTGCTACAGAAAATGTGAACAATAGTTAGGGAATGTGTAATTTGTCAACTATGTTATCTTTGGTACAATGTTGAATAATTTACAAATTTAAAAACAAATGATAAACATACACCTTTACTTGGAGTACACATGTTTTACACTTTCATATATTGATTAAATTAGTGCAAATTATTGGTTAAATTATCATAATTAATTGGTTAACTTCATATCTAAACCAATATGTAAGTAAATTGTAACACGTTCAAACATTACATAATCGTTAAAAGACCTTCTTAAACCTTCATAATCATTACTCGCTTTGTGATAGCATAAAAAAATCAATTATCACTTGTATGAAAGTGACACATGAGATCCTATATTTTTTTTAGACTATAACACTTTGATTAAACTAATACAATATTTTGGTTAAATATAATTGTGTATTAAAATCTAAGTAGTATCATGGTGTATGAAATTTTAGTGGTATATATCTATCATCTCACATTTATAAAGAGTCCACTTTTTAGATTATGGATTTGGAAATTTGGATTCCAAATTTTATATGGTTAGACTACTTTAATAAAATAAATCTTATCATGATTGTTTCAAACAATATTTGAATATGTCAATGTGGTTTAAATCTCATGTCAACATGAATGAAAATAATTATATGAAATAAATCTTACACAATTAAAGCAAACTGGTTGAAGTTTAACTCAACTTCTAACATATTAAGATTGTGTAATTTAAATTTAACTTAATTTTATAAAATTGATTCGTTAAGATGAGATTTGTGTTAAAAATCATACATAAGTAAATAATTTATTCTAGTGAAAATATATCCACAATTTGTTCCACGCTTCAAGATTTTACATCTATAAGTATTCAACCAAAATATTATTACTCGAGATCAAATTTTTTGACTGTAAACTTTCATGTACTCTGACAAAAATTGTTAATTTTTTTCGTGTAATTTTCGTAGAAAAAATTGTAAATCTTCTCTTGCAATCTTTATGATAGAAATTAATTGCAAAACCTTCCTCTCACAACTACCAAGTTTCTTATATATATTCAAGAGACTCGTTATGTTATGGTAAAAGCACAAAATCAACTCTCTATTTTTATTATAGTTTCCTACTTTTTATTTTCTTTTTACATATAAAGAGAGTAACTCCACAATGAAGCTTCAACATCATCTTGTCTCATATATACAATGAAGCTTCAACATCATCCTTTATTGTGCAATTTCTTTTAGGAAAATTTTTTAGTTTTATTATTACATATAACTATCCAAATATCTCATACAAGAGACTTATCAAGTTGTGGTAAAAGCACTGAAATCAACTTTTTAATTTTATAAATTTTTAATATACACTTTTCAGTGAGAAAATATATTGAAGATTTGATATTCACTTGAGATATAATTATATTATAATATTTAAGTGAGTAAATATCATCTTAATGGATTAGTTTTATAAGATTTGTACTAGATGGTGTTTTAGTATTTTATAAATTTATTTACGACTTCTTGATATAAAATATTTATTGTCTTCCCTTAAAAAACTAAACAAGTGTATTTGATAATTCGTCGATCTAAAATAATACAAATGATAAATCTTAGATCTCTCGTTAAAAAAAGTGAGCTACATTCAATGAAAATGAATAATCTATTTATGTTCCAAGTGGTATTAAATAATGATTCTAAAATTAATTTCTAAAAATATATATGTAGTGACTCTCCACGACATGCATGAACATACATTCTTTATATTTACTTTTTCTTTTATCATATTTTCAAAATAGAAATAAGGGTCTTCATAGTTGTCAATTTTTTCTTTTGATGATATAGTATACTGATAAGGTATATGCATGTTAGAAATAGGAATGATCTTTCCACATTACTTTCTTTTGTACCATAAATGTTATTTGTTTGCTTTTCTTTTTCATATATTTCAATTTTTTTTTCCTGCTTTCACAATTCATACCTTTTATAAAAATAGTCTGTTAAGAAATAATTAATGACAATAAATTTAATGGTGGAAATATTTAAATATAACTTTAATTAAGAAACAATTAATTGCATTTTCTATATTATACTAAATACTCGGTATCAAATAGACACAAAGATAAAATATATATTAAGAAGGTATAAATAATTCTGAAACCCTATTAATAACTAGTTAATGAAAATGTTAATTTTTTTAAGAGTTATATTTTTATTAAATGCTTTTTTATATGTATATTATAGGTAAAATAATCGTTTAATTTCTATGGATAATCAATTTAATCCTAAAAGATTAATATAAGGGAAAATAGTTATGATATTATATATTTTTTTAATGGCTGTATCCCCTAAAAATGTAAATAGACATTTAATCGATATTTAAAATTAAAAAATGACAAAAATATTAAAATTAAAATTATCAATCAATTCAGTCCCTACAATTATAATGGATTAACTTAGTCTACCAATTAAAAACCTTAATTAAGTACAATTGTTTTATTGATTTTAAAAATTTTAAGAATTTATTTTTCAAAATTTGATCATAAACTGTGTGAATTTTGTCTTACTCGATCATTATTGTCTTTAATGGTTTGTTGGAATTCAAACATCTTCTACAAAACACTAAGACACGTAATCATTAATATATACCATTAATATATTATTAATTGGACTTTTGATTATTCATGTATATTTATAACAATGTATACAAATAATAAATGTTAATATAATACATTTATTTATTAGTTATTTTTATTAAAGCATACAAATTGAAAATTACATAAATTTATTTATTAAATATTTGTTATTTGAAATATATTACATTTATTAATTTCTAAAATATTTAGATTTCTAAATAACTATTATATCCTGCAAATAAAAGGGTGAATGATATATAAATTATTAATTAGCAATAAATGATTTCATATAATTAAGTATACAAATTATAAATTGAAATAATATTTAATAAATAAATTTTACATCTTAATTCTTCATAAAGGTATTCACTCTACAATTAAATATATCCCTATATATCGATACGGTTCTAAATATGTGAGTTATATAATATTATTGCAAAATCTATATTTATAACATTAATAGTTAATACATATTTGTATTACAAACTAAACAAAACAAATCTTCCTACATAGAAAAAGTTTCCTCCTCAAAGAAAGATTATTAAGATATCAACTTTTTTACAAAGGGGCATAGTATTAAAAGAATTAGGATATCATAAACATCCCATTAATTTGGTACACTAGATGAATTGGAGTTAATTTGCCCCCTTTTTTTTATCTCATAAATGAATTTTTTTAAATGATGAGATGGGTTTGAGGATGGATTATTAATATACAAACCTTTTTCTTTAGAATTTGTTGGGGTAATTAATTGTGGATCAATTATTATACAATAAAAATTTATTTATGATCTAAAATTTTAAATCTAAATTATTTTTAAAATAAAAAAATTAGCGCATTCTTTTTAATAAACTCTGTATGTCTATTTTTTTTAAAAGTGCGTCTTTATATTTTAAGTTGATGAATTTAATTTTGTTATTTTAAAAAATATTTGTATTTTCCTTTATTGGGCTTTCAGGCCCATATACTAACTTCCAGGTCGTTTCATCTTCCACCTCCAATCCATTCTATCTTGCACCTCCAAACTTTAATTAAATACCTATTTTACCCATAATTAAAATGTTTTTTAATTTTTTTTAAAACCAAAAAGAATACTAGTGAAAGATTCCTACACTGTTTGTTTGTCAGCAGTTTCAGATTTTAGGTTTTGTTGGTGCTTTCTCTTCCTTACGGCAACACACAACGCAATTCCAGCAGCTTTGTCTTCTTCAATTCATGCAGCAGTTGTGATTCGGTCTTTTTCTATTTGGCAGGCACAAATTCGTCTTCATTTTTGCTTCATATTTGTGCTTCATCTTTCTCAGGCATAGAGGTTCCTTTTCGGATTTCACATTATCCCTTCTCTTTGCTCTCTTTCGCAGGCAGAGGCACAGGTTCTTCTTCTTCGTTCAGCTTGTTTTTACACCGTGCGTCCAGGCACGCGTTGCTTAAATTCATTGCTCGTGTTTGTCCATTTCAGTGCAGATTGATTGGTGCGTTTTTTGCTTTGGGTTGAAACGCGTAAAGGAGGTTGTATCGATTTTTCACTTCCGATACAGGCTTTTCGCGTCTCCAGATACAATGACTATTGTTTTTTTTTTTTTTTTTTCTTTTTTCTTTTTAACGATTTTATTTTATATGGATTTTATGTTTAACTTTTTGCATTTTCTAAATTTTATTTAATTATAATTTTTTTATTATTAGTAAGATTTTATTATTTGATAGAAAAAAATTTATATATATTAGTTAATTATTTATATTTTAAATAAGTTTTTTTTTTTTTGTTAATAGGGTGTTTGGTTTTTCAGCATAACTAAAACCCTAATCCTCACATCCTAGGCTGGTTTCGCACTCAGTGGTAACAAACCCACCTGAATCTCTCTTTCTCCCAGCACGGCAATGGCGAAGAAGAAGGAGAAAAAGGTGAACGTCTCTGGCAAACCGAAGCACTCTCTCGACGTTAATCGCAGCAATGACACGAAGAAGGAGAGGCGCTCGGCCGCCACTGTGCGCCGCCTCAAGATGTACAACACCAGGCCCGTGCGCGACACAAAAGGAAAAGTCCTCTCCAACGAGTTTCAATCGAAGGAGCTTCCCAGCACACGAATCCAACCTGATCGCCGGTGGTTTGGTATGTCCAATTTCTTAACAACAATCACTTAATTGCTTAATTTAATAATAATAAGAATAATCGTGTTTCGTCAACTTGAACTTGCGAATATTACAATCCGCAGGGAACACGCGTGTTGTGAATCAGAAGGAGCTGGAGTTCTTCCGGGAAGAGCTGCAGAGCCGCATGTCGAGTAATTACAATGTGATTCTTAAGGAGAAGAAACTACCACTGTCGCTGCTCAATGATCACCAGAAGGTTTGTTTGTTAGGTTCTGCGTGATTGTTGAACGACTAGTGTCCGTTTTTTTAAATAAAAATGACAATGAATTTAGTAATAGTTGATGGATTTTGAATGTAGCAAGCCAGGGTTCACCTGCTTGATAGAGAGCCTTTTCAAGATGCCTTCGGACCTAAGACCAAAAGGAAGCGCCCCAACCTCTTGGCGGCTGACTACGAGTCCTTGCTGAAGAAAGCTGATGGTTCTCAAGGTAAAAGGATGCTTTCTCTGTGAATTTTATTTTGGATGAGCAACGGGGTTTTGTTGTTATCTTTAAGAGTTTAGGGCCTGTTTTCTTGTGTGTATATTAGGGAAAACGTTTGAGCGAAAAATTCAGAGATTGCATCATTTTCTCCGAATAAGGAAATCTGAAGGACAATGATATTTATTTATTTATGTATTCCTTATTGACTCTTTTCTAAATTAGTTTACTATTTTTTTTAAGTTATCTGTCCTACGTTCCACCAGATTACTTAAGAAAACAGGAGATGGTAAATATTTTTGTAAAAGTTAGAAATAACAGGTCAAAAAGTTATATTATGAAATTTAGGCTTTGTTTCTTATCTAAAGCACCCGTTGGTCTTTACTTGTTTTATGATGGTGTACTTAGATTCTCTCAATTGAAACTGATCAATAACTTTTTTTTTTTGTTTGTATTTAGGGAATTCGTATTTTATGTGATTGGTAGTTTCTTTGTACAAATTAGTTGTGTTTTACTTAGTGTGAGATTATTACTTATTTTCTATGGTACTTCGCAGATGCTTTTGAACAGAAGTATGGTTCTAGTGCATCTGGAGAAGCTGANGATGGAGATGGATTTAGAGATTTAGTGNGGCATACCATGTTTGAAAAGGGTCAAAGTAAACGCATATGGGGTGAGCTTTACAAAGTGATAGATTCGTCGGATGTTGTTGTCCAGGTAGTTTCTCTTTTTTTTTTCTTTGTAGATTTTCTGATGTCTATGTTTCTGTAGTGTGCATCTGTTTGTTTCTATTGGACAAGATTGCGCCATAGAAAAATGCGCTTTATTTTGGACATTTCTGTTGTTATGTTGCTCTGTCAATGTAAGGTCACTGTTAGGACTTATTTCAAGTTTGAAAAAATTTCTTGGTTAGTGTTTTCCATTTTTGAAGCAACTTTCGTTGTGTTTCTTTTGTGCTTTGTCTTGATAAAGAGTCTATGGTAGGCCAAATTTCTTTGATCACAACTCCTTGAAGTTGTCCTACAGATCCATCTTCTCTTCCTCTATGTTTGAATACTTTATGCATCCTAATGCAGGTTCTAGATGCAAGGGATCCACAAGGCACAAGGTGTTACCATTTAGAGAAGCATTTGAAGGAAAATTGTAAGCANAAACACATGGTGCTTTTATTGAACAAGGTTGGTAACAATATTATTTGTTTTTAGCATTAATCTAAAATGTTAAATGCCCTGTATTGCTATTATGTGACATACAACAAACTTAATTTTGCTTCTTCCNTTTTAGTGTGATCTAGTTCCTGCTTGGGCAACAAAAGGATGGCTTAGAGTTTTGTCTAAAGAATTTCCAACTCTTGCATTCCATGCAAACATTAACAAGTCCTTTGGAAAAGTATGTCTGATACACTTAGTCTTCATTTAATTTGTTTACTTTATCTGCCAATTTTGTTAATTTATGATNTAAATATAACTGAAATTTGTTATAGCNATTCTGCATCTGCTATGTGCTATTTTCTTATTTGTCATTATTGTGTTTAGGGTTCTCTTCTATCAGTACTTAGACAATTTGCACGTTTGAAACGGGATAAACAAGCAATATCTGTTGGATTTGTTGGATATCCAAATGTTGGGAAGTCATCAGTAATCAACACTTTGCGTACAAAGAATGTAATAGTTCTATCTCCTTTAATTCTTCTCATTATTTTGCTTAAGCTTTTGTTTATGCATTTATGCGGACATTAATGCCAGCATACTATGATGAAGTTTTAAGTTATCGTTGTGAAATAATCACTTTAATTATTTGTGATAATTTGACTGACATGTATCTAATTATATGTGATAAAAGGTTTGCAAGGTTGCTCCAATTCCAGGGGAAACGAAAGTCTGGCAGTATATAACGCTTACTAAAAGAATCTTTTTGATAGATTGTCCAGGTGTAGTCTACCACAATAATGATTCTGAAACAGATGTTGTGTTGAAGGGTGTGGTAGGTTATCTTCTGGTTTCTCTAATTTTGGTTGTCATGTGCTTTTAGCAAGAATGTCTTGTTCAGGCTTGTTTGAATGGTAATTTTATTAGTGTTAATCTTATGAATAGGTCTAGTCCTGTAATCCTTGTAGGCAATTCTGCCAAGCCGGGAAAAGGTTTTGGTGTTGTAATGGTTAAACAGCTGTCTAGGGATATGGTTTAATGTATTCTAATCAACCTAGTTATCTCCTGTGATATCATCTATCTTATTGGGATGTTTTATTTTATTACGCTGTGATTTGTTGGACCAGAGTCCAGGAAACTATTCTTGTGTTTTGAAAGGATGAATGACCAGTATTACTTAATTGGGTGTTATATCCAGGTATCGACACACAAGTTAAACTGTTAAAAACTTTGATGTCACAAAATAAATGAAGGTGGTCAATGTTTTTTCTCCCTTGTTGATTTATCAGAATGGTGACTATCTATTGGTGGTGATATAGGATAGTATATTGAGAGAGATGAAGTTAGTTTCAACCTGGCATCTCCTGAACCATTATAGTTTTAGTTTACTAATCTGAGACTGTAGTCTCATTCTCAGTAGTCATACTTGTTTTGCTTGTCCACTGGACAATCTACTCCTTGCTTTTGTTTGTAGAATTGGAATTAATTTTTCTGTAGTTGATGATTATACTAATATTATTCAATACAGTCATGCTAATTAATGTGTTATTTTCAGGTGCGTGTAACTAATTTGAAAGATGCTGCAGACCATATAGGTGAGGTGTTGAAACGTGTGAAGAAAGCACATTTGGAGAGAGCATATAAAATAAAAGAGTGGTATGGTTCTGTCTCCTCATCTTTGTGGTGTAGATATGGTTAACTGGAAAGTGTGTCCTCCTTTTGTATTCGTGTGTTTGTTTGATGAAAATATCCTAAATTTGCCAATCAAGTGATCAATCTTCATCTCTGATAATGTGCTGTTATAGGACATTTTTATGCCATGGCATACTATCAACCCACATGCTAACTATATATTAGAAAATTTACAAGCAAACAAAAAATGAAAGTATTATACCATGCTGCACCTTTTCACCCTGTTTTTCTGTTCTGGCATCTCTTAAGGATTTTTTGTTGTCACCAGGGATGACGAAAATGACTTCTTACTGCAGCTTTGCAAGTCAACTGGCAAACTTCTGAAGGTATTATCTTTTTGTTAATCTGAATATTAGTTTAATATCTCAGTTATTTCATTATTGTTGTCGAGGAAAGTGAACAGCTATATAATGTATTTTGGCTCTGCTCAAGTTGGCCAAGACTAGATACGCTCTCTGTATGCATTCTCTTCTAAGTATGGGATGCCTGACTTTTTAGAGTCAAAAGCCAATAATGAACTGAATTAACACATGTTTCTCTTCTACTGAACTGAATGGTGTCTTGTGATATATTTAACTGATCCCATCCAATGAAACGAGACTTCTGTTGAAGTAATTTGCTCTTCTGGTAAGATAGGATAACGTAACTTCTGTGTGACTGTTTCCTATGTTGGTTGTTTCAGGGTGGTGAACCTGACCTGATGACTGGAGCAAAAATGGTACTTCATGACTGGCAGAGGGGTAGAATTCCCTTTTTTGTTCCTCCTCCTAAGCAGGAAGAAGGGTCTGAAGAACCTAATGTTAATGGTGTTGACATAGATGATACNGTTGATGGCAATGAAGCCTCTGCTGCTATTAAGGCTATCGCNGATGTTCTTTCATCACAGCAGCAAATAAGTGTTCCTGTTCAAAAGGATTTATATAGTGAGAATGAGTTGAAGGGGGAGGCGATTGAGCAACCTCCTAACCATAACGCAGACCAAGATATTCCAGCTCCTGATAGTGACACATCTGAACAAGATTCAGCTATTATGGTTCCACCTGAGCCGCTTGTTCCTGCTGAGCTGGTCCCAATCAGTGAGTAATAACTTATGGTTGCATTGGAGTTTTAGGTTTTAGGAAATTGTATGTAAATTATAAATTGGTTATATTTCCATCCTCTAAAAAGCTTTGGAAGGGAACAGCTCCTTTTCCTTTCGCATCATTTCTGTGGCCAGTTTCATTGTTGGGAGTTGATCTACCTCATAAAGACCTTTGTCAAATTCATCGTTTTGCTTTGGGGGAATGTTGTTTGGCTAAATTGATGTTTGGATACGTGAGATAGAAGAGAATGGTACTGCTATGTGCTAGGAGATCACAAGAGCCTCGCACAGGACAGGTTTTGTTTTATTGAGCATTGGTTTTATTTAGTTATTATTTATGCATTAGATGTAGCGATATAGCTTTTGTACCATGCTGGAAAATTTTGTTTTATTTTGTAATGTACCATTATGTGATTCAAGGTTATAAACGTGGGTAATGCAACGTTTCCTAATTTTAATGCCATTCATGTTGATTGTTGGGAGATTCTTCACCAAGCTGATTTTTGATGATATTTTGACACCTACCTTTCTCTAACTAGTAGATTTACAACTTTCTATAATAAAATATTTAATTAAATTATAAATCAAATTGTTTAAGAATGCCAATTATAATATGATGATATAAAATGAGAGGGTTATGGACCTGCCATAACTTTTAATTTAAAATGTTGAGTTACTTTGGCCGTACAATGTGTATTAGCATATCTATTTTATTTTTCTCGTGTTCATGATAAGTAGAAAAATAACACGATGAAACTGGGCCAGCTATGTTATTGACAAGGGAGTAATGAATGTAATTTACTTTTAAGTTTGAGATAATGATTAGAAAATTAGGACACAATAGTTCGAATATATCGTGTAGATTATATAGATCTTTTAATGTAAATAGATAAAACATCTTGAACAGAATAAAATAAAGCTATTATTTACTCTTTATTTATATAGATTTTGCTAGGTCTATCTTAAAATAATAAAACAAAGTAAATAGAAAACATGTATTGAATATGAAGTAAAATACCAAGTGGATAAAATAATAAGGTTTCGTTAAGATTCATTTTCACTCTAAAATTTAAATATATATATTAATTTATAATTCTTTTATTAGAATTGATGAAAAAGTAAAAGCATACATCCTGTGAATTTGTTGTCTCTGTCCCAAATAAATACAGTGTCCCTACATGCTAAATGATGCACCTAAAATTGCCAAAATCCCACGTTGTGTGCCCAAAAGTTGGCCAGATGTTCTCTTGGTTCAAAATTGGTGGTTTAGTTAGTTGACATTGGTAGCAACCTTTTGATGTGATTTATGTACTAAGTATTTGGTAAGTGTTATTCTATTATAGTATTTAAAAATCATATTACGATGACTTATATATAATTGAATGGCGATGTCTGACATCATTAAGGTAAACTTCAATTTTATTAATATATTATTATTATTATTATTATTATTATTATTATTATTATTATTATTATTGTACGAGTTGATGAGCTTCACAATCTCATAATTTTAACCTTTTTACAAGTGAAAATAGCAGACTTAACTTACTATCTATTAAATTTTGAAACTGAGTAAGAGTTTAGAAGATAAAGAGAGAGGTTGGTGGTAAGATTCAACACAGTTGAATAATCTAGAAAGTACACGGACGACTTAAACAGGCTAGCTATGACCAGGTTGGTGAAGATGACCATCACCATATTCATCATATTCACAAAGGAAAAAGGTACATGCACACTCTATCTTCTTGACATTAAGATATAAAAATAAATTCTAAGAAATAATTTTTATGGTCGTAATCCATACATGCTTCATTTTCATGGTTGACCTTTTTCACCTGGTTAAAGGGACTTTGATAAAGTGAATATTAGGTTAGACTGGTTTTCTCTCACAAGTAAATTATGTATACTTTTAAATTATGTATTGTAACTTTCCAATCTACAACACACATTAAGTATATATATACTTCATTAAATAATGTTAGGTTAAATATATATACTTATAAAATATTAACATGTTGACGAAATAAAATATATATTAAACACATATCATACTCAAAAATATATTCTAATACAATTTTAAAGACATGGATTACAATATATATTAAACACATATCACACTATTTCAACACAACTTTAAAGATATTGGACTATAGTACAAACACATTTTAATATGGCGCGACAACATATCCATATTTAAAACGTTATTTTCTAACATTTCATATCATATTTGATGAAACTCTTTTCAACGATTTTGATGAGAAGTCTTAGAGTGACACGCAAAAGACTTGATTTGATGAAAGTGGTGAGTTGTGAAAAATGGTTTGGAAAGAGTTCTCGAAGGAGGTTCAACCAACTTTGTAAGAAAGGAGTTAGGAAGAGTCTTAGAAAAAGACAACCTACTTGATCTTAGAGAAAGTGAAATTGCAATTTGGCAAAGCTTCACTATCATTTTAATTTCCAAGATGTCTTTACAATGAGAGGAACTCTCCTTTTGTAGGAGAAGGATAACCCTCTAGAAAAAAAGAGTACATGTATCTACAAAAACTGCTTTGAATTTCAAAAGGTCTTAGAAGCTTCTTTTGTCCAATGGAAGTGAATGAAATCCTTTCCCTTCACCAACTGTCTAAGGGGGATACAAGGGAGCCGTTCTTTTAGATGACTGGTCAAGGGGGATGTTCCTTCATCCTTCCAAGTCCAAGTGACTCTCCAAGGCCAAAATACAAGGCTAATATGTGCTAATATACTTTGGTAATGTAATCAACACTAAACAAAGTTCTTGGCCCAAATACAAGGCTAAAAGAAAGATATATATAAGTTTTACAAAAGGTTTTTAAGAGAAAGGAAGATGCTAATAAGTAATCTTCCAAAGAAGTATAGTTCTTTGAGGTCTATCTTCCTCTTCTGTCATCTTTATTTATTGTTTTAGTGAGAGGTCCAATGTGTCCTCTAGATGGTCTTCCATTAATACTGCAACTCCAATATTTTAGTTTTCCAAAACACAAACACTATAACACATCACGATAAAAATCATCAAATAATAAATTATAAATCGCAATAGAAGAACATTTATTAACCTTCAATACCCTTTATTCCAATAAACTAGTGATTCCAAAGAACTAGCTCCAACAATGATGAAAAATGAACCCAAATTTCGTTAATTGCTTTTTCAATCCCTAAAGTTGGTGAATGAATCCATAACTTGAATCCCTAATTTGGCAACAAAATATGTTTTGATCAAATATTTCCTCTTTTCTATTTTAAAAACAAAATTTCACATCACAAAATTGTTTATTAAGCAACATAAGTTGTCCAGTCACGATTTATTTAAGGTTAACTATCTCATTACAATGAGGGTATGATTGCACTTATTTTTTCAAATTAAAATAAATAAAAATAAACTTATGAAATAAAATGATTTAAGCGTAATTTTACTAGAATAAAATTATATATATATATATATATATATATATATATATATATATATATATATAATCAATAACCATTGGAAGATTTTACAAATATTTTTTTATTTATTTTATGGGAATATGTGATTCTAGTTTAGTGATTATTCTTAAAAGAAGGAAAAGTACGAGGAAATTTGCTCTTCAAATGGTTAAAAGTCTCTTTTGAAATTTGAACATGATAAGTAAGACAAACTTTCTAGAATATTTAGCAAGAAGGGAGAGTGATTATAAGGGTTAGACAAAATTTACTAAACTGTAATATATCACAGTTATCTGCATTTTATTATACTGAAAAAAACTAAACTAATATATACTAGAAATTAATTAACCTGTTATTAGTTTAAAAAAACTGAACTTTACATATTAGAGTACAGTTAACTGAGTTAAATGTTTGAACTGTGTGTGCAACACTACTGTACGTGAATGTATAGGGTGAATTTTCATTACATATGACGTTTGTCGACTGCTTTTCATCACCCAACATTATTTAATTGTACTATTTTGAATTTTCTGTAAATACTTATGAATGTAGTTGTGGTTTATATTTTTAAATTTTTAACGTGAACTAGAAAGAAAACATTTTTTAGTCCAAACTTATTTATTGAGAAATGATATGTAAAATCACTTTTCTATTTAAGTTTTTTTTCATATGATTATAACCAAATGTAAGCTTCTGATTAACATAATTAAAACCTCTGTAAATTTCACTTTTTCTTCATATAATTTACAATCTGCTTTCTTAAATAAATAGTTAACTGAACTATTATGAATTGTTTTTTAGTTCAGTTTAGATTATTTAAACTATTTTATAATTAATTATAATTATTTATAGTTAAGTACAGTTTAGTATACTTGACCCACTCCTAATGATTATGGTTCTAAATTACATAAATCCAAGCTAGTCAAATGCTATGATTATATTCATTTCTTATACCTTTTTTTTTTCTTCTACTCCATTCTCAAAAATCTTAACTTTTTTAGAAATCCAATAATATGTTCTTGAGGTATTTTATTTTAGTAACATATAATGAATGTTTTTGTTAATAAAGTATAATTTTGCATTGTAGCCTCATCCATTCATTAGTTATTATGCTGTGGTGTAGTACATTATGTGTTTTGAGAGTTTTGTGAATAAGATTGCATGTATCTATCTATATTGGAATTCATCCTGGCAACTATATATCAATTACATATGTATTTAATTATTATATTAATTTCTAAAAGAATATTTTTTATGTATTGAAATGATTTTATTTAAATTTTTTTAATTTATAATCATTTAAATAAATGTGTAGTCTAAATAATATATGATTCATTTTTTTTGTATTGTATTTTATTTTTCTACTTTAGTCCTCTTAATTTATTGGGCTTCTTGTAAGGGTTTTTAAATGGAAGCAAAAGTTATAAATCAAATCCAAACAAAATAAATAGATATAATACGGATTTTATGTTATAGAATATATATTGTGAGCTAATATCTAAGTATGTGGAAGATACTTAAGACATAAGATATACTATTTTGTAATTGCTTTTGGTTTGCCTTATAGGAATAATAAACTCTTTTAATGCTTTTAAATTTACTTTACTCATTTAAGTCATATACTTTACATAGTTTAATTACATGTGTGAGGATAAGAAAAATTCTGCCGTCAATATATTTGATTTTGACATAAAATGAATATAAATGTTGAAGATTCATTAGAATAATGCAATAAAAAGAGAGGATTTGAAATAGAAAAAAATAAAGTAAGAAAGAGTACTAAAGTAAAATTAATCATATGTTAAGTCATTACAAAATTAATAAGTGAATATAATAAAAATAATTTCAATGTCAAAACCTTATTTTAGAAACAAATATAATCTATGTACTTAACATAAGCTATCTATATATATATAGTTATTCAATTAGTGTGGATTTATGAAATCTGAAGCACAAAATTCTCATTAAAAAAACAAAAAATAGCAAATGAGTGGATAAGTTTGTAATTTCAAAGCATAATTAATTCATTAACAAAAAAATTAATTACATATGCTTATAATATAAAAGATCCATGTTCTTATTTTTGTAAACCTTAGAAATGTTTTGTTGGGTCTCTACAAAAGTCAAATAAAATTTGATTGGCATTTGATTGGCTTGGATTTGTGTGTTTTCAAGCAGTGATTGTAATTTTGTTATTCTCCTGAGCTAAATATTGTATGAAGGTTATGTAATAAGGTTTTCATATACAATTATTTTACCATTGGATTTGAAAAACTTAACATATTCTTCCTTTATTAAATGACAAGATTCTTAAATAAATCTTGAGATGAGATATATCTTTTTTAAATCTTAAGTATATTATATGATGGTTAGATATCAATATAAATTATAAATAAATACACCACGAAAATAATCACAGTTATTATTCTAAGACTAAACGGTTCTGATTCATGTATCAATAGTTTATCTTATAGAATACTAATTAATTTGTAACAAAGTATGATTAATATTATTATATTATTAATCATGTTTATTATATTTTGTTATGTTTTTGTCCTTTTCCTCTCTTAACAGTTTTGCACAGATTGTTAGGTTGTTATGACACCTGTCTAGTTTGTTACACATGGATGATTTTTCTCATCCTTATACAAGCTTTGCCTTTCCTGTAAATACAATGATTAAATCAATGAAACAATTCTTCTGAGATGGTATCAGAGCTCTTTCGAGAGTTCTGGTAGCCAAAACCTTATCATACATTTTTGTTCCTTTCTTCTTTATATCCTTCTTATTTTCTTCATGGCTAACCAGAGCCTCACATACAATGATTAATAATATGGTAATAGTTAATATCAATTAAATTATAATTAGGTCATTTAAATTCATTATGAAATATATAAATAGATATAATGAGGTAAATGATGGCATCAAAATATTTTATAAAAAGACAAACTTATCTTATTCTTAGGGTGTGTGCAAGGATTTGCATACTATACACAAGTCAATAAAGACATATAGGGAAGAAGGAGATAAAATTTAATTCTTTTAAGTTAATATATTAAAACCTCTTAGGTTAACATTTTCATATCATTTAAGTTTGGTTTCATTTACATAAAAAACAAATATATAAATTAGAAAGGAAATAAATTTAGTAAAACAATCATGAAAATAATGAAGTAAGATTACATATCTTCAACTCTTGCTTAAACCATACTTCAACATTATTTTAACAAGCATTCTATAACTTTATACACATATTGTATAAGCTTGATTGCCTAATTACTATATTAGAAGTAACTTTAGCCTACCATACAAAAGGAAAATAAATTTATCTTATATTTTGACCATAAATATACAGAGACAACATATTTCCTATTAACCATCATGACAGTTTTTAAAATTTAAAACAGAGACAATATGTGTAATCATACATATCAAATAAAATATACTAATAAGATATGATTTGTAATACTTCTCTTTATGTTTGGTATTTTCCCTATGATATATACTTTTGCGTTGCAATATAAGGGGCATTGTCTTTATACTTCTTCATGATTATCACTCAATTTTCTCATTATCATTGTATTTCTTTTCACATTTTATTGAATCCCAAATCTATTGTTTTTAGTTAATGTGCTTATTGTTGTTTTTATTATCAGTGTCCACATTGATATTGATTTGAAAATGTTTGAACTTTAGAAAAATATCATAATACTTGAAAAAAAAATAATGTATTTGAAGTATTGGGGCACTCTAAAGTGCTTAAGTTTTTTCAAAAGTATTCATATACTCGAAAGGATATATGCATATACTTCATTATTAGCTAAACATTTAATTACTCCAAAAAAAAACTAAAACAATTCTTAAATAATTTTAAACACAAAAAATAATTGGTTTATAAATTAAATATTATTAATTTATTTGAAATTTTTTAAAACAAAATTTAGAATATATATGATGTAATAAAGAAATTTTATAGTTACCCCATCAATGAATCTGTAAAAGCTATAAAAAAGTGTGTCAAGAATACTCAATCTCAGTAGAGAATTACATCAAATTACTCACCCAATGGTTTCCATTAACAAAACCATAAAATCTATGAAAAAACCATACTAAAAATTGATCTTCAACCCTGCAAGAAGATTCTCCACGCCATTTATCTTATGTCACATTGTGTTATGAGAAACTAATATTATTTTATAAAAAAAATTGGATTAAATACTAATATTTTGATAGCCAAAATATTAATAGTTAATATTAATAACTAATTTAAAGTTTAATTTGTCCTTAATTATAATTTTTATTTATAATAGTGATTATTTAAGAAATCAATACCTTTTAGTTTATAAATTAGTATCTAAATTAGTTATTATAATAACAAATTATTTTTTGTTTCTAAAATTAATTATTCAAATATCTTTCTACAGTGAAAATCCTATATTTAATTTCTTGAATTTGAACACCAAAAGAGAATTTGAATTGTTACATATTAGTGAGTTTAAGGATTGAAAGTTTAATGAGAATTGAGTTATACTCGTATAAAATAATCATATCATCTTCAATCTAAAATCTAAAATCTTAAAATAATAAATTTATAATTTTTTTTTATATATTATTCTACTTTCTCATCTCTACTTAACATAAAACTTAAATTCACATTTAAATTTTTTCAACAAAAATCAAATGTATAAGGAAAAGTTTTGTTGAAAATCTTAATCTTGTTTCTTATTGATATCATTAATATGACTGAAAATTTACACAATTTGTTTGTACATGTTTCACATTCCTATTGATGTGTATGCAAGGTTTTGAAGTCTTGAGGGTGGATTCAAGCAACAAAGGTAGGACTATTTGTCTATGCTTCTCAGGTAAGAATTACAACTCTAAAAAGTGAGATATTTGTACATAAATAAGATTAAGATTATAGTATAAACTCTCAAATAGACTGATTAGTGTGGATTTACAGTAGATAAGAAAGAACCAATATAAATTTTTCTCCACTTTTCTAAACTTTAAGCTCTCTTTACTTTCATTGGTAAAAATTGTTTTAGTTCAGCATTTCCTTAATCTTAAATGAAACTTATTAATTAGATTAATTAATATTGCATAAACTCAATTGAATACTTAATATAATTGTCAATTAGATATTATTTTTCTATTACTTTTTATTATTGTAGTGTACATAATTAATTTTAAAAATGTACTCCTTTTATAATATTATAAAGGGACATACTTTTTTTTATTGCATCGTTAAATAAGAATTTGGTTGTTACGGTTCAGGAGTGGTAGAGCTTAGTTCATATTCAGGGGGCTTTGGTCCCTCCAAATTCTTTTACACATAAATTCATGTATAATTTTTTTTTTTTTAATTTTAGTACATTTTATATAATTGGCATTCCAAAATTTTAGTGCATCTTTTGTGGTATCTCCAAAATATCTCTTCAAGATCTATCACTGAGCATACCAGCGAATTAATGATAAATTATAATAACTAAGTATTTTATTTTCATAAATCCTTGAGAGTTGAATTTGTTAAATATTTTTTGAAATTTTAGAGAAATTGTTTTGTTCAAGTTATCGTAGGTGTTATGCTTACCCATTTTTCGATGGTGAGAAGTATGTCTGTAGAAATGTTCAAATGAAAATCTTACTGAGGCCATCTATACAAAATGGATTTTAACAATGAGATTATTATAAGGGAATAACAACATACATATATTATCAAAGTGATAAATCACATCAAAATTTGAGTATTATTAGAACAAAAGATCTACATTGATTTGAAATTATATAAAACCTTCAGATCATTTGGTTAGAATGATTTTTCTTTATGTTATAATTACGTTGAGTTGCGTGAAGAATTCAAATATATTTCATCTCTCCATTTTTATTTATATTTTTTCTAGATAAGTTATAATTCATCAAATGGCTTCCTAATATAATATCTTTCATGTAAGTTTTTTCTTTCTTTCTTTTGAAGTAAATCTGTATTTAAATGGTACATTTGAGATGTACCAATCCTTTTACATTTATGTACAGACATAATTAACCTACTATATTCTAACTTTTATGAAAACCCAATGAACATTATCTCTTTTACATATTCAAATCAAGATTAGTTTTAGGGAAATTAAAATCAAGTTTCGTGGAGATATTAAGAATTTTTATTAATCTAATTCATCCAATCTTTTGGTTACCAACATCTGCTTCAGTCACTAGATTATTCACTAGTTTACTTACATGATGCAAGTATTTTTTTTTTAATTGATTGATTCAAGAAAATAATTTTTCTGCCAAAAGAAAAATTGATAAAATTCTTTTTCTCGTGAAGGACATGTTGGTAAAATTATATTTGCTACCACTGATTCTTTTAATTAAATTTCAAATCAATCTGAAAGTGACATCTTCTTAATAATTATATTATTATAATATGAAAGTGACACATACTCCCACCAGTACACTCTAGTAAGATGATACACCTACATTTATTTTTGACAAATTTTATAATGGAAAAATGAGAAATAATATCTCAGAAGAGTTTAGAAATGTGTCAAAGTAAGGTCAAGTTTTTAATAAAAAAAAAGTATTTAGATACATGTTTTTGGAAAACATTTTAATACAATACATGTATATTTTTTTTATTAATTTATTATTTATTTGTTATTGAAATATGTATTCTATACTAAATAACAAAATGACTGATATACTGTGTTAAAATGTTATAAAAAAAATTTGTGTTATATATGATTGTTCTTAATAATCTTCAAGCTTTCGTGTGTTTATCTATGGATTAAAGTAGTGTTCTTCATGTGCTTGATCCAGTGTTATGCTCCTCTCCTTTCCCATCCTGATAATCTTTACATTCACTTACATTATGTGGGTGTTGAATTGGGCATATTATTCATGAACATGTAGCAATAAGTAGTTGTTAAGTTCTTTTATGACTTCTTAGATGTTTATTATACTAAATATTATTATCATATGTTTGTTTTTGGATGTTTAAACTTAGATGGGTTTTAGATTTTCATATTTAAAACTATTCTGGCTTTTTCCTCTCCTTGTTTAGGTCAAAAATATGATTCAGACGATCCTTGTATATCTATAGAGATGTGCAGTTCCCATGAAGAAACGTGAGGCTAATGTTGTTTGCTTTTCACAGTGGGTGCAATATTCTGAGCATATCTTCAGCTGTAGAAATTGGTTCAACATAAAAGTGACTGATTATAGAAATCATGCTTCTCTGATCATTCTCACCTATGAAATCATATCATTAAAACATTTAGAAGTTGTTTGAGAAACATACAGAACCTCTGCATATGTCTTGGTCGAACATCAATTGGTAAAATTCATTACTAGTGTTATGAAATGGATCACCCTTTCTACAGGTAAAATCTATACTTTGTCTTATGAAATTCTACAATCAAGTAATCATGTCCCTTAAACCATTTACTTTCTGTGCAGGTTTTGTGATTCATAATAAAAGATGCATCAAGACAGATAAATGGTTTGCATAGTTGAAGACCTAGTTTTAGTATGGTTTTGTTTTCGTTGAGTAATTTGATGTAACTCTACTTAGAGCGAGTATTCTTGTTGGCACAGTTCTTCATATATTTTATGGTTGTTTGTGAAAATGGGGTAACTAGATTTAGCTTTTTATTGAGAGTAATTTCCTTCTTACAACATGCTTTAATTCTTGTTTCAAAAAATGAAGTATTACTGATTGTTTTTCATCTTATACTAATCAATTGATTCAAGAAAAATATTTCTGAAAAACCTAAGATGGTTTGATTCTAGTCATCATCCCAACATATAAGCCCTACGTCAGAAATAATTTCAATTTATATACATATATAAGAAAACAAAATCTCCTTATACAATTTTTCAACTAAGTTCAAATACTAACTTATCAATCATCTCTAATTCAAACTTATCATGTTTCCAAAACATCAAGCCTCTGATACTCTGATACTGCATAGTTTGAGTCTAGTATATATCTATGTAAAGAGATCTAATATGGTAGTAATTATTGTATGGGTATAATTAACAAGAAAAGAATTATACTTTTTTTATCTTCTATCCATACCTCTCATTTTTTATTCAACAGATCGATCAAATGTTTCTGACATTGAATCATGTGACTTTGTTGATAAATTTACAACAGAAAAGAAAAACACAACCATCACCCACACAGCGAAAAACAATCTTCCTAGTAACTCAACTTATATAAATAAGCAATTTGATTTTCTCATATATGTTGTGTTTTAGGTTTTCCTCTGGATGTTTTTGTTGATTGTGATGATCATTTGACACTGATCATTTGAAGATCTGAGATAGTTAATGTTGATGGGATTGAGGTGTCACAAAGATACAATTCTTATTTATTTCTCTTATTGCATGACTCCACATTGGTCTATATACTGGAAAAAGCAGAAGAAAAATTACAAGAATTTTCGTAAACAAATTAAAAAGTTGATTTTTAAAATTGAAATTAAATTAAATCAGTCCTCCGCGTGGAGAGTCGTTTCCATCATGCAAAACCTTCCACTCATCACAATCACAATAAAGAAAAGAAAACATTTATTACATAAACCAAATGACATAAGTTATTTAATATTTGCTTTTAAATTCTTATACGTTTAACTATTCATAATTGCTTATTTATGATATAATTGAGTGGAAAAAGAAGATAAAGAGAATACGCAACATTCAGAACGGTACATTTTGTTGTTTAGTTAAAGAAAAAACGAAAAAATTAGGAAAGAAAGAAAAATATCCTTTAAAAATAAAAATTAAAAAAAAACATTTTATTCTCTCTTCATTTCAAATTCTAAACTTTCTATCTAGCATTACTTTCTTTCCTTTCAACTGGATAGCACATTTTAGTACTCATCTCAGAATTATATATATTTTTTTAAAATACATATTTTTCATTATTGTGTTGGTTTCACTAAATAACTCGTGCTTTATTTAACGAAACTCTGACATAATTAATTGATTTTATGGTTCTCAAATTATATTTCATTTAGTTTTTATATGAAAGCCTAAATACACGTTTTTCACAATACATCATCAACAATTAATAAAATAATATTACATGGAAAATATTAATATTTTTTTGTATTTATCTCAGACACAAGAATCCAAAAAAATAATCAAGTTTTTTTTTTTTTGTTCTTCTCTTTTTTACTTTTGACTTTTAGTGGAGGACAAGTCATACATGCAAAGACATAGAGGGTGTGAAGGAGTTAGGGCCATATATAAACAACCTAAAGGCTGAGAAATCTGCCATAGTTGTAATTGCAGTTTGCTTAGTCTGCTTCTGAAATGGATTCTTCAATGGCAAGTGCTGGTGCTTCTGCTGATGAAGGTTCTCAAAACCATAACAATGGAAGGAAAACCTCCTACAAACGTCTCTCTTCTTCTCAAACATCAAGACTTGAAAGGTAATTAAAATAACCCTTTAGGTTAACATTCTTTTCTTTCAATTTAATTAATTAATACTTTCATTTCCTTCATTTTGCTTTTTCGGTGAAACAAATTAAAGAGTAAACACATAATTCCTCTAGATTTAATTCTGCATGTTCCTAAAACTTTTTTTTTTTTTTTTTTTTTTTTAAATCAAGCTCTATAGATCTCTCTCCACATTTAATTCCTCTTGATTTTGCTTTTCTGGGGTTCGTTAATTTTAATTTTAATTTTTTTTTGTGAATTTTGGTTTGATCTATTTGCTCAAGGGTTTTTGTATTAAATTTGGTTTAATGTGCTTTTTATTGTCTATAGCATCACCCATATTAATTTTTACAATGCCCTTTGCTTCTTTGGGTATGTTGTGGAAGGAAAATCCACTTTTTGCGTTGGGTCGAATCGATTTTGATTAAGAGAAGTGGAAAAGTTTAATCTTTGCGAAGTAAAATTGATTTTAGATTCGGATTAACAAATCAAATTTTTAAGCCTCTGATCTTTATAATTTAGAAAATAATTTTCACACTTTTCAGTCTAAAGCACATTTTCGATACAAATACATGACCAATTTAAACATGCATAGCAAGTTTTCTTCAACAAAAGAAAAAAGTATTCTTCTCCTTCAAAATATGAAACCCTAAATCAAAACTAAATCTTTCAAAATAAATTTTATACAATTCCAAAACATATGAACCCTCAATTGTTTTAAAGAATCAATTTTGGTGCTTGATTTATCATAATCGTGCACATATTATATGAAAATAGTATTTCACATTTTATTAAACTAAAACCATGGTGAAATCGATGCTGATAAATTATACTATACAATATATTAACCAACAAGTTTGTATTTTTTTTTAATCGGCATCTTTTTTTAATATTTTACTATTTCTTTTATCTCTTGAGTTTGAGATGTTTGCACTATATATATCATTATTTTGTTAAATTGACTGATGCAGTAAATTTTTTCTATCTATACGTGTAATTGTAATTAGTATATTTAATGAAGTGTATTATCTTTTTAAATGAATTGTTCTCCTCTTATACAAATCAAATTTAATTTGAATCCATGACTTCTTTTCCCTTCTTACTCAAAATTTCACATAGAGAAAATAACAAATTATTTGAAATGATTATAAATACAACTTAAAGTTAAATTAACCCTATTATGATTAAGTTGAAGAAGTAACATGTTTTGAACTTATCAAAGGCTTTGATTGTTTTTTCATTATTTAACGACAACACAAAATATATATTATCATAATCTGCAGATATGTTTCTTTCTCTCTTGTGTCTAGCTGAATAGAAATATATATTTATTTAATTATTTTTATTTAGTATGTATAACCAACTATTTCTTAAGTATAATCATTATACATTATCTTGTATATCAAAGACATACGAAAGCAGTTATATATAAGTCATCGTCAATTTTATAATAACATAAATGATTATGTTTTTATAACAATGGATTATTTTTCTGCTCAGTTTTTATCAATTCATTCGAAATTGATTTAAGGAGATATTTTTAATCAACAAGAAAAAAAAATATATATATATAACTGTATATTAAAGTCTCAGCAAATGTTTTTTTGGTAATGCATTTGTTAGTTTTTTTTTTCTAATACTCTCGCTATTAGTGGATTATTGAACATCTTTGACTATAAAAGAAAATTACAATATATTACAAGAAAATTATTAAATATGAAAAAATTATTGTCTAAATTAATTTTTAATTTAAAATTAAAAACCAATTTAAAATCAATAGTTAAAATTTTGATGGTTAAAATTAGAAACTAATTTAAATTTAAATTTACAAATTAATTATAACCTTTCATTCGTAATAATGAAAATTATTTTAGAAGTGAATAACTTTTATTTAATGATTTGTTTTGCTGAAAGAATTAACTATTGTGGTTTGTTTTTCTTTATAAAAGGTTCATCAAGGATTGCCCACACCCTGATGAGGCGCAACGACGTCAATTGGCTGCTGAGATTGGACTTGAGCCAAGGCAAATAAAGTTTTGGTTTCAGAATAAGAGGACCCAGATCAAGGTATTCATTTTTCCACAGTAAGATTGTACAAAATTTTTATAAGACTATGAAGTAAAGTGAGAGAAATATTATATACAATTCACCATTTTTGTGCATGTTATACGTAAAGAATCAACATGAGAGAGCAGATAACACTGCTCTTCGAGTTGAGAATGATAGGATACACACAGAAAATGTTACGATGCAAGAGGCCTTGAAGAGTATGCTTTGCCCATCTTGTGGGGGACCACCGTGTCTTGAAGGAGATCGTGAACATGCTATCCATAATATGAGACTTGAAAATATGCACCTAAAGGAAGAGGTTAGCGAAGTCGTCCATTGATTCATTTTATATTTGATGTGAATATATATATATACAATATTTGATGTGATTGGTTTTCAGCATGAGAAGGTGTCTCGTCTTCTTTCGAGGTACTTGGAGAGCCAGATGTTACCACCTGATCAGTTCCAACAGGGTTTTTTTCCCATCATAGGATCAAGTTCAAATGCTGCAGCACTTGGAAATCCACTGAACCAAGTGATCGGTGGAAGTTCAAGTCATGATCCAAATCTTGCTTTGCATATGATGGATGGTGGCCATAACTTTCTTGCGAGTGAAGGCATAGAAAAAAACCTTATGGCTAAGGTTGCTGCTACTGCAATGGATGAGCTAGTTAGGCTTGTTCGGATTAATGAGCCCTTTTGGATTAAGTCCTCATCTCCAGATGGCAAGCTCTGTCTACTGCTTGAAAATTATCAAAAAATGTTCCCGAAGACCAAACATTTCAAAGGGCCAAACGTTCGTATTGAAGCAACAAAAGAATCAGGAATAGTGAGCATTAATAGCCTTCAGCTTGTTGACATGTTTCTTGATTCGGTGAGCATATCATAACCCTTTTTCTGTTGACTAGTTTTCTCTTACTTTTTATTTAATATTGTTGATATCAAAATATATATATATACTGATTTCATGTTTTCAGGACAAATGGGTGAATTTGTTCCCAACAATGGTATCCAAAGCAGAAACAGTGAAAGTAATCGAAAGAGGTTTGCCAGGAAACCGAAGTGGAGCCTTGCAGCTGGTATATATTCTCATGCAAACCTTGCTTTTGTAATTTTGTTTCATTTTTTTTGTAACTATATAAGTTTTTAATTTGTTGATAATACTTTTATGACAGATGGTCCAGCAAATGCATGTTCTTTCACCCTTTGTGCAACCTCGTGAATTTCAGTTCCTTCGTTTCTGTCAACAAATTGAAGAAGGCCTGGTGATAGCAGATGTATCATTTGATTCCTTCCAGCAAAAACCCTCTATTTTTCAGTCTTGGAAACATCCCTCTGGATGCTTGATCCAGGAAATGCCCAATGGGTGCTGTATGGTTAGTAATTTACATATTATTTATCTACTTTAGTACATCTTCAACTATAAGATTGAAATACTCTACATGTTATTGAGAAAGACGTTTTAAATATAAAAGCAAATTTTAGAGGCCATCCTATATAAAACTTTTTGAGCTTATATCCAGATTTAGAAACTCTTTACCTTTTATTTTGGTATTCACACCGATCACTTCATATCACATAAAATATAATTAATTCCAATAGTATTGAAAGTAAATCACTGATCACTTCATATATATTATGTTCTATGTTAGGTTACTTGGGTTGAGCACGTGGAAGTGGATGATAAAATCCAAATACATCCGCTGTACAAAGATATTATTGTTAAGGGCGTTGCATACGGAGCTGAAAGGTGGATTATGGAACTTCAAAGAATGTGCGAGAGATTTGCTGCCTTCTATCTTGAAAAGATACCTGATCATGATGCTGCAGGAGGTCACACTTTCTCATATTTAACTCAAAACCCTAACACTTGCACATCTATCTCTCTATATGTGTGTTTTATGATCAATGATTATGTCTTTATAGCTAATTCAAAAAGTTTACCTTATCCATTGTTCAGTGATCAATTCTCTTGAGGGAAGGCGAAGTATAATGAATTTTTCTCATCGTATGCTCAAAATCTTCTGTGAAAGTATAACCATGGCAGATGGCTTGGACTTTCCGCTTTGTGATCTGGTGAACACTAGTGGGGTGAGAGTCTCTATTCGCGAAAGCAAAATCAATGGACAGCCAAGTGGCATGATTGTTGCAGCTGCTACCTCCATTTGGCTTCCTATCCATTATATGAAAGTTTTTGAGTTCTTCCTAGATGATAAAAACCGTGCTCAGGTTTAAATACTATACCTATATAACTAATCCTTTATTATATGCAGGAATTATTTTATTAGTTAGTTAGATTTCAATTAATCTTGCTTTGTGCAATGATTAATATTTGCGTGTTCTTTTTCTTATATACTCAGTGGGATGTTCTTACCTGTGGAAATCAGGCACACAAGGTGGCAAACATCTCAAATGGAATTCACCCTGGGAACTGTGTATCTGTTATTCGGGTAATTAATTCCAATCTTTCTTTTTGTTTCGTGTTTCAACTTTGTTCTAAGTAGACAGGTTAATTAGTTTAATTTTTAGTACAATTACATTAAACAAACACTTTCATAAACTGTATGGTTAAGATAAGAACAACATTGAATTAGGTTTTAATAAACACAACCCTAAGCTGACTACTGTTTCTTCACGTACTTGTGTAGCCATTCATCCCTAGCGAGAACAATGCACTGATTCTTCAAGAGAGTTTCACAACCCCGATGGGATCGTATGTTATATATGCGCCAACTGATGTAGCAACTATGACTGCGGCCATAATGGGAGAAAACTCTTCAATGTTACCAGTTCTTCCATCAGGTTTTGTGATCTGCCCAGATGGTGAACCAAATTCAGCTATGGGAGCATTTGATGGTGCAGATACTGAAAGATCGGGAGGCTCATTGCTGACTGTGGCATTTCAAATACTAGCTAGTGCTGATGGACGCAATATGCCAAATAGGAAAGCTGGAGCAGCTGTCAACTCTCTTTTAACCTCAACTATTCTCAGAGTCAGGGATGCTTTCAACTGCAACAACTAGGACTCATCTTTTGCTTATGCAGACTTTCTATATTACTCAAGGACTAAACATTGCCTTGTTTTCTTTGCGTTTCATGACAAACCAGTTTGCTTGACATTTTCACTTTCTTTGCTATATTGCTTCACATTTTCAGCTTGTGCTTCAACTTTGCAATGTCTGTGGTGCATTGCTTGACATTTTAAATTAAATAACTTGCTGTTTTATTCCATTTTCCCCTTCTATTTATGTGTGGTAATAATTATTATCCTTCTGGTGCCCATTGTTCTTTCATGGAAAGCTTATCATTTTCTTCTGATAAGCAAAAAATTGTTGAAAGAAAGTGCAAATGACTCTGCAACCCTACTACAAAGTAGAACCATCATTAGTCCTTAATCAAATTCTCAGAAATGGATTTTTTTTTCTTCTCATATTTATAGTCTGATATACCTCACTTTATATTCTATCCTTCCAAACAACCGTTTCTTCAGACCCACTTCAACTTCTTCTCTTCCATTCTTATTAACCGTATTCTACAGTTGGGTTATTAAGATGCTTTGAACACTTTTTACTTAGTTTTTTGTGTGTAATGGGTTTTGACCTAGTCCTCCTGATTTTATTTTATTTTTTTCATTTTCCTTGTCATTTATTTCATTTTTATGTTTTTCCACGCTATAGATTTAAAAAAAAAAAAAAGTCAAAAAAACAGCCCATTCTTTCATTTTGCTAAGAAACTGTGAATGGGTCCGTGTATACCAATTTTGCGGTGACCAGCTCGCTTAAATTCGATATTGAATTTGTGGAAGTGATGAAGTCAGAAAGATCGTAGAGAAGGAAGATGAAAAACGTTGGAAGGAAGAAGATGACGATGATAAAAGGCAGGTTGGTAAATTAGGGCAATGTTATTCAAGTGTCTAATGTTTGGACGTTAGACTGATCAGTTTCTGGAGATTTGCATCAATCATGTCTTAAAGAAAACATTTCCAAAATAATGCTGAGAGATACACGGAAAACATGCGGAAACAACCTTTTACCTATCTAGATTGGTTCGTACCCTACTATAGCTCTCTCAATCATTTTTAACAATAATTTTCATATCGCGTTATAGTCATATATAACTTTGGATCATTTAACATTTTGTATCTCAAACTTTACTCTCCATCCCATTGATCAGAACGTTAAATTTCATTAAAAATTCAAAGCTCTTAATACCAAATTAAATAAATTAATCAAGTGATACAACTTAATACCAGAAGCCCAAAAATAACACAACACATGAAAAATGCATAAAAACAACACACAGGGATACAATTCAACATGCAGATGAAGCAATGAATCAAATCGAATCTCTCCGATGTTCTTGTCTAGAACTTGGACTGTAGATTGTTGACGATAGTCTTGTCTAGATGGAAAGCCTTAACAAGAACGTCGCTATCTATGTCAGGCGTAGACCCAAACACTGCATTACCAATGGTGATGACTCCCGGATTCTGGCTGCTAAGTGCAGCAATGGCCACAGCATTGCCNTACCCAACATTTCTCTGGTAATGGACGAGCCCTGTCGGGAACACAAACACATCACCCTTCTGTAGAACTTTTCTCAAGTGACGGTTTTCGGGGTTGGAAGTGACGAATCCAACTTCCAAGGTGCCTTGGAGAACGGTCAAGACCTCAGTGGCGCGAGGGTGCGTGTGAGGAGGGTTAGTGCCCCATGGGGCGTAGTCAATGCGAGCCATTGAAATGCCGAGAGTGTTCAATCCTGGAAGCTGAGTCGCGAAAACCGGTGTGACTTTAGACCCAACAGGGTTCGTGGTGTTTCCTGCTATATGAAGACCACTGAAGAGGAAGTCATTTGCCTCAACAAGTTTTGGATCCTTGCATGCCAAGCCATTCACCAACACTGCCACAAGATATTAGTTGATATGTTAAAGTTCCATAATCATGTATTAGATGTCAGTTTTAGAAGAAAAAGAAGAAACTAGTAATACGTGCATGTATATGCTAACCTTGCCCTTTAGGGTCTGCTACACAGAAATCTTGGAGAGCACTGGTATCAGCTGCTAAAGCAACTGAAAGTGAAAGAGACAGAAGTAGCATTAACAACGAGAGATTAGTCATTTGACAAAGAACTCAATAAGCACTACAGTGGATTTTGCAAGACAAAAATGTTGATACTGATTGATTATTGGTGAATGAATATGGCATTGAGTTAAGGTCTATTTATACTACAGAAGATAATATATAAGAAGAGAATAAATCATGTTTGACGTGGTAAGAGTAAGTGATAAGATTTTGCTGAAGCTGGCATGTGGAGCGTGTAGAGGGGTTATTTCTTGCTGTGGATACAATGCCGGCAGAAAGTGTTGCTGCCATTCGGCTAGTCATCTAGAAAAGAAGAACAGTATGAAGCCGAAATTCATGACAACCTCTCTTTTCGTTTGGAGCTTGTACATGGTTTTTTTTTTTTTTTATCTATAGGTTCATGTATAATAAAGATAATGTAGGGTTACTTCCATCAATTTTTACCGACCCTATCATAATCCATTTAAATTTATATAATATACAAAAAATAGTAAGTCTATCTTTAATTATCACTAATGAATTAAAATAATATTTGATCACACGGGTAACCCGACCGGACCCACTACGGGTTGGCCACTTAGTGAGTCAACCCAAGCCGGCTTATTTATTAGCAAACCAAAAAAATTTGAACCCGACCCGACCCACCACGGGTTGGTGGGTTAAACGGGTTGGCTCATTGGCTCACTTAACTTTTTTATCATCCTCTTCTTATGAAATTCTTATAACATGTTACTTTGATGAATCAAATTGAAACCGTGTAATAATTGGACCAATAGATATAAAAGAAACTAAAAAACGAAGAATCTAAAATATTAAGGTAGTATGTGTTTATTTTGTATTTATTAATAATAAAAAAATTAAAGAATCTTAGTTATCATAACTAACATGTGTTTATTTTGAAATAATTAATATAAAAAACTAAAAAATCTTAGTTACATAATAATGTTTTTTATATAGGATATTTTATATGATTTTATATTGTGTATATTAAACAATGAAAAATGTTTGATGAAGTGATCAAGTGATTATAAAAATATTATAGATATTTTTTCGTGTTATTAATTATTAAAAGTATTGTAAAAATATTGTATATATAGGATGTTTAAATATTGTAAAAATATTGTATATATAGGATGTTTAAATATTGTAAAAATATTGTATATATAGGATGTTTAAATATTGTAAAAATATTGTATATATAAGATGTTTAAATATTGTAAAATTATTGTATATATAGGATTTTAAATATTGTAAAATTATTATATATATATATATAGGATGTTTAAATATTGTAAAAATAACCTAAATAAAGGTTGTGCATTTTGAATAATTAATTTGATTTCAATAAAAAAATAGGATTTGAATAATTAATTTAATTAATTTGATTTAATTATAAAAATAGGTGGGTTGGTGAGTCAATCCGACCCACGACAGGTTCAACTCATGTAAATCATGTTCTTAGTGAGTCGGATTCTCATTTTTTTCCAACCCAATTCGACTGAAACCGTGCTAAGCCGAGTTGACTCACGGATTTTAACTCACAAAAAATTCTGCATGAAAAGCTGCAGCAATAATATATATGAAAAAAAAAAATCCAATTATTAACAATGAATGGTAGCATGTGTCAGGCAACTGGTGCAAGGGAAGACCCGGACAACATCCCGCCTAATTATTAACAATGAAGTAAAATGTGCTTGGACGGATGTCAACTGTGAACGAACCAAGCAAAATATATATTTGACTACTTTTAAACAATTTTAAGTACTAAAATGTTTATTTTAATTTAAAGTTGGTAGTATTACAAACCAAAAAAGCCATAAATCGAATTTAAGAAATATTTAATATATTGCTTATTATGGTTTTATTTGCATATGGTTGGATGAAATATTGTAGATATCAATGTCAAAACATAATCAAATTAAACTTTAAACTTTTTGCTTATTTCTTTTCACTTTTATTTCTATACTATATATGGTCGGATGAAATATTGTAGATACCAATTTCAAAACATCATCAAATTAAACTTCAAACTTTTTGCCTATTTTTTTTCACTTTTATTTTTGTACGATATATAGTCAAGGATCATTCCACTTTATCAACATTAATATCCTCTTAGGATAAGTAATACACACCATGAATATCACTCATCAAAGGTCCAATGCTATGTTGAAAATCAAGTACTACTTATCAAAGGTTAAGAGTTGTTTGTCAATGATTGAGAACTATATATGAACATTATGTGTCGCACACTAAAGATTAAGTGTTCTTTACTATAAAGATTTAGCGTTACTTGTTGATGGACCTATGTCTCTTGCCAAAGACTATGTGTCATCTAACAGGGTGTTGTTTACTGATATCTAATTGTCGCTTGTCAAGGATTGCATGTCTTCTACCATTACCATGTGTCACCTGTCGAAGATAACGATGAACCATCTACTACGAAGCCTAATCGAATACGTGTAACTTGGCAAAATTTGATTGACTTTTTTTTCTGATTTTGAAAATTGACTTAGAAAATTTTCTGTGGACATAACACTCCTTCATCTTGTGGAGAACAAGTCCCTATAGAAGAAAAAGGATGAGTAGTTAAAAAAAGAAATGTTGAAGAAGAAGAAAATGTTAAAGAAGTCCATAAAATTAAAGTCTCCTTACAAATACCTCTTTCATTGTGCAAGAAGAATTTTTTATCTTTATCTATCCCATTTCACTAAACAAAATATTTATCAAAGCCATTATTAAAACATTTATTTTCATTTCTTCCTTCACGAAAGATGTATATTAAACTATTTATGAAGATCTGCACTAAATAATATAAGACCAATCATTTCATCTTGTTTTAGAAAAACAAAATCATTTTAAGTCATAAAAATAGCACGTATGTTTGTTAACCATTAAAATACGGGCTTAACCTTTTTTTTTTTGTCTAACACAACTAAATCAAAAGCACATTAATAAGGAATTTAAAAATGTGTTACTTTTTCACGACGAATGTGCTTATTTCATCTCAATTATGTTAATGATTTTAATAAATATATGTATTATAATCTATCCAATATGTATGATATTTTTATTACTCGTTATTTAAAAAAATTAGATAAAGTAATATTAAAACATAATATACTATAAATAAGTTAACATCTTAAACTCTTATATATTATATTAATTTATATTGTTATATTTGTATATATTACCAATATATATATATATATATATATATATATATATATATATATATATATATAATCAAGAATTAGTTTATTTAAATTATGATATTAAAGTCTGGTTAATTAAGAACAATGGATAAATTTTGTTAACAAAAAGTAACCGGACATATACTAGGAAATGGCAGGAATAATGAAAGAAAGTCATTTCAAAATGAAAAATGATATTTTGAAACATATAACTTTTTTATATTTATTTGATATAATTCTCTTTTTCTTTTTTAAAAAATTAATAAAATTTATTCTTTTAAAATTATCATACTCTTGTTATATATGTCAAATAAATGCTAATCTATCTCATGCTAAAATTTGAGGTCTAGAACACTAACATGCGCAATGACAAGAAGTTATATGTCAATAAAATGGTGAAAAAATACCGAACCAGACAACAAAGACAGAATCAGGCAAATCGTATAAATTGATGAAATGATAGAAGTTAATTAACGAAAACTAAAAAATATAAATGGATAATGGACAGACACAATTCAACACTGGCAGAGGAAGCAATAATTAATCAAAATCGATGTCTCCGATGCATGATCGTGTCTAGAACTTGGACTGTAGATAGTTGATGGTAGTCTTGTCCAATTGGAAAGCTTTAGCAAGAACATCGCTATCAATGTCAGGCGTAGACCCAAACACTGCATTAGCAATGGTGATGACTCCCGGGTTCTGGTTGCTAAGTGCTGCAATGGCCACAGCATAGCCATACCCAACATTTCTCTGGTAATGGACGAGCCCTGTCGGGAACACAAACACATCACCCTTCTGTAGAACTTTTCTCAAGTGACGGTTTTCGGGGTTGGAAGTGACGAATCCAACTTCCAAGGTGCCTTCCAGAACGGTCAAGACTTCAGTGGCGCGAGGGTGCGTGTGAGGAGGATTAATGCCCTTTGGGGCATAGTCAATGCGAGCTATGGAGATGTCAAGAGTGTTCAACCCTGGAAGCTGAGAAACAAAAACCGGTGTCACTTTAGACCCAACTGGGTTTGTGGTGTTTCCTGCTATGTGAAGACCGCTGAAGAAGAAGTCATTCGCCTCAACAAGTTTTGGATCTTTGCATGCCAACCCGTTTACCAACACTGCCATAATTCATCAAGTTGAACTGTCAGAATCTCCTTGTATCAAGTGCAAAACTTTTGAGTATATACTTTTAAAGTATAATTATTACATGTTATGGAAGTAAAATAGTCATTAGTATCTACTGTACCTTTCTCTTGTGGGTCTGCCACACAGAAATCTTGGAATGTACTGGTACCAGCTGCTAGAACAACTGAAAGTGAAAGAGTCAAAACTGTCAGGAAAAATGAGGGAATAGCCATTTGAGAATATCACAAAAACACTGGTTGGAATTGGTAGTTGCAGGAGATTTATGTGTGTTTTAGTAAAAAGTGGTTATTGGTGGATGAAGATGATATAGCATTGCATTGAGGTGTATTTATAAAGCAATGTCCATGTGAAGCCACGTATATGCCGCCATATTTAAGAACAGAATTGGTCGTGTTTGAAGTGGTAATAGAAAGAATCATAGGGTTTTGCTGAAGCTGGTCTGTGTACTGTGTAGAAATGAATATTTTATAGTATGGATAATGCCGGCGATGATGCCGTTCGGCTATAGATTACAACAAAAGAATCTCAAAGGATTCATTAATCTAATTGAAGCAGCTAACTCTTCCATTTGTAAGGAAAAATATTCTACAAGCGAGTGACCAATAAAATAAGTGTATTACACTGTATTCTAAATTCATGGCAATACTTTCTAATTTGGTTTGGAGCTGTTGTATGTATTATAGTTCCACGACTTGGTCAAGCCTTTGACCAAGACTAGGTATACGTATGGGAGGAGATACATTACGAGTACATACTTCAGATCTACGACAAACAATCTACAAAAAGAACGAAAAGAGAGAGTAAAGTTTACAAGTAAGATTAATGGAAATAAATAACTGTAGAAAGAAATAAAAAATTTTAATTAAAATTCAAAAATAAAAATTTCTTAATTAAAATTTGACAAGTTAAGAAATAAAAGGAGTGCAACGACTGAAACCATCCTTTTATGTACAGGAAGGGAAAAGAGAAAAGTAAAAAAAAAAAATGAACAAATGATTGAAGATTACATTTATAAATTTTAGAGGTGAAGGAAGAATGAAGGGAAGTGTAAATAAAGAGAATAATCTTTGTTTTTTGGTACACTCAAAGTCTGGGTTTGGGTTTTGAGGCTTTCAGAAGCCCATAATTGCCCAAAATAAAAGCCCATCAAATTTACAAAACCTTCAACGATGACAAAGAAATTGGGAGATTATATTTACAGTTGTTTATCTTGGTCCTATCCTTCACAATTTTGTATGTTAAAATATTAAAAATATATTGTTTTAAAAATGTTATTTTTAAATAAGTAAACATATCTATGCTGAATTTTGGATTCTATAAATATCTTAATGTGTTTTCAAAGCTAATTCTCACACACAAATCGAAAGTGGCAAATAATGTTAAAAAAAGAAATTGAAAAAAAAATTCTAAAAATCAAGAAATGCTATATAAAAACTATATTTATCATTGTAATTATTTTAATTCGTACGCGTGACAGCTGTATGCACTTGCAAGCAGCGCAAATGATTAAAATGAAAGGGCTTTCTCATTTTTTATGAGGAGGATGTTAAGGAAATTTCCTAGGTATGTTTTTCTTCGTTTTTTTTATTATTCTTTTTATTTTTGTTTTCATCACTCATTCTCAATATTTTTTTGTTAACAATTTCATGACATGTAGAGGTAGCAATTGGTCGGTACGGACAGTATATGCCTACAATCCGACCTGATAAAAAAATTCACTCTTTACTTGATCGTTACATGTACAGATACTTACTTAAAAAATATTCAATGGATATTTTAAAACCTGCAGATACTCACAAATATTTAAAAAATATATTTTTATAAATTATTAAAATAAAATTATAAAAAATATATAAAATATGATATAAATTAAATTAAATATGAATTAAAATTTAATTTTAATTAAATTTAATCTTGTAAAATATAAACTAATGTTAATTTTAATTAAATTTAACTTAATAAAATATAAATTAGATATTTATTTTATTTTTTACAGGTAATGGATATCTGCAGATACAAATAATGTCATATTCGTACCGGACCCGTTTATAAGCGGGTATTAAAATACCCGCTATCTACAGATAATAAATATCTACAAATACTAACTATCCATTACAGATTTTATTTCTAAATATTTTCGGAAACAAATGTTTTTGGCATTCCTATCCATAGGCCACTTGTTTCTCATCTTTTCAAAAGTTGGTGAGATTTCAATATTTTCAGAAACTATATTAAAAAATTCAAGAAAGTAATTTGAAAGCATCTACCAATTTTAAAATATTTTTGTATGAAGAATACGTTTGAGATATTAATTTGTAAAAAAATTTAGAGAAGAAAATATGGGATAGAAAAGGAAATAGAGGAGATTGCAAACCCACTTTTCGGATAAATTGATTACGTTTACCCTTTTTCCAAGTTTGATTAAATTCTGTTCAATATTGTTTCCTTTATTATTAGACAATTTATTTCGATAAATATAAACACCGTAGTACCATGTATCTTTCTTATCCACTTATGGAAATCGATGGATGTTGAAAGTTATGTAAAAGTGATTAAAAGATATAAAGCATGGTTTCGCTGAAAACATGAAAGTTACTGTAATTAGGATGCCAAGTAAATATTTCTAGATCAAATTTATAATAGATTGTTAATATTTAAGATAGTAAATATTTTAATAGATATAAAACATAATTTAGAGGATGACAAAAATTACTCATGTCATATTGTGGATAAAATCTAATACATGGATATTTATTATTTATGAATGGTAAATATTTTAATATTTATTTATAAACAGGTAAGTATTATATTATTTGTATTTATAAATATTCATTACTTACAAACTATTAAAATAAATTTTAATTTATATTTTATTAAGTTAAATTTAATTAAAATTAAAATTAATTTATATTTTATTAAATTAAATTTAATTAAAAATAATTTAATTTATATTATATGTTATACTTTTAATTTTATTTTAAAAATTTATAAAATATAGTTTTTAAAATATCTATTATTCATATTGAGAGTATATATTATTCATATCTCAATCTAACCATTTCTAGTCCCTAACTATAATATAGCCTTGCTTTTTTTTTGTAAACGTACAAATGTTGATTTGTAATTCACCAAAATGATCAGACAAATATACATACACATATACTTAATGTTACTATGTTTTTCTCATACTTCGTACTAGTATTTTAAAAGAAAAAGGAATACAAATTGTAACAAATGGTTAGATTAGAAATTGCAAGTCTAGCTTCTATGTTAAATAAGTATTAACTTTATATAAAAATATTAAAAAAAGGAGTGATCCATTATAATATAGTGACGTACTTAAATAAAATTGTCTCAAAGAAAACTAATCCATTATCCAATATTCTGTCAAAATGTAAAATTTGATATCGGTTACTAATTCTTAACGAGTCCAAGATCATATTAATAAAAGGTGTTCATTGATTTATACAAACTTTAACAATTAGAGAACCCAAATCAATCCAATTAAGTAAATTTAAATTTTTAATTAAATTGAATATAATACAGCTGAAATCAAATTAAACATATACAATAATGATTGGTAAAGCTATTGAATGTGATTTACGATTCCAATAATCCAAAACCAAATAAATGGTAATTTTTATTAGTAATTATTATATATCAAATTTTATGAAATAATTATATAAATATTTTTATAACTTTTACATTTTGTTTACTATAATTTAGATTATGAAGTCCGTTAAAATATAAAAATGTTATTTATGTCTTTCAATAAAGTATGATAGATAATTTTTTTAATGAATTATCTACTTTTTATAAAACACTTTTTTTCGTATATTTATATGCAATTATATCTAACTTTTCTAAACATGACCAATTTTTATTTTTTTTTGAGTTAATTTGATTCGAATTTATTTTTCTAAAATGATATCACCCCTTATAATGTACCACATTTTATGGATCAGACATTTCTTTAATAGATAGAAAACTGTATTGCTATAGCATTTCTAAAATGACAGTTATAGTTTTCCTTTAACACAAAATGTTGATAAAGAATAAAGCTAACGAAAATGATTAAGTGTGACATAAGAATATTATTAAAAAACTCCATCCATAGAATTTCAGAGACTTAACTTTGATGAAAGCTTATTGTCACCGACTCGGTCCCGTGCACCTCAATAATGGCTCCATCATCTGATGCCCCAGTCACACAATCACAGTTTTCCTGCTTACCTTTCCTTCACTCTCTTTTTATTTCTTCCTGAGTTTCGTGAATAGCATTACCAATTTCATCATCAGAATTATAATTACCGTCTTCTTTCTATCCTTACGAACCAAGCATTATAGTGCACTACACAAATTGACTGCATACCTATTGACATCTTATTCAAATCAAAAATAGCATCTTACCAACAAACATACAACATTAATGTCAATAAATTAAACCATCGTATCTTGTCATGCTCCCTAATTTCATGATAAATCCTTAGTCTGTCTCCAGCCAGGATAAATCAAGCACGTATGGAACAGCATGTCAATGAAAACCTAAAACAATTACTGTTTAGTTCATAGGCAACTTACTATAATCAAAAGATATCAAAACAGGACAGGTAAAGAGAGAAAAAAAACATGTCACTAACTATTACAAACATCCAAGACTTGATCTCTCAAAAAACAGAAACATTGTCAAGAGAACCCAGTTTATACAATGTCAACAATCAATAATAAGCATACACATTAAGAAGTCAATCTAATTTGACTGCATCACAATTAAAACTTACACCACTCGTTCAAAGCCAATCACATTGATATTTGAAACAATTTTGATAAATGAAGAGTCTTAAGCTGGAATTTCCTCTTCTTCCTCCTCCTCCTCCTCATACTCGTCGTCATCAGCAGTTGCATCCTGGTACTGCTGATACTCTGCAACAAGATCGTTCATGTTACTCTCAGCCTCAGTGAACTCCATTTCGTCCATTCCTTCTCCAGTGTACCAATGCAAGAAAGCCTTGCGCCTGAACATAGCCGTGAACTGCTCACTAACTCTCCTGAACATCTCCTGGATTGAAGTTGAATTGCCAATGAAAGTGGAAGCCATTTTGAGACCCTTAGGCGGGATATCACACACGCTGGACTTCACATTATTAGGTATCCACTCAACGAAATATGAAGAATTCTTGTTTTGCACATTGATCATTTGCTCGTCTACCTCCTTTGTGCTCATCTTACCACGGAACATTGCTGATGCAGTCAGATAACGACCATGACGAGGATCAGCAGCACACATCATGTTCTTAGCATCCCACATTTGCTGTGTTAATTCAGGAACAGTCAAAGCACGGTACTGCTGGGATCCTCTAGATGTCAAGGGTGCAAACCCAACCATAAAGAAATGGAGCCGGGGGAATGGGATAAGATTAACAGCAAGCTTGCGAAGATCTGAGTTCAATTGCCCAGGGAAACGTAGACAGCAAGTAACTCCACTCATGGTGGCAGAAATCAGGTGGTTAAGGTCACCAACTGTAATCAAAACAAGAAATTAATTGATTAGAAAATTTGAACTTCCAACTAGTATCCTGTTTGCTTCAACGCCCTAAACAATTTATTCATAAACTAACAGTTGTCGGGTAATTTATGGAGGTATCAAAATTGATCCAGCATTGAGCGGAAATGTAGAATTGATTAAGAACTGAAAAATTAAGGTGCTCTGGCGAGTAAATTTGATTCGGGTGAAAGAACCACAAAAAAATCTAATCTTCAAACTGTTTCTATTTTAATATAAAAAAAATCAATTCTTCTATAACATACTTTTGAAAAAACGTCGACAAGCACAACAATTTTAGAAGCATCAATTCTTTCGAAACCAATTGCATAAAAATCTCAAATAAAGTGACCATATGCCATTGGAGACAGTGACTGAGAAACAAATTGATAGAAAAAGTTATACAACACCAACCAGCAACGAGCAAGACACGAGACCTAACCCCGCTTGAATACCCCCCATGGCCCCACTAACACAACGACATTTCATCCCTATTAGAATAAACTTGAACAAAATAAAAATAAGATAAATGAAATCAACTTCTCCCACAAGCTAAAACTAACTTAAACGTAACCTAATTGTAAGAAATTCTCTCTTAATATTCCAAAGGTTGATTTTAACTTACACAGATGTTAATTTTACTTTGTTTTTATTTTATTTTCCTAAAAGCGTTATCCACTCAGAGACTTAATCCTAATTTAAATCGTGAAATTGGAAGTTAAAAAAAAAAGATAATTACAGAAAACAGTTACTCGTCTTTTCAACACACAACAAGAAACAGAACAACACCAACAAAAAGTGATTAAGAAAAAGAGAAACCAGAAACTTACAGGTGGGTGTAGCGAGCTTGAGGGTCCTGAAACAAATGTCGTAGAGAGCCTCATTGTCCAGAACCATACACTCATCAGCGTTCTCTACAAGCTGGTGAACAGAGAGCGTAGCATTGTAAGGCTCCACAACGGTGTCAGAAACCTTAGGAGAAGGAAACACCGAAAACGTCAACATCATCCGATCTGGATACTCCTCACGAATCTTTGAGATCAGAAGCGTCCCCATGCCGGAACCCGTTCCACCACCGAGAGAATGGCACACCTGAAACCCTGCCACGTCACCACCACTCCAGTTCCGTCAAAACGCGACCAAATCAATCGGAATTAGTGAGAAACTGGGAAATTAAAAGTGGGGTTGGTACCTTGCAAGCAATCGCAATTTTCGGCTTCCTTGCGAACGACGTCGAGAACTGAGTCGATGAGTTCGGCGCCTTCAGTGTAGTGGCCTTTGGCCCAGTTGTTGCCAGCGCCGGACTGGCCGAATACAAAGTTGTCGGGACGGAAGATCTGGCCGTAGGGGCCGGATCTGACGGAGTCCATGGTGCCGGGTTCAAGATCCATGAGGACGGCGCGTGGAACGTACCTTCCGCCGCTGGCTTCGTTATAGTAGACATTGATGCGTTCGAGTTGGAGCTCGGAGTCGCCGCTATACTTTCCGGTGTGGTCGATGCCGTGCTCATCGCAGATGACCTCCCAGAACTTGGCTCCGATCTGGTTCCCGCATTGCCCTCCCTGGATGTGCAAGATTTCTCTCATTTTCGACTGGCGAGTGTTCAAGAATGTGAGAGAAAGGAAATTAGGGTTTGAAGAAACTAGGGATTGGTTTCGAAGGAAATGGAAATGAATGAGAGGGGTCAATGGAATGGATAATTTGAAGGACGGGCTTGTTTTGTAATTGTGTCATGTCCTGAGGGTGTTTTCGGAATAGAATGGATTTTTTCAAATCATAGTGCTTTGCTGTGCTGAGCTGTGAATTGTGATAAGGAACCAAACCAAACGACACTGTTCTGGAACCGTTTGATCTATCACCGTTGGTGCCACACCAGATAATGTTACCTTTTCACTTTCTTGTATCTTTAAAAAAAATGGCATTGTTAAATATTACTATCATCAATTTAATAAATTTCTTGCGTCTAAAAACCAAATTACAAATTCATTACAGTTGTAAAAATTAACTATATATTAAATATGAAATTTATATTTATTTAAAAATTGTATTAGTTATATAGGAATTTATACAATAATATTATCCATCACATTGTTTATAGAAAGGTTTTTTCATATAATCAAAATCTAGAAAGAGCAGTTGGACCAAACGAAATTCTTAATTTGAATTTTATAAAAAAGGAAATGAAAGAATAGTTTGGAGGAATTTAACGTACGAGAATGGATATTTTGAATAAAAAGAGAAGCAGATTGAGTAGGTGATTTATTTTTATTCTTTTTCATGAATATTCTAATTTGAATTATAATTTATTAAGACAATGGTATGGAATATTAAAATGGCAGTTGAATGAGTGAGGTGGGCCGGTGAGAATTGATGGCTTATAGCCCAACCCAGCTGTCCAAAATTTCTCCAATGGATCCAACATTTCAATGAACACTCACGAGTGGTTGTTGATGAGTTCTAAAATGAAAAATAATGGATATTTATTTTAAATTTAACATGTTCCGTGTAAAATATGCAACCTGAAAATATTGACTTGCTCTTGGAATCAGTTCGCGGGCCTGCAAGGCCAGCAGCGTAATATTCAACTCTTTTTTTTCTTAATGATAAATTTCATATTTTACGAAATTTCTTTTATTTTTTCTTTTATTTTATCTATATGTAGTTCAATAATTTTTGTAAATTTCATATGTCGTTCAACATTTAAGAAAATCAAGTGATTAAAACTTTATACTATTATATTATCATCGAATTTGATAATCATGCATAGAGTGGTTGAAATTGCTATGTGAGTACAGCTGCAAGACGATAAGAAATGATAAATGAGATACTGTGTTGTACTTTATGAGAAAGAAAGAACACAAAAGAAGAACGAGAAACGCATGATAAAGAATGAATGAGTGAGACGCATTTTTAAAAACAAATGAGTTTTGAATTGTATGTAAGTCGTTGACGTAGCATATCTCGTCTATCACAAGTCTATGCAGACTTGACTTATACGAGCTAGTAGGTTCAGAATCCCAATTTGCTTCGCACTTTTCACTCGAGACCGTATAACTTATCTCTTATGACCACTCTTATGTTGAAATATACTACAATGATGTTAGATTTAATTATCTTCTTAAAAATGAATTAAAGATAAGGAGAGATTGATCACGAGTTCATTCATATAGGTTAGATATAGATAAATAATAATTAAATTAAATAAGTGTTATTGTTATTGTTCTTCTTAAAAAAAATATATTAAATTAAAAATTAGTACTATTTGGTTTAATAATAAAATTTTATTTTAATATTGTGATTTTTGGTTGGATAATCATGGTTATTGATTTTGTTTGGATTTTTTTTACCACTCCTTAAAACTCCTAATTCAGGAAAAAAAAACACCAGACGCTCTTACTTCAGGTCTTTATGAAGAATAAAAATTATTTAGAAAGTAAACAAAGATAAATCTTTAAATGATCGTAACATTTGTTTTAGTTGTTTGATTTGTTATTATATATGGATTTGGTGTAGAAGAAAAAATTCAATTACATGACAGCTCGCGTAGCCGACTCCTCTTTCTAGATTTAAAAAAAAAATATCATTTTCTATTTTTTGTCATTCTTTTTTGTTTTTTCCAAACTTTTTAAAAATATTTCACATATTTAGACTTTGAATTTTGATCTAAAATTTAATGTGGGGGTTTCTCATGGTATTTTGGCGCTTTGGAGAAATTTTCAAGTCATTTGGAATTGTTTTCAATATCCTCCAAGTTCTACCCTAAAGCTTAGATGTATAACGTGTAGTGTAGTATGAACAACAAACAAGAACAACCAACAAGTTCAACAAACAAAGAACAACAAACGAGTTTTTGAAAACAAAAACAAAAAACTAACCTTCAAAAAGGTAAGTTCATCGGAATAAAGTGTTGTCATTAGTGAGAGATAAAGCAAAACAAGCCTATCAAGGAATAGAACACGAAAGTAATTTGTCAAAACAAACAAAAATCATACCTAAAGTAGTTAATCAACATGCATGTGTGTAAACTGAAAGAAAAATTACATGTGTTGATCCCCAAGTTTCTTTCGAGAAAAGTTTGGACAGAAAATAACATATCGCGTTAAGATAAAGAAAATGAATTTTTAATCTTTCGTCCAAATTTTTATTGAATTTACCAACATATAACGTTTGATTCTTTTGGGCATTCGAGGTCTTATAATCTTTTGACATCTAATTACAGGATACTCGACGTCATACTTAAGTACATTTCCACTTTCACACCAAGCATTTTCACGAAATTTACCCAATAGGATGTCAAACTTCTCAATATCTCACGTTTTATAATCAATTGACGTCGGACAAGTCTAAGTCTGATGTCTTAATTAAACTTTTATTTACAAAAATATCATCAATCTTACGCTATTTTTGTAATAGTATTAATATAATAGGATATCTCTATATCTATATATTTAATATTAGTTATTTTATGAAATAACTCACACACACACATATATATATATATATATATATATATATATATATATATAATGATAAATTCATTTAATAATGACATATAAACATGTTATAAATAATCTTAATTAAAATTAAAATATATGTAATTTTGTCTCATTTGACCTAGTCATGCACATCCTCTCTATAAAAACTTCATTTTCTGTTATTGCAAGGACTCAAAATTTTAAATCTCCAGTGATAACAAAAGCAAAATATATATTTATAACAACAACAACCTCAAATGTGAGAAATAATTAAAAATTATTAATATCATAGTGATTCATGACAAGAAGTCCTAGTAAAAAAACTAAAATTTATTTTTTAATCAAACTATATGACATCACTTCATTCAAGATTATTTGATTACTTATTATAGGAAATACTCTGTCTCTCTCCACAACATAAGGTATCCTAGAAAAACTTTGCGAACATAAATTTTAATTAATGATCGTTGCAGTGTTTTTGTATACACAAGCATTGTTTATTATCTATTTCAACATTTATCAGCTAGCTTCATTCATTTTATTTGCTATTTCATCAAAAAGTATTAATGATTTTCTTTTAAAATGAACTCATTAAACGTGTTCTTTGGGAGTCCGAAAACATGGCAGATTTACTCCAAAATACTATTTCCGAAGGAAGACGGCTTTAAATTGTGCATATTGTGATGTACCCAAAACACAATTAAGCTTCCACGTTTACTTTTCCGGAATTCATTACACACCAATTCTGGGACCACCCTTTTGGAAATATTTAAGTTTCCGGAATATTCTTCAACTTTAACCTCATTTAGCAATCCCAAATAATAATAATACATTCCTCCGTTCCCAAATAAATCTCCTATCACTTTCACTTATTCCGGATGAAATTTACTCATATGAAGTTTGCCGATTTCAATTTCCGGTAAACATTAAGTCACCATTTCAACTAAAATACACCTCATCGATATCTGCTATGTCTTGCCAACCACACACTGCAACCATTGTCTCCTTCATAGAGACAACATTCAAATAAAACCCAGAAGGATAAAGATGACAATTTCGAAACATCATAGGGTGGAGGAAGAAAATAGTAGGGTGTAGAAAGCAAAAGCCTTCAAATAAAAGTTATGACACTGTAGGCATCCCTTTCTATTGAGTGTTCCATCTACACCTCCAACTTAAAAAAGTTGCACTTGATCATTTCATCCGGACAATAAACAAATCAAATAATTATTAAATGCACTTCCTTAACTGATAAATATATTTTTTGATATATTTTAATTATTTATTTTTTAAATTTACCCCTTTATTATAAAATTAATTTATAATTAGTAAAATTTATAATCAATTTTATAGCACATGAGATCCTATTATTTTTAAAATTTGTGTCATATCCGATACATATGTCATGAATCATAACTTAATAGTAAGATAATATTAAAATTTATTAACAAATTATGTGATTAATCTTTTAGTTGTACAAAATTTTTATAAATAAATGAAAAATATATAAATATTTCTAGATAATGTAACTTATAATAATTGAAATGCTTTAAAAGTAACAAACTATATTAAAAACTATAAATTAACAAAATGGAAAAATCTAGTGTAACTTGAATTTTGTAACTTTCAATATTTAATTTTCATAGATCTTTCGAGTAAGAATTTGCAAAAGACATATTACATTATTAATATGATATTCGTTTTTTTATTTAATATGAAGTTTACACCCATACTATATCATCGGATTTTCATTATTTATTTTTCTTCCCCATTTTTCACATGGTCATTTTTTTTCTTTTATTTTCTCATCAAGTTATACTTCAATTCATTATTTATATTTTTCACTGTCTTTTGAAAAATATAAAAGAGGTGTATTCACAATGAAATAGGTGTGTTTGGAAATTTCAATAGCGTGTGATTTTCCTATCCAAGTCCACCAACCCTCTCTCTGTTTTCTTTATTTCTTCATTTTATTATTTTACTATCAAATTTACCACTTTTTTTTTTTTTTTTTTTTTTTTTTAAGTTATTACAACTTGCTAATCTTAGTGGTTTGGTTTGCTATATACTTTTTGCATTTTTTTTTTTTTTTTTTGCTTTTCATGTTCTTTTGCTATTAAAGCAACACCAACACGGAGGGGGGAAAAACTCTAATCACTCGTGCCGTCTCAATTTTATACATAATAATTATTTAATTAACTTCCACGTCTTTCATAAATATTTATTTATTTCATTGAATATAACTTGACTTCCTAAATATTAAATTTGAGAGCTGGAAACATCATTGAACTTTAGATCTTAAGCATTAAAATTAAATCCTAAACCATACTAAAAAAATTGTAAGAACTAATTTAAATGTATCAAATTTTGTGTTCAGAGGCTAAAGTCATGTTTATTTTTTCATTTTGAGAACTAAAATATTTTTTTTATAAAAATTTAGGGTATCAAAAGCAAAATTAACATAAGTATAAGTTATTAAACATAGTTAGACATTAAATATTTATAAACGAATACGGATATATGCTAGAAAGAAATTATCAAATACTAATCGTTTTTATTATAACCTTAGTTCTCTATAATATATAGATTGAGTTTTTTTTTTTTTTAAATTTATATATTGTTCTTGGTCCAATAAACATATTGATTATCTCGTCTAATAGACATATTGAAAAATATAATCTAATAAGATTTTTTTAAGTTTTTTCAGTATATATGAAGCAATTCAAATCTATGTTTAATTAAGTCATGTTCAGATATTATAATTAAAATGAGAAAATGATCATAAATATAAAAATACCATATCTCTATACGCAAGGAACCTTATTCCACGTCCAGAACAGTTTCTTCTAACAGCCCAAAAATTCAAATTATGCTGTCATTATAACTACCCAATTTCCATTAATTATGTCATTAATGATGTCTCTATCTTTCATTTGATTAAATTAAAGTATTAACAGGGAAGCTGAAGTGACAAGGACATTTTTTGTTCGTTAGTTTGGTATGTTAGCTAGCAGCAGGCTTGATTGACGTGCATTTATAACGTGTGTTATTGCGTTAGGTGATGAAGATTGAAATTTTGGGATAAAAAGTGTCTTCTTTCGTCTGATCGATCACCCCTGTTGCCTTCAACACAATCAATTTGAACAATCTTGTTCTGTAAAAGTTGTTGATGCAAGATTTTAAATGTTCTTCTAGCAAAATATCCCTGAAGATGTAACAAAGCTAAATCAAGGTTAATAATGGCTAATCAAGGACCACGGGTGTCGCATAACTTCAGAAGTGCTGTTGGAATGCAACTGTGACATTGAATAGAAATAAAAAAGTAAAACAACTCCCACATTGAATAGAAATAAAAAAATAAAGTAAGTCCCACATTGAATAGAAATAAAAAAGTAGAGCATTATATAAAGACGATGAAAGATTTATTAACCCATTGCCTTAAGGTTTTGGAAAGAGAGTGGTGTCAATTTATTAGATGATTAGGTTCATATCTTATATCTTATTAGTATTGTGTTTCTCCAATAAACCTCTTCCATGATAGTCTCAAAACACTGACCACTAACCAGAAAACCACTTTGGACTAATGAGAGAAAAAAAATGGGAAGTGAATGAAAAAGATAGTATTATGGCTCATTCACTAGTTCAGTGACTTTTTGTAGTGTGGCCAACGTTCTTTTCTTTTGTTTGGGTACCATGTTCAGAACTTTTTCTTCTTCCATAACTCAATTGCGATGATCTTGCCAGAAAATTAGAGTTATTTGGTGTTTCATGAGTTATTAATTAGCCAGTCTCAACTAAAGAGAAAGATTCATTGCCCATTAGTTTTCACGTGTATCATTCAGAAAAGTAACAAATATTACCGACATTTGAGCAAAGATTTTGTGAAATATGTTCTGGATCAAATGGAAAGACTAGGAAACTAGGAAATCTTGAAAAAATAAAATAAAATAAAAGATTATGTATCTATTTTCTTTAATTAGAAAGATTCTAAAGATATTATTTCAAATTACAACAGTATTGATTAACAAATGAAATCAGGCAAGTCAACTTCACCTTTTAGCCGAAACGTTACACACCAGAAATGTTTCATATGCTGATCGTAGGACAAAGATATTTGATTGCGTGCTTGTTTTCAGCTTTCTGAAAAGCAGTCTCATGCTTTTATTGAAGATAAAGTGAGGAAGTTATAATAGTCGAAGAGCAGGGGCACTATGTTATTGGTCGAAGGAAAGAGAGTTCAAGAAGGAGGCTTAACCATTCTTTTAGATTGATATATCATCACAGTATTTGGTGTAGTTGGCTTTAAATGAATATATAGCCAACTATATTTTCATGACTTTCATGAAAATTTTCAAAAGTTTGTGGTCATTTCTCAAACTTTAATCTTTATCAAGCATCCTATCTAAGATAACAGGTTTGCGTTATATTTTGGTGGGGACAAAAGTAATGTAAAAGAAAATATTAGTTGGCTTAGCTGGAATTGTAAGAATAAATAAAATAAAATAAAATAAAAGAATGCAACTCAGTATATGTTTTAAGGATTGAAGTCTTTGAACTATAACATGATCAGCAACTGCAGACAGAGTTAGAGGCTATTATGACAAATCTCTGTTCAACAAATTGATAAGAAAAAACGTGATTAAGCACTTATGATTTGATTCATTTTGTTATAGAAAATGCTGGTCATAAGCATGGCATTTGGTAGGGAAGGAAAATTATGAAAAGGGTTTGAATTGGCGGGTCTGTCAAGGAAACTCCATATCTTCTTGATGATGTTTTGGATTCGAATACCTTTTAGATTAGGCCATGTCTTATTTGTTCAAAGTTGGTCTCCACTTTTCAATAATTGATGGTGGCATGGCACCTTCTCCATGCGACATTTCCCTCTCACTGTGATACTCTCTCTTTAGGGAGGATATTCTTTGTTTCAGACCTTCAAAATGAGATTGCACTGCTCAAAAATTCTTTCATTACCTTACTTTACTCAATTGAACTGATTTATCATTAAACTAATAAAGCATTCACAAATCATTAACTTTTATTCATTAAAAATTACACTGGTTAATGTTACTAGTTTATTATTATTATTATTATCAATGATTTAGTAGTAATAGAATCTCTCGTGTTCTGCATTGCATTCTGGTCCTGGTGCCGTATGACCAGAGAATCAATTTTTTCTTGGTCCACTAGTTCGTATTCTGTGACACTTCATTGGTAAAGGATCAACCTAATACGCCACAAACAAAAGATTGAATATATAAATAAATAAATAAAGCACTGATTTTAAAGCTTGAATCTGTGACAGATGGAATATGGAGCTGAGAGGAATGAGAGTGAAAACTTAAGGTAGGGGATGAAAGGAGTAGACAAGGTGTCACTTTCTCATAGCACGAGACCAAGAAGAGTCAAATTCCATATGATTCCACGTGCTTCATGTTCTAATGTTCCACAATGATTCTGACTTGGCATTTACATCTCCTGTTCTTGTGCTCGACAAGGCTTGTATTATAAGTTCCAAGAAAACATGGTAAATTATTCGGTTTTGTTTGTGTCTTAAAATGATTCCTTTGTTCTAAGACACTCTGCCTGCGTGCCTGGGATACTCACCAACCCCACTGTCACTCACTCACTCACACACAGAACCATATATAATCATAGTTTTATTTTTTCTTCTTTTTAGCTTGAAGGGTTAACTTTTCTTTTTGGGTGTTATCCCTCTTTTGGGACCCCAAAAGTCAATCTTTTTAGTGGTCCTTTCTTCTAATCCTAAAGCATGCATATACAACATATCCATCATATATAGAAATTAACAGAAAAATGGCCTAATGGGTCCCTTAAACAGTTATCTAGTGTGCTCCAATTATTAAGGCAGCACCTAGTGTTCATTGTGTAGTGGAAAGAATTATATAGTCAATCACAATCAAAGGCTGCTTAAGAAAAGATAAAAAAAGAACAGTTGTTGGAGTTCACTGTGGCAGCTCCTGTGGGTTGGTTACATTTGTATAGTCTTTCAGACAACTTTTCTTTTCTCTTTTTATCTTATTTTGCCAATTAATTAACAATGTAACCTCACATTTCTTGAGTTCTTGCTGGCAACCAATTACGATGGAGGAAAGTGATATAATCCATATTATATAAAGCTATAAAAGATCGAAAAGGAATGAATTGTGTTACTGAATCAGGCAGCTCATAAAGCGACAACCAAGTCCATATCAAACTGCTAAATAATTGCAATAACAAAATTAATTGTGATGTTACTTATCCAAAGTTGGATTAACCTCTCTATTTCACACTCTAATTTCTGGTTGGATCACCACGTATTTTCACATTCTTTATTCACAGATTTTTTCTTACTCGCTACAATTTGATTTTGGCTTCTACGAGCTACATAGAATTTTGTTAGAGCAGGATACATTATTGTTGTTGTTTACGTTCTCCACGTCCTTAGCCCTTCTGACGATTTGAATGAAACCAAAGCACTTAATTCTTCATTATTGCTTTCCTCTTACTATTTCACCAAACCATAAACCAACCCACCTTCTCCTTAAAAAAAATATATAAAATACTTAAAATTAAAAAAAAAAAGAGAGAGAAAGAATCAGCAGTCCACAAACACACACATTCTCTTTCACTAGAAGATAAAAACCAACAGTGAGAAAAATCAAGAACAAAAACGCGTAATGTATAGTAATAATTAAAACAACCGATGTCTATTATGAAATGAGCAAAATTAAAGTCAAGTTTACACGTTAGATGGTTGACTTAAATTTTTGAAATGAATAATAATAATAGTAATTCCAAGAACTAAAACAAGCAACTACCGCAGTACAGCGAATGACGTTATCTGAAAATAAAAATCATTTAACACATTAATTAAACTAAAAAATAAAAAAGAAATGGTAGTGTAGGACAACTTGAAGGAACCGACACACACGTATACACGAGAAATATTAAGTTGAAAAGGTAGAAAATATTGAGAAAATAAAAATAGATAGATTCGATAATTCTAAATATATATGCATGAATAAAAAAGGAAAAGGAAAATTTGGTTTGGACACGGTAACAGTGTTCTCTCACCAAAGAGGTCGCATTCTGGAGTCGCCAGTTTTCAACTCACAACAACCTTCTTTTTAAACGATGGATTGATCCATTTGAGATGCATTCACTCTCACTCACGCGCCTTCGCTGTGTTTCCTTGTTTTCTTTCTCTCGTTCCGTGGGAACCGCTTCCTTGTCTCCTTCTTCAATTTCTCCCTTTCTTGCAATTTCAGTCTTATAATAACAATGACTCTGTATTATTCCTAACCTAAATTAAACCTAGTCTTCTGTTCTGTTCCGTTGCATTTCACTGTTCTCCAAAAACAACCATGCCGTTTCCCTGGAAGAAGAACCGCGTCCCTCGAATCTCCCAAATCGTCGCGGATCTCCAATCGCCAAAACGAGGCGGCTCCCTCGTCGTCGAGACCGGCTTCCCCACCTCCCTCATCGACCTCTTCGTAAAAAACCGAAGCCGTTTTAGAAAACACCGCACAAAAAAACCGCCACCGCCCGAAGTCCCCGATCCGCCGCCGCCGCCTCCCTCTCCGGCCAACTCTCCGCCGCCGCCGCCGTCGCAACCCGATCCTCGTCTCCCGAACCCTCGGACTGAACAGAACGTCGTCGCTTCGGTTTCGGATCAGGTCGGGGAGTGCTCTTTGAACGTTATTTTAGTTGTGAAGATTCTGATGGTGCTGATTGTGGTCGCGAGCGTGAAGAGGCTCACCGTGGGAATCACCGTGTCGACGTTCGCGCTTCTGCTTCTAGAATACGCGGGGCGGCGCGTGGTTTCGGGTTCCGTTGTGGAATCGTGGTTCCGGAAGGTTCGGGTTCTGAAGAAGGAGCGTGTTCGGGGGAGTGGATTAACTGACTTGAGTCAATTGACCTTTTCCGAGAGTTTTTTAATTGATGAAATTGAGGTTGTGAGTGATGTGGGGATTTGTTGTCAAATGCGTTCTGTCAGTGGTGACGTGGCATCAGAAATAGTTGAGGATTGTTCTTCAGATGTTCTTGAAGTTTCTGAATACAAGATTAAAGGGAGTAGAAGTGGTAGGTTTGGGTCGAGGATGGTGAAGAAGCTTGTGCCTAAGAAGTTTCGTGCCCCCAGGAAAGAAAAAAAGGATAAGGGGAATAAGGAAATTGAGTATGAATCGGGTAGTGAAGTTTCCAGCGCCGTGGAAGATGATAAGTTACCCATGTTAGAAATTGAAGAGGAAGATAAGAGCGAGAATACTGAACAAGCTGAGGTTGATTGTGGCATCACTTGTTCCTATAATGGAAAGAGAGTGGCCAGAGTTGGGAATTCAGGTTCTTCCACGGTTATGGTTCTAGTTATGATTGTCCTTGTTGGACTTCTTCTGGGTCGTTTCCCAGCTTTGATGCTTTCAATTTCATGGTGTTGCACGATGAAAATAGTTAGAACATTACGGAGATCACTCAGAGTGTCTCTGAAGAAGTGCTCTGTTTCAAACTCTTGATGGGGATGTTGGGGAAACAAGTTTTTTATTTATTTTTCCCACTTTATTTCTAGATGATACTTAGATGGTAAAGATTCATGGTAGTTTAAAACACTGAGGAGAGAGATCATTCCCGGGAAAGGAACTCCAACCATTTGTTGGGAATCCAACTTCATGCGTTGAACTCTGAAATGTAAATGTATAGATAGATACTAATCAAACAAGTTACATTCTTTTCCTTTGTCTATTGTGACTATAGTGATGTGAATTGTTGTTGCTATTCTTATGTGCAAATATTCCTTGTTACTTGTGTCATGTGTGTTTTGTTCAGTGTTGTGAAGTGATAAAGTTGATTGTTAAAGATGAGAAGGTTGAGATGATAGAATAGGATTGTGATAGGAATGAAACTTATGGTTTATTCTCCTGATGTTATTAAATAGGGATGAGAATGTCTATGAAGTATATTTTTATTTAGCAGATTTTGTTAGGGTTCATTTGGTTGACACGTTGAAGTACGTGTGACAAAGAGAATATTACAGAATTTGTGATGTGGTGTTCTTGAGATGGAGGTTCCGTGGGAGACTGAAGAATATCTCCTTCTTAAGAACCTAATTGTAAGGGATGTGTATGAAAGATAGAGGCTGAAATGAAATGAGATGGTAAGGAATACAATTTTTTTTTAGATGTTAGAAGATGTAGATGGGTTATAATAAAAAATGACTATAAAAACAAACAATGCCGATTGGAAGGAATGGATCTTATGACCTTATTCCCTTAGTATTCTTAATAAGGATTGTTGCTTGTCTTCTAGATTGGGAAATAAGGATGCTAAAGGTTAAGAAATTATATATATTTTTATTATAAACTTAATAGTTCTTGCCATTTTATTCCCTCCAGTAAATACTCTTTTTGGCTTACCATGTGAAGTGACCTTAAGATAAATGATACTTTAATCACAAAATTTTATATTTATTTAATATTATTCTTCTTTATTTTTTATTTTATCTCTTTAATATATATTAAACGAATATAAATATATGTTCATCTACCATTATTCTTTGATCAATGTAATCAGTAAATTTCTATTTTTTATTTCTTGTTAGGCAAATTAGTCCCTGAAATTGGGGTTTACTAAGGCAGTAAGGACAATGTGATTCCTGCTTTTGTGAAGTGTCCTGAACTCAAATAATGGTCAAATAGTGTTTTCATTTTTTTTTTTCCATTATGTAAATTAATCTGCACCATTGTGAGATGCCATTGTTCGATTAATTTTTATTATTATTATAGAATATTTTTTGTATTGTTGTGATGTTTTAGTCTCTCGAGACATTAATGTAGATATGTATTTGACTCTATAAGTAAATAAGAATAACTAATTTGCATTATAGTAGAAATAAAAAAGTTTACTGCTTTAGTACATTCCATAATATAAAAAATTCTCAAAAATTAGCTTTAGAATAGTTCAAAAAATTTCTTCATTTTTCTATATTTGTCGATGTTATATCAACATCTTTAGTTGCGGAGATTCGGGACTTAGGGGAAAAACTACAATTTTTATTTTTAGTTAAAAAGGAAAAAGGTAAAAGGAAAAAAAAAAGTTATAAAAAGTAAAGGCCTAGGACTCTTGGATATAACAACAGAGAACTGCCATATAGCATAACTAGAATCTGCCATGCAGCATAACTGGAAATCGTTATTTAAAAAATATATATATATTTTTATGCTTTAAATTTTGATATTAAATTAATATTTATTTATGTTTAAAATTTTGATATATTTTAATTCTTAATTTTAAAAATAAATAAATATATTATTTTCATTTAATTAGATTATTTTATGATTGTCACATCCTCTATTAGATACAAATATATGATTCAACTTTCTTAACATTAAATTTGTGGTCCTTTTCTTATATAAAATTTTAACTTTCTTAAGAATTTTAATAATGTTATATATAAATAAGAATTATTATTTTTTTATTATGATAAAGTACTAAACATATTTATAAATTCGCATTTTTTTTTAAAAAAAAAGTAATCATGTTTTATAAAATCGTAATTTTATAATCAAACTAAATTAAAAAAGTCAAACTCTATGACCAATGCAAGGTAGCCTCGAATAAAGAAAAGACAATATTCTTTCGTGAAGTTTTTTAAGACTTTTCATCACAATACCAAATTTTTTAACTTGATTATTTGTGTAATATTTCACATGCCTATTCTTCAAACTTAAGTAAGATTTATTAAATACTACAAATTTCCATGAATATAAGAAACATTGATTAATCTTAGGCTTAATAGCACTAATGGTCCCTATTTTGGTTGGCAAAAATCGTTTTGGTCCCTATTTTTTTTTCTGTTCAATGTGGTCCTAAAGATTGTAAATTTCGTTCAATCTGGTCCTTTTTGGAGACGCCGTTTAAATAGTTAACGGCAGAAACTCCAGCTCTGCAGAAAAGTGTTAATGTGGCATTTAACTGCCCACGTGGAGTCCGCACAGGCATAGTGAGGTAAAATCTGAAATAAAACTAGGACCATTTCGAACACATTTAACGAAAATAGGAACCATCAGGGATATTAAGTCTTTCTTTAATGAAACCCAATTTTTAATGAGGGTGGATAGCCAAATTAGGGTTTTTAGGCATAATGAGGTAGATTTATTCATTTTGAAATTGAAATTGCAGATATTAGGGTTTGCTTTTTGAAAATGCCACAACCTGGGAACACAACCTGACATTTTTGAAATTCATTAGGGTTCTTAGAATTTGGGAACCNAACCTGTTTCACCTTTGCCTTCGTCAATGGCTACCACCCGCTCCCCCTCCAAAATCGCCGACAAACTCAAGAAGAGGAATAAGTTAATCACCTCCGAATAATGGGTTCTTCACCAACGGGGTTTTCATTTGACAAGCAATTGAGCATTTTTTTTGGGGTTTAGGGCTTTACTCATACTGTTGTGGAAAAAATGGGGTTCTTGCCTTATGATTTTGGAAGCTTTAGGAAGTGGTGCTTATTGGGGTCTAGTTTGTTGCAGATTGTGGTATTGAGGCCTAACCTGCAAATTATTGCAAATAGGGATTATCTCTACCCCCATTGAACCACCACCAAGTGAGGAATGACAATTTTGGTGGCCCAAGCTAGTGCAACAACAAGAAGAAGAAGATTGGGAAGTAAACATGGCTCATCAACCACCAAGATTGGGAAGAAGATTGGTTAAAAACCCTAATTTGGCTATCCACCCTCATTAAAAATTGGGTTTCATTAAAGAAAGGCTTAATATCCTTGATGGTCCCTATTTTCGTTAAGTGTGTTCGAAATGGTCCTAGTTTTATTTCAGATTTTACCTCACTATGCCTGTACGGACTCCACGTGGGCAGTTAAATGCCACATCAACACTTTTCTGCACAGCTGGAGTTTCTGCCGTTAACGATTTAAACGGCGTCTACAAAAAGGACCAAATTGAACGAAATTTACAATCTTTAGGACAACATTGAACAAAAAAAAAATGGGGACCAATTCGAATTTTGCCAACCAAATTAGGAACCATTAGTGCTATTGAGCCTTAATCTTATTTCTATTGGTAAAATTAATTGTTAATGGTAATCAACAAATCCTTTTATAAAATGTGACATTCTATAACTAAACTAATTATTTAGATAAATATTTGCAATGATTATATTTTATATTTGTGTATTATATGAAATTAATATATTTAAAACAATAAAGATTTTTATCGTAATATTGAGATTGATCATCAATGACTTATGAATAAACTCACAAAAAATAATATATCACACTTAACTCAAAACTTTACTATTAATTTAATAATGGCTTTTAATTTGTATATCATTCTACAATAAAACATGTATTTTACATCGAAAAATTTTCAATATAACAAATCTTCAAAACATTATAACTTTTGGCCTACATTAATCAAATCCTTTTAAATTACCATCCAAATAAACCATGAACTTTTAAGTTAATGATTTATGTCTTGATAAAATGTTATTATATATATAACAAATTTGAAAAACAAACTTCAATAAAATATTTCTATTAAAAAATAATTATTTTTCTAACAATACTATAACTTTTAAAAATTAATGATTGTTTCAGTGTGGGATCGATTATTTCTTTTTCAACGTATTGTTGTTCACTTTCTATTTTTAAATTTAATCATTGTTTGTGAACACCAATCCAATTGAGTATAATACAGGTTAAAAATCTTCTAATATCAAAACTAATTTAATTTTAAAAGCAAATATATATAATTAATTAGTGATATGACACTTTGTAACGCCCCGTCAACTTATAGGATATTCACTGTCTCCACACGTCAAGACGAGGCTTCAGTGTGCTTTGTCCTCACTCGCACACTCTTCGGTAAAACTTCCCAGAAGGTCATCTATCCTTAAATTACTCCAGGCTAACATGGAGTTCTTATGGGTCAGGCTACCGAAAAACGAATGCATCTGTTGATATGAGTAGCCAAATTAATTCCTTTAAGTGTCATACTTATACAGTCTCTAGATCTCTCTCATTCCAGTGTATGTTCAATTCATCCATGTGTCCCTTCCATTGGAATCCTGTCAGGAATCGCTCCTTGTCCGTGCCTCTTGCACCAACGATCACTTCCCGCTCTCGTCAGTGTCCGGGTGTCACACACTTTATCTTAAACAGGTTTCTATTTATAATTTTTGTAAAGAGCTTTTCATTATTGTTGACTTAATTACAATACTAATCAAAATTAAGTTTTCGAGTTTTTCTGAATTACTTTGACCATTCAATCTTTAAAAATGTACTGTGAGTGTTTAATCTATTGTAAAGATGGAATGTTAATTGTCCGACTAATTGACAGGATTAAATATATTATACATTAATATTTTTTAAATCTATAAATATAAATCATTAACAAGATAATCCTAAAATCATTCTATGCAATTACAAAATTATTCAGGAAAACCAAAAAGAATTTATTAAAAGAGAAACATGATCCAAATTTGAACCAACTAATAACAGGAAAAGGAGAGTAAATATAAAAACAGCTACCAATAGCATAACACAGAGGAGGGAAATCCATTGATCAGTGACGAATCGTTACAACACATGTTTCTTGTCTAAATATTTATTGCCGTAGTAGACGGCAGAAAACCGGATAATCCCTAACCCCAACTCTGAACACCCACCATCTGTTTGTGTAAATACCTAAAACAAACCGAACTGAACACCTCATTATTTGATAATTAAAATAAATACATCTCCTCCAAAACCTTAATATTAAAAAAATACTAAAATCCAATCATTTTATTTATTTTAATTCAATTTTGAAAGAAAAAAAAATATATACGACAAACCTTAATATTAAAAAAGTGGTTAGTGGTTAGTGGTTGGTTTAGGAAGCAAGAGCTTGGGTGGGCATTTATGGTATCTAGAAACGAAATAAAGAAGACATTGAACTTTATGTGAAAGGAGAAGAAAGAAGAGAAGTTTAGGAGTAGGTGATTCTCGTGAAGATTGGATAAGGCATAAGTCCTCCAATAACTCAAGTTTTGCATACTTTTCTCAAACTCTATGCAATTCAGACAATAATGACAACCACCATTTCCAATTCTAGGCATACCATATATTCCTATTGTCATAACAACTCTCACATATTATAGATAACTTTTTCTTAACAAAAGTAGTTGGAAACTTAATACATGTGTGATCAACTTTTTTAAATATAAATAAGATTTTTGTTTTTTACAACATACATTCTTATCTAATTATGATTATATTTTTTTAAGTAATAACATGATTTATTAAACTTGTTAGCACTTATGTTTGTTTGTACAAGTTGAATATCTTTATTTTCTAACCATCTTATTTTATTTAAATGAATTCATCTAATGAGTATTGCTTATATATTATTTCTATTTATTTTTACTTTCTAACTTAAAGTATTGTTGTAATGATTTTTATTTGGTTTAAACCTCTTTTTGGTCTCTAAGTTATAAGCGGATATTCAGTTTAGTCCCCGTTTTTAATAATGTAAATCTTTGGTCCCTAAGTTATAAAAAATGTATCAAATGAGTCCTTTTTTGACTTGAAATACTGTTTTTGGTTGTTTCTTAACAACTGTTACATCTTTAGATTGCTCTGATTTGTTTCTTAATAATAAGAGCACTTTAGATTGCTCTTTGTACTTTGACCATGAACATAAAAAAATGACTCATTTAATACATTTTTTATAACTTAGAAATCAAAGGTTTACATTTTTAAAAAGGGGGACTAAACTGAACATCCACTCATAACTTAGGGACCAAAAAGAGGTTTAAACCTTCTTATTTTTTCTTTTGTGTAACTTTTAGAACTTTTAGTTAACCCAAATATTTTTACTTTCTTTATTTTTACTTCACCCAAATTGGATGGGCCCGTGTTGTGATGATTTAAATGAAACTATTGTTGTGGGCCTAGACGCCAGCTAGCAAAACTCCTTAAATGGTATATAATATTTTCAGTAATTTTTATCTAATTAGTTAAATTTTATTAAAAACTACAAAGACATTCCATTCCATATACATTTTATTTATTTAAATTATATTTTCGGTGTAGGGAATTCTAATTTTTCTAAATAAAAGTAATTATAACACATAAAGGTAAAAAATAAACTCATCCGAGTGAATACTATTTTATTTGAATTAAATTAAAGTAAAATTTAATTAAATCGTTAGAAATCACACATCAAATATAATAAAACTTATACAATTTGAAAACATATTATAAATTTCACAATAGAAAACTTGTTATTGTATGTATAGATTGATGCTCCGGAAACAACTTAAATGTTTCACATTAAGAATTATAGCTATAGAATAAATATTCTATAATTATTGTAGTGTGGTACTTCTCTATACAGCACAAAATTTAATCCGTCATAATTGAAGATAAAACTATTATTTTTATTGCATAAGAAAGATGACATGAAAATAAGTTCTATCTTCATAATTGCTTAAATCCTTTACAAACTTAAAATAATTTATCAAGGCTAGTGAGTTTCAAAACCTGGAAAACCTTCACTTTCAACATTAATTTTTTTCAAATTAAAAATCTCACAATTAAGGATACCAATGGAGAGAAAATTAATGTTTTAGAGGTTGAATGAATTGTAAACTTAAAGAAAAAAGATGGGAGGTGCAAGAATAAGTTCTGAGGGTGTAGAAAGAACAAGCCTTGAAAAATACTAGACCTTTAATGAAAAATTTCGTAATTCTTACTTATGTCTTTACTTCGCTCTTCATTTGCTTTGCAATAACAAAATTATGAATACACTATATTTTCTTTATATTTTCTTTTATTTATTTTTTTAATTTTAAACTATTACAATTAATATTCAATCCTATATTTGAAACAATATTGTTTATAAAAGGAAAATGGATAACCTGTTATTTTTTTTACTTGATTGATGATTTTATGTTAATGATATAACAGTTATGAATTTTCATGATTTACTTCAGTAACAATTAAGAGTATTTGTGAATCGATATAATAATTAAAAGGACAAAAGATTAAAACAATAAAGAGAAGTCAAGATAATAGACCCTATAAAAAAGCGCAATTCTAATTTTAAAAGAAATAATCAATTATAAACATAGAACTAAAATAAATAAAAGAATCAATTATAAATATATTATTGCTGTTGTTATTATTATTCTAAATTAAGTTAAATATTTTTTATAATTTTATTATTAAAATTTATTTACTTTTTAGGTAAGTTTATAATTAAAATAGTTAAGTTAAAAAAATTATTAAATAAAATAAAATAAATTTAAATAAACGGTCACTTAATAATAAGATACTTAATAAAAGCTTTATTTAAGGGATAAAATTAAAAGATAAATATAAACACGAAAATAAATAGATAAAGATATTTCCTTTTTATTATTCACATTTTATTTAATTTTATTCTTTGCCGTTATTTAAATTTAGTCGTTTTATTTAAATTGATAACTTTTTAAATTAAGTAAATGCAAATTATCTTTAAAATAAATAAAAATTATTTATAATCAAATTCTAAAAATTGATTATATTTATTTTTATAATTATAATTTTCTTTTTAAAAGGTGATCTTGCATGTATTTTCACTTTGAAATATAATACAGATACTAAACATTGTAATTTGAAAATTCTCAAAACTTTTGTCTAATAAAATAATAATGTTATAAAATTGATAAAACAAATATTATCGTAATATTAATACAGTTAAAAAATAAATAATCTTAAAATATGTAAAACTGTTACAATAAACTATTAGACTGTCAATTAGAAAAATTTGTTGCATTTTACTATAAATACTACCACACTTATTTCTTATCTACTCATACTAATAAAGCGACAATAATAAAAGAAACAAGCAAAAGATAAAAAAAAAAACACCAAAACAAATACAATAATTCATAAAACACACATAAAAAGTTTACAGTACACTCAATTATTAGGATATGTGCATTTAACGTAGGGTTTATGTAGCTTTAGTGTTTAGGATTAAATATGTTTTTAGTCCCTCAACTATCACACGATTTTAGATCTAGTCTTTCTTTCAAATTTTAGTACACTTTGATCATTGTCTTTGAGGAAACTGTAATTTCTCGTCCTCCAAAAGCAACGCTATTTAAATTAGTTTGAGCCGACTGGCAGTGTGCCACATCGTCATTTTTTTCTTTCTCTGAAACTTAGTCAATTATGTATACTTTTTTCGTGTAGAAGGTTTGAAAAACAAGGCACTGGTGGGTTATACATTGTGTTCTCCCTCATCTTCTACCTTGTCATCTTCACCAACACCAACCTCCTCACACCTTCATGGGTGCCCACAGTATCTTCAGTTTCAGAAGCGTCAAAACCTCCATACACATTGACCCTTCAAAACAGCTCAGCTCATCATTCACGAACCCAATTTTCCAAAAGCACCAGCGACATCCCCACGTGGATCAAAGAGATTTAATAGCACAAGGACGAGGACTGATGCTTTCTTATTGATTTCGCCCTAGTCGAAGGTGTCTATTTCTCTCTGTCATTACAGTCCAAACAACAAGAAAAATCAACTTAATCCTTAAATCACACAATTCAATTCAAACACGACATCAATAAGTTTCAAACAATATATTAATAACACATGATTTATCAAATTCACGCACATTAAAATAATTAACTTCCTTTACCTATAAGATATATGGGCTCGCTCAAAAGAAACCTAAATCTCTTTCAAGCTCACATGTTGCTCTATTTACACTTAGGAACAACATAAAAACGACTAGGACACACTATTAGAACCATTAATCAACGAAGACTCATATAAATAACTAAAAGATACATGGAAATGAAAGAAGATTCACATGCAATGAATAATAAAAAAGACAAAAAAAAACTAAAATTCAACTCAAAAAAACTGATCGATTTAAATTGAAGAGACCGTTGTCAAGATGAATCATACGATCTTAATTATTCAATCAGACGTGCATAAAATGAAAATTCTTAGAAAAAAACTAAAAAACTCTTTGAAAAATAACTTCTAGAAACAATGTATTTTAAAAATGAAGCTCATTAATAATAAAACTATTTATATTAAAATATTTATATCAAAATAATCAAATATCACTATTTTTAAATTATTATTATTTCTAAAATATCAATTTTAAAGACAAAAATAAAATAAACAATGAAAACCAAACTTGTTAATAATTTTAAAAATAGAATTTTTTAAAATAAAAATGAAAATAAAAATTCAATAACAATAAAAGAAAAGACAGAAACCACAACATATTATTCAATTTGCAGTAATTAGGAAAGGTGTTTTATTCCGAACTAGTTTGCAAGCAACTTCGAAATATCTCCCACTATCACTCACATTTACATGCTGAGATTCGGCTGGTCCCACCAAAAAGACCAAAACGTCTTTGAAACAGACTAAGATATTCTACACTTACATTTAAATTGTACACATCTTGACCATTTAAAACTTTTATTTTATATTAAAATAAAAAATGAAATTGTCTTTTAAAAATCATCCACCATTAGATCTATAATTGCATCACATGAAGTTCAATGAGCAACTGCAGTGACTCAAATCCAAATAGGGACACTTTAGTTCCTAATTTGGCTCCTGGCTCGAATAGAATATCGCCGCGTCATCCAAACACAGTACAACGGTGTATTCCTGAGGTGAGCCTCCCCGCAGGTGATCCTGCCACAGTGCCAGGCTGTCACGTGCTAGAATCCAACGCTAGGAGAGATATTCGTTGATGCTGTGAAATTGAACGGTTAAGATCCCTCTCGCACGATTTACAAACTCGTAATAGAGCTCCTTCTCCTACTTTTCTATCCCTTTCCGTTGCTCGACGTGGAGAAGGGTACGGTGCGGCGCTGCGTGCATACAGCGTCCCTCTCCGGTTAGGTTCGATTCCGATCACCGCATTGCCTTCTGCTACTAGTTTTGTTTTGTCGATTTACGTGCGGTTTCTGGATCTGGAGTTGATTTAAGGATTTCGTTTCTACATTGCGAAGTAAATGCGTGTTTTAAGAATTATCATGTCCTATTTGATAGATATGAATTTCAAGGCTTTTGTTTATGATGATTTTTTAGGTTTTTTTTTTTTTGCTTGAATTTGCTACTCAACGGGATCCTTACATTAGTAGATACATGTTAATTTGTTGGCATTGTTAAAGTCTGTTGATTAGAGTTCAATTCCACTTTTGTATTGTACAGAAGTGGCAGTTTTGGAAATTTGCTTTTGTTCTACAGCTATCCGAGTATATTCTGGGAAACGATGATTGTTGAGGAATAGAAAATGTTAATTACTTTTTTTTTTTACTTGTTTTTATTAGTTTTACTCTGTAGAATATAAATCTCGGCGGTATTTGTGCATGTGAAATTATTACTTTTTCTTTGACGTTGATGCTCCTTTGTTTTGCATGACTCTAGTTGGATGAAAACGACGCTGGTCGTTTCTGGTAGCTATAGGGGTGTTGTACGTTTCCTTTTCCTTTTATAAAAAGAAGGTGCGGCTTATCATTGTTTTGTAAGTTTGCAGCGTGAAAGTCCTTAGAGAAAAGACCACGCAAGCTTTGGCCCGAAGCAATGATAACTAGAACCTTTTTGCAACATAAGTCTAGAAGATTGTGATCAAATGATGTTATTAAAAATGAATTGTTTCCTTGTTCTTTTTGGCAACTCGCTTTCCTAGCTTGTTCCCTACAATAAAGGTTAAAATAATTGCCGTCAGGAAGGCAAAATATACCATTACTTATGAAGTTTCCTGACCCCATGTGGCCTGTTGTGAGCGGTGCATGTTATGCTTTTATACACGACTTTGTTGTTTTTCATCATTAAACTTACTCCCATTTGGGTCTGAACATTTTTGTTTTGGTCTTTGAACTCAGTTCCAGGATGGTTGTGCAGAACTTTGAAGTTGATTTGAACAAGGCCCTTGTTTTCCAGGTAAAGGCAAAACCCTTACAGTCTTCTTTCAAACGTGTTCTCCATTCTCCATCTTCAACTAGTTTTCAATTTTCATATAGGCCCTATTTATGTTTATGTGGGTAGTTTGAAACGAAGTGATCTCCTGTTGAATCTTACTGAATTCTCAATGTTTTTAAAGGTGGGACATCTTGGGGAAGCTTATGAAGAGTGGGTTCACCAGCCAATTGTTAGCAAGGATGGTCCTCGTTTCTTTGAAAATGAAATTCTGGAGGTATGTCTTTTAACTACAGACAAAACTACAACATCCAAGCCAGGACTAATTGATGCCATTGACTTTATCTAAAACCAAGGTCGTGGTAAAACAATTTAGAGCAAAGTTATTTTCAATGGTTTCTCCTAGCTACTCTGCCTTTTTTTTTTGTCATGAATCTTCAATTGATTTTCTACATAAACCTTATCAGGCGAGTTTAAGTCATCTTGTTATGAGTAGTTGCTAATCTCAGTTTCTCCATGACTATTTGCTCTTAATCTTGTTTTTCATTTGTTTTATGTCTACTTTTCAGTTCATTCGTTCTCCTCAGCATTGCCATCACTTGAGTTATGTTTTACTTTTGCTAATGCTCAATGCTCTACATTTACCAACATAGACAATTTATGCTTTCATAGGTTTCGACATGGATTGTTGTTAAACTATAGGAACGAGAGTCATAAAGCTTAAACCGTTATTGTTTAATAATGATCAACTTTACCATCATAGATTTGTGTTTATCTATTGGCAACAAAACGAGCTTTACAGCAATCAATTTTACCGTAAGTTCTTCTTTAAAGAGTGTATAACCTCTAACACCTAACAATTAAGTGCCAATTGGAAGAGGAATTAACTCCCAAATACCACTACTTCGAAGGGCACATATTTCATCAATCATAGCTTGTCACCACTCTAGGCGGGGGTAAGCTTTACTTTTGGAGACTTAGGTATAGCAACAAAAGATAACAAGGACAAAAAAGTATGATGTATGGTGGAAAGTTGATGATAAGTAAGCTTAGTATACTGGGGAGAAGGGTTACGGTACAAGTAGACTGTATACTTTTTCAGACAGCAGTTGCCCATTCATTTTTAGAGGAGACCAGATCCAATATGTTAGATAGTGTTGAGATAGGATCAAACGTGACCTCTATATCATTATCCATCGAAGATAGGTCCCATACACCTGAAGAGGTACCAGATAAGCATCTCAAGTCATCTGGTAGTGATGAAGGAAGATTGGTAGTGTAATAAAGTAGCTACATATGTAATCATTTATGTGTATAGTATATAACAGACTCAAAGAAAGAGATGCCAATAGACACAAAATATGGATCATGATAAGGATAGAAACATCAGTACCCTTTTTTTGAGAACGATGATGTCCCATGAAGGCACATTTGAACAACCAATTCAGAAGTTTGTCTTGACTAGATGTGAGGTTATTTACAAAACATGTGGTACCAAAAACAAGTGGAGGAAGACTGTGAATGAGGAAAATGATAGAGTGAGATACTCGATCATTAAGGAAAGATGATGACATTTGGTTAATGAGATAGTATGTACTAATGACAACATCCCACCATAAACAGTGAGGAAGATGACTGTGAAGAAGTGTTTATGTAGTTTCAATAAGAAGTCTTTTTTTGTGTTCAACTACTCCATTTTGTTGAAAAGTATGAGGTCACAAAGTTTGATAAATAATACTATGAGATGCCATGAATGGTCGAAATTGTTGAGATAGATAATCTCGGACATTGTCACTAAGAAAGATATACGGCATTTCATTAATTTTTTTTTGAATTATAGACATTCTTTTGATGGATTCTTCATTAACTAAATTTTAGGACATATAGATTAATTATCAATAAAGGTAATAAAATATTTAAAACCAGAAGAATTAAGAGTACGGAGCGACCCCAAATATCAGGGTGAACTAAAAATAGAGATAAAACTTGATTACTAAGGCTATTAGGAAAAAAACTGATGAATATGTTTTTCTAACTGACATGATTCATACTTTAAACTAGTCAAATGCTTTAAACCCAACACCATTTTCTGCAATTTTGTCGACCTGAGATACATGAGGTAGATTAGCTAACGGTGTTGAAGCAACAAGTGACTCATGAGTAAATGTATGGGCAATATTGGATGAATGAGGGAATTTCTTATACCACTTCCAAACACCTATCAATGATATGTACACTGCATTGCCAATGTTCACATTTTGGACGATTTTTAGAATTACCTGTGTGAAAGTGTCTAGAGTACTCGCTTTTATGATACAAAGGCAATATTTTCTCCCCCAGTTGAAGTATGTGTCTCCGTGCTTATTTTCCAAATTATACGAATGAACACAGGTGATGTGGAATTCATAGTAGGGTTTATAGGTGATCCTAAAATTTGATCGCAACATACACTTGTGGCAAACCGTACAAGTTCGAGGTCATAAAAACGTATGATGGTTCTCAAGTTCCTTTTCATTTACAAATGGTACAAGAAGTTCATTAGAAATCATGTAAGGAACGTGAAGCCGCTTGAGATGAGCAGACATAGGGCCCTGAACATGTTGTGTTGGAACGGATTCAACATTGTAGTGGGATGAGATTCATAATCCAACCCACTCAACCATAACCTGATTTCGGAAGTCCAATTTCAATAGTTATACATGTTTATCTTCTCACTATATACTAATATTAAGGTTAGAAAAAATAGGAGAGTTTGTTCTGGATATTTATGGGGCGCCGGAAGACATTTTTTTTTCCGTTGAAGTATGGGAAATGATAATAAAGTAATCCTAGGAGAGAGAAAAGTAGATCAGACCACCAAACAAACTTTGATGGAGTACATGGAGGGGCATAAGGCCATTAGATGTTGACGCACGTGCATCAGGCGTCCTAGGAGAGAGAAAAGTAGATCAGACCACCAAACAAACTTTGATGGACTACATGGAGGGGCATAAGGCCATTAGGTGTTGACGCACGTGCATCAGGCGTGAGTTAGAACAGTAGAGAAGATGCTCATGGATGGGTGGTTCGCGTCGGTGTTTGGTCCATTGGATAAATTGGCATGATACGATCCCAACCCCGTGTCGATTGGAGCAAATGGTTTCCGCCTAAAACTTGTTGGAAAGCTCGCTGAAGGCATCGCTAAAACACTGCACGTGAAACCTGAGAGAAAGGTTTGAAGAATACAAAATATCCTCGTGAGACAATGGCTCTACCGAACCAACGCGATATTGAACCCAGTTCTTGGTACTTTGTTAAATTATAGGAAAGGAAGGGACATTGACCTAAAACTGTGTGCCTGTGAGACAACATGAATGCTTAATTTTTATTGAAAAAACGGAATCAATATAATAAAAAATGATTTAGTATTTTCTAATAGTAAGATATATCATGAGAATAAATAAAAGAATTTCTCATAATGCATATAATTCATATTATAATTTTATTAGATGATCTGCTACTTATTTCGATAATTATGATGATTATGATTATAATCTCATGTTCAATTCTTTTACGGATAAGGATTTAAAATTTATGTTCTGGAAATATATTGAAAATTTTCGTGTGATCTTGATTTAATACTTGAAACAGTTCTTGACGCGCACAGTCTGGTGGGCAATACCAGTCATTTGGCTGCCAGTTGTATGCTACTTTGTGTATAGCTCTGTACTTATGGGCCTCAGTTGTCCTCAGTCGGCTCTAATGGTGCTTGTTGGCATTTTTGTTTGGACATTCCTTGAGTACTCATTGCACAGATTTCTTTTTCACATTAAAACAAAGACCTACTGGTTAGATCTATTTCTTTCCCTTTCCTTCCCTTTCCTTAGTGTGAAATAATATTTTTATTTATGCTTGTAATTGTGTTTCACTATATCCATATCTTTTTAGAATAACACTAAATGTTTATTTGCTTTTTATTTTGGGGATATTGAATGCTGCTGTAGGGGAAATACCTTGCATTATCTACTCCATGGCTGCCACCATAAGCACCCAATGGATGGCTTGAGACTCGTTTTTCCCCCTGCTGCAACTGCTATATTATTGATGCCGGTATATCTTCTCTGACATACTATTTAAAACATTTTTCCCATACTTATTTGGTTGGAAGGGAATTGTGGGATTTAAATTTTCACCAAGGTTTTACTTTTTAACATGCGTGCTTCCTATTATTGGAAAGACCAAAAGAGTAAATTTCTTTTCTTTTTCTTGTTTCCTATGCTATCTAAATCTTCTTTTAAATAGTTAAGTGTGTCACGTCGAATTTTTCTTTTATCAACTGGTCAAATACTATTGATGAATTAGTTTTAGACGACGGTATATCTCTATTTTTACGCGATATAACATATCAAATATTGGAATAAGTGAAACAGTTTCAGGTACGAGAGGGAAGTAGTGCAAGAGATGTTGATTCGACATAGATGTTTTAATCGTTCAGTGATGTTTATACCCTTATTTTGTGATAGTAATTTCAGAAAATCTTAAAAAGAAATTATTGTTTCTGGATTGGCTTTTTGAATTTACGACATATGTATACCAAAATTTGTAGTTACCTTTTGAAAATGGTCAGAAGACTTTTGACGATTAATAAAATTGTTTGATTAGTCTGCAACACAGATGTATATTTGATAAACATAGGTTGAAGGTTTCCTGAAGTGATGTTTGTTTTTGTATGCTGCGTTCAGTTCTGGAACATAGTGAAGCTCATGGCAACCCCTTCAACAGCTCCTGCTTTATTTGGTGGCGGTTTATTGGGTTATGTAATGTATGATTGCACCCATTATTACTTGCACCATGGTCAGCCGAAGACTGAAGTGCCCCAAAATCTCAAGGTTAAAATACTTCAACTATGGTTCACGATTGCATTATGATGATTGCTTTGATATTTGTTGCCAAACAAAATAATCTTTTTTTCATTTTTTCCGCAGAAATACCACTTGAATCATCACTTTCGGATCCAGGATAAAGGCTTTGGGATCACTTCATCACTATGGGATAAAATTTTTGGAACACTTCCTCCGTCAAAAATGGCTGCCAAAAGTATGTAAATTACTGTCAAGGATAGCATATATTCGTTAGTGAAAATAATAGCAAATTCAAGAAGTCTTGCTTTTATTTATCTTAATTTATTTGACCCCCAAAATTGATGTTTATTGGGTGTTAGCGTGCCATCGTTTGTCAATTTTTGTGTGGTGCCAAAGTTCTAGAAGTATACATTCTGTATAAATTGATTTGTTGTATCAGATTGATTTATGATGGAAAGCTCACCTTGTGCATGTTCCTTTCTGTTGTAGCTTCAGTACTTATACAGCACAGATATCTCACTGTACTTTTATCTTCTTTCTGTTTTATCACCGAACTTCTCTCTTTCCTTCTTCCTCCACCGGTGCACCTTTCTCCTCCATTCATCATCCTTTTCTTCCTCTACTGACACCTCTCTCTCTCCCTCACTCATCACCTTTCTTCCTTTACTACCACTCCTTTACCTTCAATCTTCACCTTATTTCTAAAGATACATTTTATCAATCTGAAATGTATTTTTTATTTAGTATTTCAAAATATATAATTTACGATGAAAAAAATTATATTTTGAATTGTATATTTAAAATATAAAATAAAAAACTCTAGATTGCATAATTCAAAATACAAAATTTATAATTTGCAAAGAATTATGACTTGAACTTATTTTATCTCTTAATTTATAAAATAATGTTGTATGATTGTGTTAAGAAATCCCATTTATCATCTTAAAATAAATTTATTTAATATCAGTATATTCCAGCAAAAATGTGTAATATCATCTTTATGTTTATAAATATTAAACCATGCTCAAATAATTTTTTTGAAATATAAAAATAAGAAAAAACTAAAACTAATTTGCATGTAAGTAAAAATATGATTTAAAAAACGAGAAAGTTTTTAAAAATGACTTCATGTATATTTTATCTTAAAAATATACATTATTTCTTTTTCTTTTATATTTTCCCTAAATATTTGCTGAAAACTTCTTCGCGTATTTTGGAAGTAAAGCAGCGTTAGCTTGGTGAGTTCTTTTTGCGCTTAAAAATGCATTCCATTTGTCACTTGGGAGCCGTATTCAAGACAGTGGATTCTTAGAAGTCACAGAACTCTTGCCAGCAGTTATACAACAGTTGTTACTTGCAATATTGTCACACACACAACCACATAGATAGAAATGATTAAGCACTTCAACAGTGTTTTGTAACACTAAAATGACCAAAAACACAACAAAATCCAATTATATCCTTTATTCATCTAAATTTGCTAATCAAACCGACAACAAATTTATAGAAACCAGTCTAATGACTCCACCAAGACAGTGCCTCATTCCCAAGTCTTGCTTTTCTTGTCTTGTAGCTTCATACCTGAAACTGGAAGTGGTGGGATACTCTGCTCATGCCTGAACACATTATCAGGATCCACTTTGGTCTTTATTTTCACCAACCTGTTGAAATTATCTTTGAAATACATATTGCCCCAAGAAGTTGCCTGTATGTAACTTGTGCTGTTCTTGTTCATTCCCAAATCGAGATCTCTGTAGTTCACATATGCCTCCCTTGGGAACTTAGACACATAAGGAGTCATGTAGTTGTAAAGCTTCCTAATCCAGTCTATATGCTTTGTGGCATTCTTATCCCCATCTTGCCAAAGAGATAAGTACTGAATTTTGTAAAGTGTTCCATTCCTGTGAGGAAAGGGAATATCAGACTCTGAAAATTTGCTCATCATTCCACCATATGGGTTCCAAATCATCAAGGGACTGTCTTCTTCTAGCAATCTTTGCCAGAGTCCCTCAAGTCCACTTTCTGGTATTGGTTCTCTCACAAAATCTGACTTGGCTTTGAAGTAGTTCTTAAATGTTGACTTTCCTTGAAGAAGAACTTCAGGAGGAGTGTCATTTGGATAACCAGCAATATAGAGCACAGACTTGATCCAACTAGTTTCAAGTAAATCTTTTCTTGTCAAACCCAATTCAGGGAAGTTTTCCTTCATCACTTGGAGGAGTCTGTCAGCCCCTCCAAGGAATTGAGCATTGTAAGATGTTGTGATGGTTCTCTCAGTTTTTTTTCCAACAGTGGCTGGTTGAATGATGACTCTGATGAAGAGATCCTCGTCAATAGAGGGTGCCACTTCCTGCCATCTATGGAGAATCTTTGTTGCATCTTGCTCTAGGCTCCTTGTAACTGTAAAAACTGTCACAGTTTCTGGCACAGGAACCAGTTTTATCTTCCACCAGAGAAGGATGCCAAAGCTTGCTCCTCCACCTCCTCTAATTGCCCAAAATAGGTCCTCCCCCATGGCTTCCCTATCAAGGATTTGGCCATTTGCATCAACCAGTTTTGCATCAAGAACATTATCAGCTCCAAGACCATACTTTCTCATCATGGATCCATATGCACCTCCTGTGATGTGCCCTCCAACACCTAGGCTTGTGCAAAGGCCTGCAGGGAAACCATGAACTGAACTTTTCTCATATATTCTGTAATATACTTCTCCAATAGTGGCACCAGCTTGAATCCAAGCACTGTTGTCTTTTATATCAACATCAATGGCGCGAAGCTTGGACAGATCAAGAATCATGAAAGGGGACTCGACTTCAGAAACATACGAGAGTCCTTCATAGTCATGGCCACCACTACGAACTCTCAGATGAATACCAAGTTTCTTTGAGCAAGTCACTGCCACTTGGACCTGTGAATCAGTCAAGGGTGTGAATATAAACTCTGGTTTTGGCGCTGAAGGCACCAAATACCTTAGGTTCTGTGCAGAGGATTCAAGGATGCTGGAAAACGAAACATTTTTTGGAGTGTAAATTAAGGCATAAAACGGAGCTGCTTTGTCTGAATAGAAGCTGAGACATTGGACAAATTTTTCATCATATGAAGCTGAAGCTGCTAATGAAACTGATAATAGGAGGACTAAAATTGCTAAGCGTGAGCTTGGTGACAACATGGTTTTGTGTTTCTATATTTTGTGCTTAAGGAGGTTATCACATGTTATATTTATACGACTATAATGAACTAAGGTCACAATGTGTTATACTATAGTTTACGTATAATTGAGCTAAGAAAAACGTCACAATAGAGATGAAGAGTATTGGCATTATCTTGTAGTTAATGTTCTATTCTTAATTATGACAGTGTGGAACATCAGCTTTTTGATATATCTTTGATTGCAAGAACATCGACCACTTTCGCATTTAAGATAATCTGAGAGGACTTCCCTATGCTTCATAGTTCCTAAAAAGAATGGTATAAGCAAAGCAACTGTCTTCAATGGCCCCACTACTTTCCAAATATTTTTTAATTACCAGACATATCTTTGTCTGCATTCTTGCAGCATTTTATGATCATGCAACAACTAAAGAAAATTCTGCATAATTTTTTAATTAGATTCTACAAATTTCATAATACTCTATTCATTTCACCACTTTGTAATGAAGATTAACAATAAACTCTTAAATAAGTGAAATTATTTTGGTGAGAACAATTTATTTTCTAGATTAATTATACTTTATTTATGAACACTTTAAATAAGTTTTGGTATATATTTATTACAAGTTGAAGAGTTATCTTTGTAATTATGTATAAACTTTTGGAGCGAGCGTAATTTATAAATACCTATTTGGAAGGTAGGTGAGAAGTTAAATATGTTGGAAAAAAGTGTTATATTAAGAATGTGCAATATTGGAATTTTGGAGTGGGAATATTTGTTAGGTTTGTTGTTAATGGAAAATATTAGTATAATCTTTTATATGAAAAGCATTTTCTCCATTTTGATAGTGAGGTGAGAAAAAGAAGAAATGAAGGCTTAAAGAAAGGGAAAGAAAGTGAGAGGTTGATCTTCCTTTACGAATGGGGATAGATAGACTCCGTGTAACATGCGCAACACACTAATGAAAGAAAATATTATCTCAACTTAATCTAGTTGTATGTTAGCTTGGAAGCCTGCATCATTTCCCATATTTTGATATTATACAATTATAGAATATTAAGATATACATAAATAAACATCAATAGATAATCTTTAATAATGAATAACATAATAAACTTAACAAAAAATAATTTTTGACACTTTTAATCAAACAAATTCTGGTAATCATCTTTAAAGTTCTGTGAAATTCATAAACATTAGTTGTGTTTTCTATGATTAGACTTAGATTAAAAAGCAGAACCTGGGAGGCAAACATTGTTTGACAAGTTGAGATGCAGACATTGTTGGTATTACATACGGATTCATGTGTGCATGAACCTTCAGAACTTCATGCACCACTAAGAATCCACTAATAGTGGTCAATCTTTGAAAACTGTTGGCTCATAATGGACAAATTCTAGTAAACCACTATGGAGAAACAAAACATAAAGAAGAAATGTAACATGGCCACCAAAGATGAACTTTGAAATTTTGAATTTTGAGTGGATAATAACGTGCCATTCAATTCAGTAGTGGATTCATTACGTTCTAACACCAACCCTATCAACTCAGATACTATATATGCATAAATAAATCATAGGAACTTCCATTTAATTGGAAGAATGTGAAGTCCACTTCTTCTACATCTTAGGATCTAATTAGATAAATATAAATGCTAGAAAATATATAAAAATATAGCACAATTATATTTTCAGTTTTCAATTGAAATACTTGTTTAACAAATTAAACGCACCTTAACAAGTGTTTGAACCTCCAATTTAAGAGACAATCCTGTTTTTTCCTACAAACACAGTATTTTGGACTCATACGTACCAAGCCCAATTGGTTTAATAACTCCCTATAATTTAAAGGGTTAAATATGTTTTTAATCCTATACTTTGGAGCAATTTTGGTTTTAGTCCCTTTTCAAACTAAGGTAGAGTTTAGTCCTTCAACTTTAGAAAACTCTGGTTTTAGTCATTTTTATCAAATTTTTTCAACTTTATTTGCTGTTTCAAACGCGTTTCTCAGTTAACATTGAAGCAAAAATGTGTCAAACAGTGTAAACAATCCAAATGCTATAACGAAACGTACTTGAAACAAGAAATAAAGTTAAAAAAATTTGGTAAAAAGGACTAAAACCAGAGTTTTTTAAAGTTGAAGGACTAAATTGTACTTTAGTTTGAAAGAGAGACTAAAACCAAAATCATCCCAAAGTATAGGGACTAAAAACATATTTAACCCTAATTTAAAATAAAAAAAAAGAAGCCAGATGGAGATGGTATGAGTGTTCTCCCCATATAATATATATTACTTTTACTGATTAAAATTTAATCTGCGTATGACCCACTGGACATATATAAAATGAAAGATTAGTTCTCTCAAAGCAAAAAACTCACTAGCTTCAATCACTACAGGATAACAATATTTTTCATTAGTAGGGTTTATAAGAATTTACAAGACTAATTAGTCATTTATACCCATTAATGATGACTTATTCATGATTGTTTAATAAATGATCATTTATCTGAATAACTTGCTAATTAATTTCTCAAATTTTATTCTTATTATTACCAATCATGAATTCTTTCAAAATGTTTAGTCTCTAATCAAAGAAAATTGAGTATGGTTAAGAAATAATTGAATATTTATTTGTGTTAGTAATCCATATTATATTGTATTAAAATAAAAACATTGAAAAGAAAATATTCGTTTCATTTTTAGTACTTTTTATTACAATAAAAATAAAAGAAAATAAGTATTTTACAAGATTATAAAGTTTTACTTTTTATGTATTTATTTAAATTTTTCTTCTTCGTGATATATATGTAATGTTTATTATAAGTTTTGGAACCAGGAGTTATGTCATGGTTTTATTCTTGTAAGAAAAATAAATATTTAAATTTTTATAAACTGTGACTTCTAAGTAACATAGGACTATTAGTCTAAAAATAAGTTTTGTATGATTTTACATGTTTTGCATTCATTTCTTTTTAATTTAATAAAGTTTCCTATATAATAACAAATAATTGATTAACTTTAACATATTAACATAGATCAAATGTTAAAATTTACAATGAAGTTTAATATAAACTTATTTAAAAAAATTATATATTATTTTAGAAAATTTGATATAATAAGTGTTTTTACATGATTTTACTATTTATAAAGTAAGTATGTATGACGTTTGTGGGTTCTTACCTATATTAAGATTATGCTAAGTTAAAGAATAATATGTCATTAGCTTTGCTAGTCCAAAAGGCAGTCAGACGGATCAACTTATGACTTGGTAAAAATAAGTCGTCTTGTGATCGGGTATAAACAAGCATAATATGGCCGGGTAGAACAGGTCAGCTTGTGAACGAGTAAAAACAAGTCGGCTTACGACTAGGTATAAATAGGTCGACTTGCGGTTGGGCAGGTTAGCTTGTGGCTGGGTAGAAGCAAAGACATGTCTCTTGTGCCTTGCTAGTTCACCATTAGCTCTGCTAGGCGACACATAGACCTTGACAAGTGGCACATAAGGTGTGTTATAGTAGTCAACACTTAGTTTTGGTAAGCAATAACTAACTTTGGTTGTCAGCACCTAGTAGGCGGCACCTGACTCTTGGTAGATGGCATGCAACCCTCAACAAGTGATACAAGCTTGATAAGATGCATGCGGTCCTCATCAGGCATCCTTAACCTTTGGTAGGTAGTAATCAACCTTCGATATGAAAATCTCAACCTTTGGAAAGTGGTACTCGACCTTCGACACATAGCTTTTGACTCTCAATAGGTAGATCTCAACCTTTGGAAGGTTGTATTTAGCCTTAGGCATGTAGCTTCTGACCCTTAGTAGATAACACCTAGACATTGACAATAAGTGTATAACCATCGACAAACTACACTTAGCCTTTTGGTAAGCAACATTTAGACCTTTGTAAGTGTTAGGATACAAACAAAGTTCTACTTCAAATAAAACAAGAGATGAATATGTGCTTATATATATATATATATATATATATATATATATATATATATATATATATATATATATATATATATATATATATATATATAAAAGATACTTATATTGATAAAAGACCTTTTTGAGTGTTATTAAAAATAAATCCGTGAAGGTTTGACTAAAAGCGTACAATATCTTAATAATACATACCTGATTCTGGTAGTCAACATCCAATAAACAATACTTTGACTTTAGTTGTTGATATCCGATAAACGAAAAATAAACGATATTGAATAATGAGAAAAATAATTCAAAAGTTAATTATATGTGTTTAAAATGATTTAAACATAATAATAATATGAATTTTATGAGGTCACAATGTTTTATCTTTATGTATTTTAATTTGAAACATTAAGGTTAAATTCTTTTATATATTTTGTATAAAACTCTTCATTTTTTTTAAAATTAACAGCAAGGCAGTTAAACTATTTTAAACCACTCCAGGTGAAAAACTCCAAATAATTTGTTGAAAATAGTAAAGAAATGATTTTCTCTTCCCGTGGATAGTATCTTAAGCCTCTTATTGGACTAAGAAGTAAAAAGACACTTTAAACTTGTACTTTATAAAATTCTATACATTTCATTAAACTTTTTCCATTACTTTATATTTTAATTTGTTTAAAGTATTTTATATTTTAAATTCACTATAAAATCCCAATTATTTAACTCAAATAAAGAATAAGAGGCTTTTAAAAAAAGAATAATATGCGAAAAAACTTAATCATAATTATTACTTTTTAAAAGATTATCATTTTACGCTGCCCTTGATTGAGAGAAAACTACGACAAGAAGTTTCGGATACACTATGCTTTAATATTATTGATTAGCGCCGGACATTAAGTTGAGTTAATTATATTTTCCGTTTAAAGACTTTTACAAAGTCAACATTTTTATTACTCAAAAATAGATATAATCATATAATATTACACTTGACATTATTTTATTCGTTGAAACTTAGTACTATTGTACCAGAAAAAAACACCTCCTTTTACTTTTTCTATGTAATATGCGCAATTTGTCAACGAAGATAAGTCACAATTCTTGCATGATCACCATCATTCAAGAACCCAAGAAACAAATACCAACCATACATTCCTAACTAGTAACGTAATACACTCTTACTAGTTCTCTAATATTTTTTATTATAAATAAAATAAAATATTGAATAAAAAGTAAATGTATTTATTATTTTAAAATATAATCATATTATATATAATAGACAATTTAATTCCAAACAGAATTAATTCAAAAATACAAGTAGCTCTCTGTTTGATAATTTTATGGATAACTTAATGCCCAATTTGGCGTTTATGAAATTGGCATTGATTGCTTCATAATTCATAACCCGTAATCCCAACAGATTGTTATTTTTTCAACTTTTCTGTATGCAAATAATGAGAACAGGAAAATCACAAGAAGATTCCATGATAAAGAAAAACTAGTGTTTTTGAAAATTCTCACGTTCCCTTAGGCGCAAAGGTGGACTAAGACCAACACGTCCCAAACACTCCCTTCTTGTAGTGTATATAAAAACAGAACTCAACCTCGTCTAAGTCACTAACTCAGCCATTCACAACCGACAATGGCAAAACCTTGTTTGGCTTATTTCTCTGCCGCTTTTCTTCTTCTACTTGTATTCACTTTCTCCTCGGCACAAACCTCAGATTCCTCAATCTACGACTCTTTCCTCCGCTGCCTCACACAACGCACCAACTCCTCAACCCAACTCTCCGACATAGTCTTCGCCCAAACCAACCCTTCCTTCCCCACCGTCCTCCAAAACTACATCCGAAACGCGCGTTTCAACACTTCCCAAACGCGAAAGCCGTTACTCATCGTCACTCCCCTCCGAGAATCGCATGTTCAGGGCGCTGTAATATGCGCCAAAAGCGTCAAAGTTCAACTCAAAATCAGGAGTGGAGGTCATGATTACGAGGGTATATCCTATATCTCGGACGAGCCCTTTATCATCCTCGACTTGTTCAACCTTCGCGCAATCACTGTGGACATAAAAAACGAGGTTGCAGTGGTCCAAGCTGGTGCCACGCTCGGAGAGGTTTACTATAGGATCTGGGAGAAGAGTAAAGTTCATGGCTTCCCTGCAGGGGTGTGTCCCACTGTGGGTGTCGGTGGCCATTTCAGTGGAGGAGGGTATGGTAACATGATGCGAAAATATGGCTTATCTGTCGATAATGTGATTGACGCTGAAATTGTTGATGTGAAAGGAAATGTTCTTGATAGAAAATCCATGGGGGAGGATCTCTTCTGGGCTATCAGAGGAGGTGGGGGAGGGAGTTTCGGTGTCATATTATCGTTTACTATAAAGCTAGTTGCGGTGCCTGAAACGGTTACCGTCTTCCGTGTTGAGAAGACTTTGGAAACGAATGTGACTGCAACTGACCTCGTGGTGCAGTGGCAGCAGGTGGCGCCAAATACTGACGAGAGGCTTTTCCTGAGGCTCTTATTGCAGCCAGTGAGTTCCAAGGTTGTGAAGGGGACCAAAACTGTAAGAGCCTCGGTTGTGGCCTTGTTTCTGGGTGGGGCCGATGAGGTTGTGTCGATTTTGGAGAAGGAGTTTCCACTTCTTGGATTAAAGAAGGAGAATTGTACCGAGGTGAGTTGGATTGATTCTGTTCTGTGGTGGAACGATGATGAGAGTTTGAAAAACGGTGACAAACCCGAGACGCTACTGGATCGGAATCTGAACTCTGCTGGTTTTCTGAAAAGAAAATCCGATTATGTTGTGAAAGCCATTTCAAGAGACGGGTTGGAATGGATATTTAAGAGGATGATCGAGTTGGGAAAAACGGGGTTTGTTTTCAACCCTTACGGAGGGAGAATGGGAGAGATTGCTTCTGATGCGACACCGTTTCCTCACCGGAAGGGGAACCTGTTCAAGATTCAGTATTCTGTGAACTGGGACGATCCTTCAACCGGTGCGGCTCAGAATTTCACGAATCAGGCTAAGAGGCTTTACAGTTACATGACACCTTTTGTGTCTAACAATCCCAGAAGGGCTTTTTTGAATTATAGAGACCTTGATATTGGAGTGAACAACTTGGGTGAGAATAGCTTTGAAGAAGGACAGGTTTATGGGAGCAAGTACTTCAATCAGAATTTGGAGAGGCTCGTGAACATTAAGACCAAAGTGGATCCTGATAACTTTTTCAGGAATGAACAGAGTGTTCCTGTACTTATGAGCAGAGCATAGAGAATCATACAGTGAAGAATATGTATAAGATTTTAGTTTTAATTTTTGTTCCTGTAGTTCTACTCTAATGGTTGCCATACATTGGCCATTATTGATTCTATTATACATGATTGAATTTCAGAGCTTTCATTTACGTTATTTCTTGTGTTCTTTCTTCGTTCCGTTTGAATCACATGGCTTGTGTCGGGGCTTAGGAAAATCCGTTAAATCCCACTATGAAAGTAGAGAAGTTGGTATTGGCTGAATTTTCCCAACTATACTTTTTGCGTGACAGGTGGAACTCTTCCTTTTCCATGCTGACCACGTCTTCTGTGGTTCTTATTTTGTCCTGTCCATTTTGTCTTTAAATTTCTCGTGACTTTTGTCCCCTCTTTTTTTAATGCCTCATGTTCTTTAATGGATTTTTAACTTCTCCATTTTTTTTTATATATTTTTATATAAACCAGACATACCAAATTATCAGGACATTTCCTTGGAATGAGTCGCAGCAATTGCTTTCTGTTACCTGTAATTGATGCTTATTTTAGTTGTTTTTATGAAATAAAAAATTAATTAATTTTCTTAATGTGAAGATTAATAATGATATTCATATTCCTTATGATCAGTGTTTGTCAAATGAAGTAAGTCAAACTTACTTCAAAATCTTGTAAAAGCATATGTTCAAAATATACTACAATATGAGTTATAAAATTACCGCTTAGAAAAATGTATCATAGAACTAAATTTTTCCTCTAAATATAATTTACTCTTCCTACTACTACTACTACTACTATTATTATTATTATTATTATTATTATTATTATTATTATTATTACTATACTATTATTGTTATTATTATGTTATAATACAAGTTTTACTATAAAATAATAAGATATATATGTATTGAGAGATTTATCAATAATTAAGTTTAAATTTTAATACTAAGTATTTCCTCCTATCATATATAAAAAAATTATCTTGCATAAAATAATTAATAAACTAACGAACGAATTCAAATGATAAATAATAAAATAATTAAAATTCATTCTCCAACCTATACTTAAAAGATGAACAAATGTTTTTATTAAAAATTGATTGCTTTTGGATGAATACTTAATGAAATGAACCTTTGAAATTTGTAGGTTGAGTGGTGAATCATGGTCTGGAAGAAGACATAATTATTCTAATAAAATATGAGCAAACAATAAGAGGATATCGACTTACAAATGATAACGAGAATTTGATGTCCTAAGTTAGTAAGAAAATTAATTAAAGCCTAATTAATACATAAGAATGAATATGAATTTAGTTGATACTCCTTATAATATTTTCATATTCTTTATTCGAAAATGCCCATATATAAATGGTGACACTTCTCTTTGTGCGTTTTTTTTTTATAATTTTTTATTTTTGCTTTTCCAGATGTCCACGACTGTATGACGACACCAATCCGTTGTAGTGATTTTAGGGTAAGTTTTTGTTCTTGGTGCTTTACTCCAGTACTTTTTTAAACCGTGGAAGGAAAAAGGGCAGTAAGAAATTTGGCCTTATATCTTCTTTTGACACTTTTGTTTTGTGTTGATTTTGTTGTCTATTTCCATCTCTGTTTTCCATGCGAGTACTATATATATTGATATTAATGGAACAAGACTGAAACGCCTACTGCAATCTGTGTGCGAGAGTTCTTACAAGGGTTGGGATTTTGTATTATGCAGTTATGTTTTTACATTACACATTGGTTGTTCTTCCTTCACAGCGAGAAAAAGGCTGAATATATTGGTGTAGTGGGAGCATTTAATTAAAATATCAGAATTTATGATTAAAGTTTTTGTTAGATTAATGTGTTTAGTTGTTTAAGATATATTGTTTGATTGCTAATTACTATGTTCTTATGTTTCAATTCAATTTCACTATATTCTAATTTTCACTCCTTTCACATAATTTCCATTAAAATTTATTCGATTTATTTTTTATTAAAATTTGATTGAATATTTAGGCCAAATTTAGTTAAGTCAGGGCTTGAGTCGTAGTTTGAGATTAGTACAACTTAGAGGTTGAAACCAGTTTGTCTGGCTCAGGTCAATGGTCAATTCAGGTTGATATAAGTTAAAGATTAAGACGAGATGACGGGTTAAAGATTGAGATAGAGTGACCAAAGTTGAAAGTCAAGTCAAATTTCTTCAAATTGAAAGTCCAACAAATTAATGTAGCAATTTGTAAAGCATCGAGACAATTCAAAGTGTGTTTACTTTTAAGATGATTTAAAAATAAAGCATGTAGATTATTTTTTTTAAAGAAATTGAAGATGATAGAGAGTAGATTTCAAAATAAAGTTTTTCAAAGTTTGTGAGAGATTTCACTCATACGATAGATTAAAAGAATGTTTTAATAGATAGAAAATAAAGATTACTAAATTATTCTTAATGTTATAAGTAATATAAAATTATATTTATGAGTTAAATATGCTTTGAAAAATTATTTGAAATACTAAAATTAAAAAAAAGTTACTATATATTTTTACATAAACTTGTAAATCAACCTAAATCCATAAGTTAAATATTAACTAATTATCTTTATTTAATGCATGCATGTATTTTGAAGTTTTTTTTTTATGCCTAGTCTTTGCAATGCATTTTATTAAATCTCATTCAATTGAATAAAACAAAAATCATGAAACCAAATTCTTGACAGACTAACAACCAAGGATAATTACATTTTTCCATAACCTGTCCATAAGAGGAAACTTACACAGTCACCGACATTTCACCACCACAACCACCATGTTTTCATAACCACATTTAACTGAGTTCCACAATGCTTTGTTGAGTTCAACGACGTCTGAGCGAACGTATCAACATCCTTGTCAAGTTCAATAAATGCTGGTTGAGTTCGCATAATTGCATTTTTTCATAACATGTACATAAGAGGAGTTTTCACAGTCACCAACATTTCATCAACACAACTACCAAATCTTCATAACCATGTCTAGTTGAGCTCTACAACGCTTTTGTCAAGCTCAACGACATTTGGCCGAGCTTATTAACATCCTTGTCAAGTTCAATAAATGTTGGTCGAGCTCAAACAATTACATTTTCCCATAAGGTGTACATGAGAAGATTTTTCACAACCACTGACACTTTACCACCAGAACCACGAAGTCTCCATATCACATCTAGCTAAGCTCCACAACGTCATTGTCAAGCTCAATGACCTATGACCAATTTTATCAACGTCGTTGCTGAACTCAATAAACGCTAGTCGAGTTCAACAAAACAGTTTGAAGACGTGGTGGTCGACTTCTTGTTGTTTTCATTTTCTTCTTTTCTCTTTTCGAACACTGTTACAATCTACAACACAAACACAATGTTAGAATATGTTACACGCATAGCTTATCCAATTCCAATAACGTTAGAAACAATATTCACTATTTCATCATATCCATAGAATCAATTATAACCTGAGTGGAATTTATTCCAACTCCTTTACTTATAGAATCAATTCCAACTTGTATGAGAATCAATTCCCTCTTCTAACATACATCTCCTTCTATCTCTAACCAAAATTAAAAGTCATGACTTTATAATGAGATATTAAAAAATATATTTTCATGCACATAACAAAACTAAAAATAAAAATATATTTTCATACATAATTACTTGAGAGATTAAAAACCACTCCATAAATTCTCACTTTCTCTCCCTTTAAAATATATAAATACTAACGTGATTTTATCCTCAAATCCATCTTCACCAGAGTTTTTCACTTCCAAACGAATACATCATAACATAACATAAGATAATAAACTATTAGTATTATATTCAAACCCCGAAAATAGATTCATGATATAAACAAATTATTAAAACAAACATTGGAGATTTTACGTTTTGACTGTCAGAAAAAGAAAAATAAGAACCTGTAATATAGGAAACTGTAATATATTTTAATTTTTTATTATTCTTGAATTTATATATATATATATATATATATATATATATATATATATATATATATATATATATATATATATATATATATATATATATATATATATTCCCAAATATGTGCAGGACGGAAATCTTAGAATGGAAGACGTAAAAACCAAATAAGATAGAATTTGATATGATTATTTTTTAAGCATTTTTTCCCGTGAATTTTGTGTTTCTCCTTAAATATTTATTAGATTTTATTTAAGTCTGACTTTATTTTTTCTCTCAACGAGAGAGAGAAAATAAACTTAACTATGGATGATTACTGACTAATATATTTTTTAAAGGCTAAATTCAGTATTTACTTAAAAGAAAAATCAATGTTACTTTATTATTTAAATATGATTTGTGGAATAACTTCGGGAATGCTTTTTAACGTGACACTTTTGGATAAAATATCAATTGAATAATGTGAAAATGTAAGTAGTGTTGTATATCTATGCTTGCATATTGAGAGATTTATCATAATATCTCTATTCTTGTTTTTTTGTGTGTATTTTTTTATGGTTTGATTATTTGTTTCTTTTACGGGATCAATTTATTTGTACGAGTAGATCAATTTATTAGATCTTAAAGATTATTCTTCTTTATTATCTTTTTTATTATTTTAGATATATTTTATTCTTATTATTTTAAATATTTATATTAATACCATATATTTATATATTAGGATTTTTTATATCAAACTTAAATTTATTTTATTTTATTTTAGTTTAAACGGTTAAAATTAGAGTGTTAAAAGGAAGATCATCTTAAATTGTTGCAGTGAGATAACGTAAATCTAAAAAAAGATGAGCATTATTGATGATAATGTAGCTTATACCTAAGCACTGCCAGGTTCTGATCACGGAAAGGAGAAGAGATGTTAATTATAGTTTAGATATGTTATGTCTTGTGAGGTACAGAATCAGTTAAGGATTAGAGAAGCATTATAATTTCCACCAATTATCCTTCTATTTTTGTTGTTTTCTATTTTCTATTGCTGTGTTTGTATAATAGATATATTGGTTTGCATTGCTCTGTATTCATGACACTAAAAACATCGATGACAATGACAATGTCGAAACCATGTTTCGGTTATCTTTCTTTTGTTGTTCTTCTTCTAGCTGTCCTCACTTTGTCGGTAACAGAAGCCGCAGACTCTGCAATCCACGACACTTTCCTTAAATGCCTCGCTGAGAAAACAAAAATGGCTTCAGGGGAACTCTCCAAGATAGTCTTTGCTCAAAACAACCCCTCCTTCACCACCGTCCTTAATGACTTAGCCCGGAACGAGCGTTACAGGACCGCAAAGACGCCGAAGCCGGTACTTGTAGTCACTCCTCTCGAAGAATTGCAAGTGCAGGGCACTGTAATCTGCGCCAAAACAGCCAAACTTCAAATCAGAACGCGAAGCGGTGGTCATGATTACGAGGGTGTCTCCTACGTCTCCAAGGAACCCTTTATCATCGTCGACATGTTCAACCTTAGAGCAGTCACCGTCGACGTAAAAAATGAGGTTGCAGTGGTCCAAGCTGGAGCCACCTTGGGAGAGGTTTATTACAGGATCTGGGAGAAGAGTAAAGCTCATGGCTACCCTGCGGGAGTGTGTCCCACAGTTGGCGCCGGCGGACATATAAGCGGAGCAGGGTACGGTAACATGGTGAGAAAATACGGTATGACCGTTGACAATTTGATTGACGCGAAAATTGTTGATGCGAAAGGAAATCTTCTGGATAAAAAAAGCATGGGGGAGGATCTTTTCTGGGCTATCAAAGGAGGTGGAGGAGGGAGTTTTGGTGTGATAGTGTCGTTTACGATAAAGCTAGTTCCCGTACCTGAAAAGGTTACCGTTTTCCGCGTTGAGAAGACTATGGAAACGAAAGTGACTGCCACTGACCTTCTGGTGCAGTGGCAGCAGGTGGCGCCAACCACTGACCACAGACTTTTCATGAGGGTATTATTGCAGTTAGCGAATTCGGAGGTTCAGAAGGGAAAAATGACTGGCCAAGCTTCGATTGTTGCCATGTTTCTGGGAGGGGCTGATGAGGTTGTGTCGATTTTGGGGAAGGAATTTCCGCTTCTTGGATTGAAGAAGGAGAATTGTACTGAGGTCAGTTGGATTGAGTCTGTTATGTGGTGGAACAATGATAAGAGTTTGGAAAACGGTGACAAACCTGAGACCCTGCTGGATCGGAATCTGAACTCTTCGAGTTTTATGAAAAGAAAATCCGATTTTGTGGAGAAAGCAATTCCAAAAGAAGGGTTGGAGACGATGTTTGAGACGATGATTGAGTTGAAGACCATAGGGCTTGTTTTCAACCCTTATGGAGGGAAAATGGATGAGATTTCTTCTGATGCGACACCTTTTCCTCGGCGTAAGGGGACCCTCTTCAAGGTTCAGTATTCTGTGAGCTGGGACGATCCTTCGCCTGCTACGGCTCAGGAAAACACCGATGGTGCTAAGAAGTTGCACAGTGTGATGACCCCTTATATGTCTAGTAACCCCAGAGGTGCTTATTTGAATTATAGAGACCTTGATATCGGGGTCAACAACTTTGGTCCGAATAGCTTTGAAGAAGGGAAGGTTTATGGGACCAAGTTCTTTGGTAAGAATTTTGATAGGCTGGTGGATGTCAAGACCAAGGTTGATCCTGAAAACTTTTTCAGGAATGAACAGAGTATTCCGGTACGTGCCTCCAAAGCATAATCTTTCAACTTTCTTAGATTCTAATGGTCCACTGCTCTTCTTCCAATAATCTTTCAACTTTCTTAGATTTTAACCACAATTTTTACAATTCCTTATCCTATCTTTTATCGAATATTTAATAAATTCCTCAGATGTAATAATAAAGAATGTATATAAAGTTTCCTAGTTGAGGATTATCTCTTAGATATCTTGCCTCCTTGCCTAATTCCTATTTCCTACGGCATTCTATTATATCTTACAGTTCTGTGTAGTAGTTGGTCCATGTAAGTTTTGACTTCCATGTATAAATATACGAGAAAACAACTTCATTATCTCCCAATAACATGTAATATATTTTAGACTGCACTACATGAGCGATCGGTTCCCTGTGTTTTTTAGTTTTTGTTAAACATCAGCTGAGGAATATTTTAACCAGCTGGTTTTGCCGGCTGAGCAAACGGCGATAGTTCAAAGAAGAATCTTCGTCACTCACTAGTGTTCCTCTAGAAATGAATGGTTACTAAATTTCATCGTCAAAAATTATGAAACAGTGATGCCTAAAAAACTTTTCAACCATTTAATACCTTGTTCTAAGGCCTCCCAAATCATAACTTTTTGTCCTTTCCGATACAACCATACTTAGCCTCTACTATTTCATTTCACCTACACTTCAGAAACGTATGAACCACCACCATGGAAAAACCAAGGCCTTTGGTTATTTCCATGTCTGCCATGCTTCCTTTTGTTATTGTTCTTGTGCTTTCACACGCCTCGTGTGCTTCTCCAACAGACTCAGTATATGAAGCTTTTGTTGATTGTCTAAGAAACAATATTCACTCTCCCAACGTCTCTAACATAGTGTTTGCTCAAACCAACGCATCATATGCTTCCCTTCTCCGTGCATACATTCGTAACGCCCGGTTGAACACCAGCTCTACACCAAAACCCCTAATCATTGTCACACCATTGCAAGAATATCATGTCCAAACAGCAGTCATTTGTGCCAAAAGCATCGATATTCAACTTAAAACAAGAAGCGGTGGCCATGACTTTGAGGGTCTCTCGTACATCTCTGATGAACCTTTCATCATGCTTGACATGTTCAACCTCCGCAACATCACAGTGGATGTAGAAAAAGGAGTTGCTGTGGTCCAAGCTGGTGCCACGCTTGGAGAAGTTTATTATAGGATATGGGAGGAGAGTGATGTTCTTGGCTTTCCTGCAGGGGTGTGTCCCACGGTTGGTGTTGGTGGTCATTTTAGTGGAGGAGGGTATGGCAACATGATGAGAAAATATGGGTTATCTATCGATCACATCATTGATGCTCAGATTGTTGATGTCAAAGGTAGGATTCTCAACAAGGAATCTATGGGGGAAGAACTATTCTGGGCCATTAGAGGAGGTGGAGGAGCAAGTTTTGGAATCATATTATCATACACTATTAAATTGGTTCCTGTGCCAGAAGTTGTTACTGTTTTTCGAGTTGAGAAAACTTTGGACCAAAATGCTACTGATCTTGTTGTCCAGTGGCAACAGGTTGCACCACACACGGATGAAAGGCTTTTCATGAGACTGGAGTTGCGGCCTGCGAATTCCGACGTTGGAGGGAGGCACAAAACTATTAGAGCTGAGGTTCTGACTTTGTTTCTAGGAGGAGCAGATGAGCTTGTGTCACTTTTGGACAAGGAATTTTCAACTTTGAGTCTAAACAGAGATAATTGCATCGAAATGAGTTGGATTGAGTCTGCACTTTGGTGGGCTAGTTTTCGAAATGGTACCCACCCAAATGCTCTACTTAACAGAAAGCTAAACTCAGCAAAGTTCCTCAGAAGAAAATCCGATTATGTGACGACTCCAATTTCCAAAGATGAGTTAGAATGGATATGGAAAAGGATGATTGAACTGGGAGAAACAAGTATTGTTTTCAACCCATATGGTGGAAGAATGAGTGAGATTTCAACAGATGCTACAGCATTTCCTCATCGAGCAGGAAATCTGTTCAAAATTGAATATTCTGTTAATTGGAAGGAACCGGGATATGCTGCAGACAAGAACTTCACGACACAGATTAGAAGGTTACATAGTTATATGACCCCCTTTGTGTCAAAAAATCCAAGGAGAGCTTTTCTGAACTACAGGGACCTTGACATTGGTATCAATCATCATGATAACAACAGCTACCACGAAGGAGAGGTTTATGGTATTAAGTATTTCCATAACAACTTCTATAGACTGGTCAAGATTAAAACTGAGGTTGACCCCGAAAACTATTTCAGAAATGAACAAAGTATCCCTAAATTATGATTCAAGGAACCATACGGTGAAACAGATATGCATTCACCTTATAGTTTTCCAGATGTTTGTTCGTAGCAGAGGTGGAGTTGATGTCGAATAAAAAATGTTTTATGGTGATAGATGGTTTCACAGGAATTGCTATTAATAAATAATTTCATTAAGAATTTTAGATAACACAATATAGTTAATTTAATCTATATGATTTTCTAGAAAAGTTTGTATGAGAAACTTAAAGTGTATCATTAAATTAGATGTTGAATTACACAGTGCATATATGTAGTCAAATAATTCGTAGAATTAGGTCTAATTAATTACAATTATGTACAAAATATGTGAAAATGAAAATGAATTTTCACACTCTATATTCAGATTTAATAAAATCTGAACTTGAATAGATAAAAGAAACTGGAATATAAAGAAGTAAAAAATGAAAAATAAATATAATTCATCCTTGAAAATACATACAAGGATTGCGTGGATGCTTCTGTTTGATTCCTGAAGAAGTTCTGAGGATCAACCTTAGTCTTCTTAACCTTAACGAGCCTCTGAAAATTAGATTTGAAGTACTTGGTCCCATAAACCTCTCCTTCCTTGTAACTATTTTTACCAAAGGTGTTCACTCCTTTATCAATGTCCCTGTAGCAGAAGGCGCCTCTGGGATTTTTTGAAACATAGGTTGTCATCACATTGAAAAACTTCTTAAGCTGTTTCGTGTAATTTCTATCCGCCTCAACCGAAGGATCGACCCAGTTCACAAAATAATGAAGCTTGAACATGTTCTCCTTACATAAGCAATCTCGTCCATTTTCCCTATGTAAGGAGAACATGTTCAAGCTTCAGTACTCTGTGAACTGGGTCGATCCATTGGTTGAGACGGATAGGAATTACACGAAACAGGCTAAGAAGTTGTTCGATGTGATGACACCCTATGTTTCAAAGAACCCTAGATGCGCCTTCTTCTGCTACAGGGACATTGATATAGGAGTGAAGAACACCTTTGGTAAAAATAGTTACATGGAAGGAGAGGTTGAAAAGAATCCCCGTGTTCCGCAACTCAACTATTTCTTTTGAAATACCCTTCTCCATAAAATCAGATTTTCTTTTGAGGAAAATACCGTTGTTCGGTTTCCGATCCAATAGGATCTCAGGTTTCTCAACATGTTACCGTACCCTCCTCCGCTGATATGCCCACCGAGACCAACAGTGGGACACACCGTTGCGGAGAAGCCATGAACTTTACTCTTCTCCCAGATCCTATAATAAAGTTCTCCCGTGGTGGCTCCAGCTTCGACCACTGCAACCTCCTTTTTTACGTCGATAGTAATCGCGTTAAGCTTGAATATATCGAGGATCATAAAGGGTTTCTTGGAGACGAAGGAGATACTCTCGTAAGTTATATCAATCTATTAATAACATTATATCAAATTTTCAAAATTGAAATAGATTACTCTTGTAATTTATAGAAATAAGATAATTGAATTTTTTACAAATTTAGTAAGTCTTAACTAGTTTTGACGATTTCTAAATCGAGTTATTTATAGTTTTGATGACTTTTTCATAAAATTCTAAAAAAGTGAAATCCTTATAATTTATGATGACTTTTTTAAAAAAAAAAATTGTTGAATGAAAATCGTTAATATTTATAATAATTTCCAATTTGAACCAAATTTGTTACGAGTCCCAACGATTTTAATTTAAATTGAAAATTATCGTAAATTCTAACTTTGGTAAAACAAATTTTAAAAGATTGTCTTGAATCATAACAATTTGACTTGATAAGTCTTGAGAAATTTACGACGATTTATCTAGAGGAAAAAAAGAGTCAATTATCCCGTTTCTATAAATTATGGGATAAACTATCCCATTTTTTAAAATTTGTGGAGAACATCATGTCATTATTTTGAACGAAATATAATAATCTTCTGTTGTCTAAAAAAGACATATATAAGATTGTGAAGAGATGCCCTAAGTAAAGCAGTATTGTTCAGATTGTGATTTCTATGGTTTGGTGGGACGTACTGGAATACTCTGTTCATTCCTGAAAAAGTTTTGGGGATCCACCTTGGTCTTGATATTCACCAGCCTATCAAAATTTTGATTGAAGAACTTCCTCCCATAAACCTGTCCTTCTTCAAAGCTATTCTTACCGAAGTTGTTCACTCCAATATCAAGGTCTCTATAATTCAGATAAGCCCTTCGGGGATTGTTAGACACAAAAGGGGTCATGTAACTATAAAGCATCTTAGCCTGATTCGTGAAATTCTGATCCGCACCAGCTGAAGGATCCTTCCAGTTCACAGAATACTGAATCTTGAACAGGTTCCCTTTACGGTGGGGAAACGGTGTCGCATCAGACGGAATCTCACCCATTTTCCCTCCATAAGGGTTGAAAACTAGCCCCACCTTCCCCAACTCAATCATCTTCTTAAATATCGACACCAACCCGTCTCTTGGAATCGCTTTCTCAACATAGTCGGATTTTCTTTTCAGAAAAGTAGCAGAGTTCAGATTCCTATTCAGTAGGGTTTCAGGTTTCTCACCGTTTTTCAAACTCTCATCATCGTTCCACCACAGAACTGAATCAATCCATCTCACCTCCATACAATCCTCCTTCTTTAATCCAAGAAGCGGAAATTCCTTCCCCAAAATTGACACAACCTCATCTGCGCCTCCGAGGAACAAAGCCACAACCGACGCTCTAATCGTTTTTTTTCCCTTCACGACTTCCGAACTGACTGGCTGCAACAAGAGCCTCATGAAAAGCCGGTCATCAGTGGTTGGAGCCACCTGCTGCCACTGCACCACAAGGTCAGTGGCAGTCACATTCGTTTCCAAAGTCTTCTGAACGCGGAAAATGGTAACAGTTTCCGGCACGGGAACTAACTTAAACGTATACGAGACTACCACACCAAAACTCGCTCCTCCACCTCCTCTAATTGCCCAAAACAGATCCTCCCCCATGGATTTTCTGTTCAGAAGATTTCCTTTGACATCAACAATTTGAGCGTCAATAACATTGTCCACAGATAAGCCATATTTTCTCAACATGTTACCGTACCCCGCTCCACTGACAGTGCCGCCGACACCAACAGTGGGACACACCCCTGCAGGGAAGCCATGAACTTTACTATTCTTCCAGATCTCATAATAAAGCTCTCCCAGCGTTGCACCAGTTTGGACCACAGCAACCTGGTTTGTTGTGTCCACCTTGATTGCACGAAGATTGAACATGTCGAGGATGATAAAGGGTTTCTGGGAGACGTAGGAGATACCCTCGTAATCATGGCCTCCACTCCTGATTTTGAGTTGAATGTTTGCGGCTTTGGCGCATATTACAGCGCCCTGGACGTGCGATTCTTGGAGGGGAGTGACGATGAGTAACGGCTTTGGTGTTTGGGAGTTGTTGAAACGTGCGTTTCGGATGTAGTTTTCGAGGACGGTGGGGAAGGCTGGGTTGTTTTGAGGGAAGACTATGTTGGAGAGTGGAGTTGAGGACTTTGTTTGTTGTGTGAGGCAGCGAAGGAAATTGTCATAGAGTGAGGGATTTGACGACGGTGCTGCCAACGAAGTGGAAAGCGTTAGGAGAAGAGAAGCACCATAGAGATAAACCAAACTAGTCTTCGCCATTGTTAGGGCTTCTGACTTGGTGACAATGGAGGGTGAGAAGAGTTTAATTTATACATGACAATTACTGTAAATTATCTGTTTAACATTTAAACAATTACTTTTTAAACGTAATACGATAATTAAGAAACAGTATAAAGAAAATGAGATGGAAAGATCAAATGGTAATAAAGATGAGACGATCGATTCTACACAATAATTTCTCATTCACATGCTGATAGAAAAAAGTGTGAGATGTATTCTCTAACACATTTCATAAAATTAAAAGAATAATAAATTCTGGTCAATTTCCTATAACGTATATATAAAATTAACTTATAAATATGGAAATGCTTAGGCAAGTTAGCGTTAAAGGTAATATAAGAAAAATTATAAGTTTTATTCTTTCCCTTTTAAACAAAGATTGTTGCATTTTTCTCTCTTATTCTTTTCTTTTCCTTTTATAATTTTTATTATTTACTTAAAAATAATCAACATGCTTTCCATATATCTTAACGAATAATTTTGAAAAAGTAACATTATATATATATATATATATATATATATATATATATATATATATATATATATATTATTGTCATTAATGCAATAAAATAAGTACATTAATTTAATGTAATTATAACTACAAATAATCAAACATATTAAAGAAAAAAATAATTTATGAATATAAAAAAACACATCAGTATTTAAAATACATCAAGAAAATTTTCATTTATTCTTTTAAATTATTGAACTTATTGATTGAATTTGGAACGTTATTATAAAAAATAAATTTACCATAAATAATTTATGATAAAAAACTGATTATGAAAAATATATTACATAAGATATTATTTTATATTTTTAAAAGGAATTTTCATTAGAATTCTCTAAATGAATCACATAATCTTGTCTGACCAATTATATTATATGTTGACCATTTAGTGAGTTAATTCACTCAAACTTGTTTATTAATGAATTCAAAAAATTTAAACCTAAATGGAGCCATTATGGATTGGTGGGTTAAGTAGACTAGCTCGTTTTATTACAATTTTTTTTGTAATTCAAATATAAAAAAATTCAATTCAAATACAATTCAAAAAAAATGTTAAACTCCCAATACAATTCAAAATCACAAAAGTACAATATAATTTAAATATATTTAAAATCACAAAAGTACAATATAATTTAAATATATTTAAAGATAAGAAACCATTCAGGGTTTTTATTTTTTAATATTTATAATTTATATGTGGATTGGTGAATTATGGAAATTTATAATTTTTTTAAGTTATTCAGGTTCAAATTTGTGATAGATCTGACTCACTAGCAAATTTTAATCCATTTTAACCGCTTTAATGAGAATTTCAAAAGAAAAAAAAAATATATATATATATATATATATATATATATATATATATATATATATAATCACAGTTTTTAAATATTTGTATATGAAATTAATTCATTATCAAGTGAATTAAGAGAGAATTATCTTTTATTTTTCTTAAAAAAAATAAAACATATACAAATGAGAAATATGTAAAAACAATGAGTTTTTGTTTTACTCTTTTTTTTTTTTCTTCTCTTAAAAAATGGAAGAGAATAGATGAGTGAGAAAAAAAATCAATGAAATGAAGAGGTGAAGAAAGAAAATCTAAACAAAATATCCATATAGCCACCTATACGCAAATTATATTTTAAATCATGGCTTAATTATGCATTAAATAATCTCTATATACTTTTTCGATTCCTTAATGTAATGCATAATTAAAAAAACGATACTCTTTATATTAAATTACTATTTTACTTCCATTAAAAACTATGAACATTTGTGTTATTTTATATAATAATAATAAATATAATTTAAAAAATTATTAATATTAAAGGTAAATTTAGCATATTATATAGTACTATGGTTTTAAAATTTAATAGAAGAATTATTATTTTTAATCAAAAGTGAGTTATATCAAGAACGGGAAAGAGTAACACAATACATAATATTATTATATATTTATATCTAAAATTATATGTTATAAATAAATTAAAATTTACAGGATTATTATGAAAAAATTGTAATATATAAATCCTACATTCAAACTATTTTTTTTATAAATATTGATTAAAAATGTTGTTATATTGTATAATTACCATAGTATAATAGTATATTAGTAAATATGTTGTAAATAATATATTATTTATAATCTATAATAATATAGGAAGGATTATTCCATTGATGTACTCAACTCATATTATTTTATCCTTAATTAAATTTTAAAATATAAATTACTTCACATGCTAAAATTAACTACACACTACAAAGCACTTTCGAAGTGTGTATATGTAATTCCGTTATTTTTTAATATAGAAAGTTTTAAGAAATATAAAAGTAAAAATTATTTTTCACTAATAATATATAATATACTTACAATATTAATAATATTGTTAATGTTATTCAAAATATTCTCTCTCTTTTTTTTTTAAAATTGAATGAATACATTTTGTTAACTATTTTATATTATTTATTAAATTTATTATAATATTCTGTGTATGAAAATAATAATAAAACAACATTTTATGATAATCGGATATTAAAATTTTAAACTGTATTAAATTTTATTATCATATTAAAGTTAAATTTAAAATTGTATTTCATTTTACTAAAATTTCTATTGCTATAGTAATGACAGGAATTTAATTTTAAAATTATTTTAAAATATGATTTAATTAAGTTTTATGATCTTCATAAATTCGAAAACTTCCCATTAAGTCTTTGTTAAATTTTTGTAATGTATTGAGTTATTAAAATTTCAAAACTTTTCATTTCGAGTATATATAGTTACATTTTTATATTAATTAGATTATGTGATTGTTAAATGGATGGTGTGATTTTTATCTTATTCTATTATTTTATTTAGTTTTTATTACATGCAATTTTATAGTTTTTAATTGTATCGAATGGTAAAGTTACAAATTTGTGAAATTATAAAATTTTAAAATAACATAATTACAAAATTACAAATTACAGAAGTGCATAATTATATAGTTATAAAATTATAAATTATATAATTATACAATAACATCAGGTGAAAACTAAGCAACAAATAAGATAACAACTATATCACTTATTTAATTGAAAAAATTTAAGAACAAAGAGTTAAATTAAAAAGTTTTGAAATTTTGAATATTTAATAGACTATAAAATTTTGAAAAAAATGAATTGAAACTTTCTAAATTTATTATGAACTTAAAATTTTATTAAGCCTTAAAAATATTAATGTGTGTAAATTAATATATTCTTTATGTATTTCAATAAAATTAATAAGTACAAAGAATTTCTTAAAAGCCACAATAATACAATTAAGGCAATTAACTATAATAAAATTAAATGTAAGGAGAGTTCTTTAAAATAAAAAATTAATACAATTAAGGCCGTTAATAACCACAAAAGTAATATGAAAAAAATAATACAATTAATGCGGTTAATTAATATTTAATTAATTAGTATATTATATTAATAAATTGCATTAATTAAAGTTTTAATGATTTTATTTTATGTATGAAAAAGTATTTGATAACTGAATACAAATTGTTTATAAAAAAATAATTAACTCCAAATTAAATTGCAGATAGTTGTTGGTGATTTTGAGTTTATAAATCAAATAAAATATTTTTGAAGGACATAAATTAGATAAAATACTCGTGGGTATTTTTTTAAAAGATATCTATGTGGATAACGAGTGATTTTTTTTTTTATCGAGTTAGAAATAGATATAATCCGTATCCAATTCAATCTGTTGTCATTCTTACTTATTTCATACTTTACTGAGTTAGTTAGAATATAATCTCAATTTTAAAAATATTGATTGCATATTAAATTATTTCTGAATTTTTTTATCTAGGTTAAAAATTGTATTCTATTTTAGACTTAATTAAATTTTATATTCCTCATAATTTGGATATTTTCAAATAAATTTATATTATTATTTTTAATGTATTGAGCATCAAATTGTATATTTTTTAATTAAGTTGATATTATTTAATTTTTTCGTTAATTGAAGGATATAATTGTTATTTTGTTTAATCATTTTACTTATTTATTTTTACACTTTAAGATATGTGAATTTTTAATATTAATATTAAAATAATTTTACTATTATTCTAAAATGATAAGATTTTATTATAAACGTGTTTGATAGTCATATGATCACGCTTTTCGATGACTTTCGTTTATCATTACTCAACAATTAATTAGTTATTATAATTTTATTTAATATATTTTTAATGAATACAATATAGTTCTTAGTTATTTAATATTAATTATAATATACTTTTATATGACTTAATATTAAACTTATAAAATAGAGTTAGACTTGATAGGTGTTTTAAATAATGAGATCGAGTATTTTAATAATTTAATAACATAAATAAAAATTCATAAACAAGTCTTATTATCTAAAATACTCATTATTTCTCTAAAACTAATTTTCAGAGTTTCTTTCATTTCTCTTTAAGATTTTTGACTCCTAAAACATTTATTTGGCAAGCAGGAGGTGCTTAGGAAAGCTCAACAATGAGTTCTCCATTCTCTATCGATTGGTTTTTCTTATAGAGTAAATAAGTTTTTACTATTTTTTTCTTTAATTCTTAGTTTAAAGCACATGCATATAGAATTCTTTGCATGTGTTACCTGATATCTTTTTCTAGCTTCTTGTCGATCAGTGGTCCTAAGGACTTACTCTAATCACAATTTTATGGTTTGTAAGCGTTTTTAGAGTTTTCTGAATTGAGGTAGGGGTAATACACTATATAGGGCCATGGTAGCTTTCCCAATCAAGTAAGGGAAGCTAATGATTGTCTTTAATTTGAATTATGAAGCATGAATTTGTGGTTATTAGTATTTAAAGTTAATATATGTTGATTTAGTTATACTTGGAATGATTGTTTTAGTGATAATTGTGTTTTGATAAGAGTGCTTAGTTAATTGATGCATGATAACATTAATGATTCTGATTTGGAATTGAATGAACCTGTGAATGCTATTGTTGTGAAGTATAAATGGTAGAAAATATATGTTATATTGGGAGGTAGAGAGTAGGTTGAGTTATAGATAATTTTTGGGCTAAAAAGAAGGTTTTAACAGGTGAAGTTAAGGTAATGGTGATTTTGACTAGTGAGATTATAAAGTAGAAGGTTTGTGCTAAAGTAGAGAGTTTGAAATCTGTTGTTGGGTCATTTTTTACTTGTTTAAACCCCTAAGTGGTCTAGTTTTGTGTTAGAAAAGGTGGAATTGAGTTTATGGGCTATAAAGTGGTGCTTTAATTGGAGTAAGTTAGAAATTCATAGAAAAATGAGTTTAATGGGGTTTGAGTTGAGTCATAAACACTTGGATAAGTTCAATTGAGAAGTAGAATGTCAAGTGGAAGTGGTAGATACATTTGAAGTTATGAGAGTTTGAACATGTGAGGTTGAAGGGTGTAGGTTTTGTAGAATTGATGTTATGCAAAATTCTGTAGGGTAGTTAGGCAAGTGGATAGATCACTGGGCAAGTAAAATGGAGTTTTGACAATGAGTTTCAGAGGCTGGACGAGATTTCTCGCTAGACTGGGAAAACTTGTTATTTGCACTCTCGTTGGGCTATAGAGAGTAGCTCGTTGGGCGAGCAAGCCAACGCTGAGCGCCAAAAGTGAATGATCTTTGGTTTCTGTTTTTCATTTCTCTTTTGTATATTTAAGTAAATGGTGTAATGATTTAAACTATGCTCAGTAATATAACTTGAAATATATGGTGGTAGTGAATGACTTTATGTAAGTATATAAATGTGGTTTTATAAGAGTTTCTAAGGAGAAATTCTTGGTGGTTACTTTAAGTATTGTGTATGAGTGTAGGAAGGTCAGTCTTAGGGATTATTCTGGTACCTTAATGATCATTCATTCTCAATTAAAGAGGAGTTATGCATGTGGTGAGATTAGGATAGTCCTAGTCTAGGTGCTCCATTATGGTTTAAGACACGAACATATTAACCTTGTGAGTGTGGTAGGGTGAAACTCATTGGTAATGACTCTACAGAGCAATAGAGGTCACCGTAAATGTATGAATCAACATTTATACTTTATCCAGATAGTCAGGTTTAGGTTCATGGTATGCTTAGGATGTTTGTTTAACTTTGTATGAAATGTGATATATGATGAATTATGATATCTTGTGTTTGTTTCTTTTAACATTAGTTTACTTTTTGTATGTTTCTTTGTTTGTTGCTTGTGTATGCTTGGTTTCTTTTACAATGATCACCTAATTGATATGAGTAAAGGGAGATAACTTGTCAGTGGAATAAGCTTTGGGAAATGACGCAATAAAGCAGTTAGTTTATATAAGTATATTTTGAGAAACTTTACGTACATATTTATACGTTATTCTTTCTTTGACATTGTAAATATAGAATAGATTTATAGTTATGTTGAATAAATATATAAATATTTTATATATTCTTTAAATTTAATTGTTCTATTTTATTGATCTAGACTGATATTTTTTTAATAGTTTATCCTAAACAAAAGTTGATTGAATTAGATATCTCAATATGTTTTATTCTTATATGAGTTCCATTTTATTTGAAATCATATGGTGAAGTTGATGTCATTTGAAAGTCACCCTTGTGTTGTGTCATTAAAATTAAAACGGTAATTTTAGCAAGCTTATATATAAAAATATGCAGAGATGCACAAAGAAAAGCCTAGATTGAGTCTGTTGTTTACTATGTGAGATAAGAAGCCAAGGTCATATATTCTTATGCAATACAATGTTTAACTTTGGTACACAAATTTATTATCTTGTTTTTCAGTGGTTTTTTTGGCCGTGAACATTTTGGTGAAACTTTAAGTAAATAGATTTAATAGTTTGTTTTTAATGAGTTCCTACTTCTTTTGTGATTTGAATATGGGTATCAAATTTATATTTTGCTAATAAAATTGGATGTTCATTTTCATATATATATATATATATATATATTTTTTTTTTTTTTTTTTTTTTCTACTCGATCAGGTGATTATTAATAACTTTAAAGGGATTTTGTTTTTAATTTTCTTTTCTCTGGTTCGGTTTCACGCAGTCTATGTTTGGTAAATAACAACTTGCATTTTACTAGTAAAATGTATTTGATACTTAAGTAAAAAGAAATTCAATCACTTAAATATTAAATACAATAATCAATCATCATTACTATTTCACCTAAATGCCCTATTTATATAAATTACAAGAAGTTTTCACTTATTACCAACTCGATTATGATTCAATCATCTATTTACTATAATTATTTTCTATTCATATTCACAAATATTCTTAATCACACTAGTATATGACCAATCAATGACTTAAACAATTAATCAAATTCTTTTATAAAACTGTATGACTTTATTTATCTCATCAAATTGTTCTATTAAATCGATTTTCTATTTCGGAATTAATCCGACTAATTCACACACATATATATGTTTATAATTTTTACATTTTAAATTAAGTTTTATTATATAAATAATCCATTGATACAAAAATCTATAAAATATCTTAGTAATTTTTTTTATCATGGTTATCAAACTTGTAATGTGTTGGTTAGAACTAATAAATTAATTATTGATTTATTTTACTAGCTTATAAGTCGATTTAATCAATGCAAAGGTTTAGTAAGTTTTAAAATAACTTAGTTTAAAAAAGTTTTAGCTTACAAGTAGAGCCGTCAAAATGGGTCACAACCCGCGAGCCAATCCGGCCCGTCACGGGTTCGGGCCGGGTTGGGTTTGAAAAATACAACCCACTTATATGCGGGTCAGATTTCAACCCGACTCATTAGACCCGGCTCATGTGGGTTGAACCCGTGGTGAGCCGGGTTGGCCCACCAACCCACCTACCTAATTTTATTTTCTTAATTTATTATTTTATTTATGAAATCCCAAAAAGTAAAATATTTTCTTCACTCACTGTGTATACCAAAAAAGTAACCTCTACTCTCACAAATCACTTTCATGGTACTTGCTCTCATTTGACGGTGCTCTCACCCTCACTTCACTAAAATTCTTCAAGGAGCAGCTAAAACACCTTCCTTTTTTCTTCTCTTTTCTCCACATTTTTGCTTTCTCTTTCTTTTTTATTTCAAAA
>NC_028360.1:13107847-13116080 GCF_000741045.1 Vigna radiata var. radiata
TTTAAATTTAAATTACAGAAAGTTTGTATTTTTTCTTTTATTTTAAAAAAGTGTAATTAAATGGGCTAGTGAGCCAACCCGTTTACCCACCAACCCGTGGTGGGTCGAGCCGGGTTCAAGTTTTTCTGGCTCGCTAATAAATGAGCCGGGTTGGGTTGGCTCACTAAGTGACCAACCCGTAGTGGACCGGACCGGGTCGAGCCGGGTTACCCATTTTGACAGCTCTACTTACAAGTTACAAACTATTTCAACTTATGTTTAATTTGAAATTTATTTAATTTCCTTAAACTATTGTATTTTTTTTTTTACATTTTAAAACATTTTGTATTACTCTTAAATTTCCACCTATTATTACTTATAATTACACTCAATGAAATTTTAAAAGAAAAACTCAATATAACAATAATTTAAATTAAGAAATAAAAAATATGAAAAAAATAAAATAAAATTTGATTAGTACTCATTAAATCTACTACTTTACATAAAATGACTTGTTAAAAAAACATATAAAACAAATAAAAGCATTGAAAAGTTTAATAAGAATTTAATTTTGTTAAAAAAAATAAAATAAAATTGTAATAATACTTTTTTTGTGCAAAATCATAAATTTTATTTATTTATATACTAAAATTTATGTAGTTATATGATTCTACATTTACTGACTACTTTATAATATAGTTTTATTAAATATTTTTAATCTAAACAATATTGTTTATCAAAATTTGTAAAATAGAAATTCATCACCTAATCATTAATCTGTCTACCAACTATCAATAACTTAAGACTTGTGTTTTGCAAGATTTTTTTCATTAAAATATGTTTACACGAGACAAGACTCATATATGAGAATATATATATATATATATAGTTTTTTAAAATGATATATTTGTGCTAACAACCAAATCAAACATTGATTAAAGGACCATAAAATTTATTAAAATAAAATTAAGACCTCTTAAAATAATCGACTTGTGTGAAACATAGATGCTCTTATGAATTACTTGTATGAAACACGCCCTCAGAATTTCCCAATGCACTTCCATGTGGATAGTTAGAATCTGTATGAAGAAACCCATTCATATATTTACAATCATATTTGCTTTGACACTTACAAATTTAAAAGAAAAATGTTGATATTCACGTACATGAATATATATGAGTATTAAAAAAACCACAAGAATCGTTTTATCATTTTAATCAACATATAATAATATATAAACTAGCGCATTTAATTTAAATAACAATTATTTTAATATAAAAATATTTATGTAATTTGTGTAAATAACATATACATGCGCCGCGTACCTGTACAATGCGAATAATGAAAACTGACAATAATAATAAAAGAAAATGGTTCAATGATATTCGTTCACAGTGAAGTTTTGAAGATTAGCAAGGAAAAGATGTTACTGAGAAAGATAACAGAAATAGAGGAAGAAAGAAGAAAAGAGAAAAAAGAGTAAAGATTGCCAAAGGATGGTTGGTTGCCCTTAAAATAAAGGTTAAGGCATTGAAGTATTAGAAGAAACGAAGAGCATAATCCTTTTTCCTTTTCTTCCCTTGATGCCATGGAAGGTGATGATGAGAGCTGAAATTCATGTTGAAGAAGAGCAAAAAGCTGAGAATAATGTTGGTGAAGTGAGGTAAAGATGTTAGTGGGTTTTGTAGGTCACAAGGGAAAGTGGAGGAAAGGATCTTCCTCGCATATGCCTTCTTTCTCTTTGCTTTTCTCTTATTTATCTTTTTATAACCAAAGCCCACTACAATAATTCCTCACAATACTCTTTCTTCCTGCACCCTATAATTTTTACAATCAACACTATTTATTTATCTTTCATTCAACTGACTCTGATTACCTGTTATAGAATAAAATTTCCCGTGTTTCCAAAAGTTTTAGAAAATGAATTCTGGAATAGAAGTTTCAGAACAAGGTTTCTGTAATACGTAGATGCATTTTGGGGTGAACATTTTGAAATAGAATTTTCGAAATAAGTTTTTCAAACATAAGTGATATCTTCTAGAATGAATTTTTCGGAACAAGTTTGGTTAAAACCACTTTGGCGTCTTTGTTTTCGTAAGGTCTTCCCATTTTGGTCCTGTTCTTATGAAACTTCCCAATTTGGTCCTTAAAAGTGTCAATTTGGTTGAAATTAACCCCTCCCGTTAAAATTGAGTAACGGTGTTAAATCTGGACAGAGTTGGATGGAGGATGTGTCCAAACTTAAAAACGTGGCAGGAATCTGAGTGATACGTGGCGTGATTAAGTGGTAAATTGAAATTAAAAAGAGGATTAGGGTTACTTAATTAAAAAAGGGAATTAGGGTTGAGTGAAATAAAAAAGAGAAATTAGGGTTCTGATAAATCGAAAAGCAATTGGGATTAAAACTGTGAGAAGAATCTGAGAGGAATCATCGAAAGTTCATTACCAATCGTCAGTGGACGATCCAGACTTGATTCGGTCTTTGGAGCTTCATGAACAAAAAAACCTTTCAGAGGAGGATCTCTTCTCTCTTGACCCTTCTTCATGGAAAGAAAAACTTCACTTCTACTTTCCTTCTCTTCATTGTTTTTTCTTTTCCTTTCTTCTTAGACAAAGCTGAAGCGGTTTAACTGTTTTTTTTTTCTTTTCTTTCTTTGTATTCTATTACAATACAAGTTTCATCTAAGCGGCAGCAACCGTCCCTGCACGAAAGGAGTAGTTCTGGGCCTTGTTTGGGGAGACAGATTTTCTTTGTTCCTTTTTTCTCAAAGCCTTCATAGAAGAAATGTTCTTATTCTTCTCCTTGGCTTCGTCTCTCTCTATTTGCTCTTGTCTACACTCTTCGCTACAAAAAGGAGTGTTCCCTCTGCAGTACAAACAATTCCCACCGTTAGAGCCATTGCATAAAGATCCAACAACTTTCACATTCAAATGGAAACCACAATCAAATTACAAATCAAAATCAAACCTAATAATCAACAGCATTGAAGAAAAAAAAAAAAGGGAAAACAACATTGAAGAAAGAAAAAAGGGGGAAAACAACATTGAAGAAAAAAAAAAAGGGGAAAAACTTCACTTTTATTCCTGCCACGTTTTTAAGTTTTGACACGTCCTCCATTCAACTCTGTCCAGATTTAACACCGTTACTCAATTTTAACGGGAGGGGTTAATTTCAACCCAATTGACACTTTTAAGGACCAAATTGGGAAGTTTCATAAGAACGGGACCAAAATGGGAAGACCTTACGAAAACAGGGACGCCAGAGTGGTTTTAACCAACAAGTTTCCTTCAATAAGCTTTTCATAACATTTAAAATGAGTTTTTTCATGCAATGCATTCTTTCTTCTTCTTCCTCTGCAACAATGATAGTGCAGCGATGATGACCAACGGCAAAAGTAACAGCGGAGATGTGGTGTAATGAGGAAGAATATTTCTCTTTTAGTATTGGGGTGCGGTTAGTAAAGATTAGAAAAAGGGCAGGTATATAATATATACTTTTAATGTCCTAGGTTTAAACTCTCATTTGGTCCTTATATTTGTATGTCAATCTCAATTTGGTCATCATATCTTTTTTTGTCTCAATTGGGTCCTATAACTTATAAAAATGAGGCAATTAAGCCGTATCTGTTAACTAATAATTAACGCCGTCTGTTACTGATGACGTGGTGGATATAGAATTGGTTGACTTATAAATGATTAAATTACGTGGATTTTAGTGTAAAAAATAAAGCTTGTGACGTGGAATATGGTTTTATAATTGGGGTTTATTTATTAAATCAGAAAACAATAAGTGGGGGAATTAGGGATTTAAATTGGGAATTTGGTGAGTATCAGAAATCAAAATTAGGGCTCGAATTCTCCATTTGTTCGTGGAAGTTCTAAGTGCAAGACAAAGACCATCACGTGCTCGTGGACGCAACAAATTGACCTTGGACGTCAGTGAAGGTAAGTTTCCTATGTTTTATGTCTACGAATATGTAGTGTGTTTCCCGTGGTCCCGATTATGATATGTTGTTGTTTTGTTTAGGTTAGAATATGTTTCCTATGTTGTTGCTTTGTTGTTTTGTGATGGGTATCGTTTATGGTGTGTTAATGCTTTCGATTTCTATGATTTGTTTAAAAGTAGTGGTCCCAAAAATTGCAGTTGGTGTGTTGATGTGTAGAGTGTCGTGGTCCCAAAAATTGCACCTATGACTTCTTTAAAAGTAGTGGTCTCCTTTTGCTGGACCAGTGTTTCCTTAGTAGGGATGTTATTTTATCCTCTGTCCCCTTCATGTGTTATAGTTCCTTAGTTAGTACTTTATCCCGTCCCCTTCATAATATATTTTTCCTCCCAATGTACAGGTGTTAAAAGGTTGTGCTTCAAAAATAGTATATCATGGATGTCCGTATTAAAGTAGTGGTCCATCATATAGGACATTTTGTTAGTGATGATAATGGTAATTTAAAATTTGATGGAGAGATAACACAATGGTCTTGTTATCCAGACCTCTTCTGCTATTTTGGAATAATAGCATCAGTGAAAGAGTTAGGTCATAAAGACATTAAAGGGTGAGGCTGAAGGTTTAACGCTATTGGAGGAGGTTGAGGTAGCTAATGTAGATGAGGTAGAGGTCCATGATGTAGATGATTTCGAGCTAGAAGACGTAGAAGAAGATGAGGATGAAGATGAAAATATAGAAGATGATGAGGATGAAAATGTAGATGAGTGTAGTAGTGAAGAAAGTCTTGTTGATGTGACCATTCAGTGTGATAACATTGGTACTTCTAAAAGAAATGTGAGCGAAGAACAACCCTGCAGTTCATGGACAAGTGGTAATGATGACATGAATGATGTACGTGGTATATCTGATAATGAGTGGGTGTCAGATGAGTTGGACAGTGGTCCAGATAGTGAGGATGAAAGTTCCATTCCAAGAACTTTGTTCCCCACATTTAGCATGCCTAAAAGTTTGGGAGAATATAAGTGGGAAGTTGGAACTTATTTTACTGAGAAAAAGGAATTCACAGAGGCCATTAGGACATATGCACTAAGTAATGGTCGAAATTTAAAATTCTTAAAGAATGACAAGAAGAGGGTTAGTGTTAAATGTTTTGGGGGCAATGGTAAATGCAAATGGTATGCTTATTGTGCCTTTAGTTCTCGTTCCAAGTCATGGCAGCTAAGAAAAGTGATTGATGATCACACTTGTAGTAGAGATTTTAAGGTGAAGTTGATCACTTCTAAGTGGTTGAGCAAAAGGATGGAAAAAGCTGTTAGAGAGAACCCTAACATGAAAGTCATGGACATTAGGGATAAAGTGAGTAGGAAATGGAATGTTGGAATCTCTAGAAATATGGTTTTTAGGGCAAGAGCCATGGCAAAAGATAATGTTGATGGTTCATTCAAGGAACAATATAGAAGAATCTATGATTATGGTCATGAGCTTCTCAGGGCAAATCCAGGTTCAACATTGAAAATAAAGGTTGAAAATATTAATGGGGAGTGTATCTTCAACATAATTTATGTATGCTTGAAAGCATGCAAAGATAGTTTCATTAGTTGTAGACCCATCATTGGGTTGGATGGATGCTTTTTGAAAGGCAAGTATGGAGGGGAATTACTAACAGCAGTGGGAAGAGATGCAAATGAACAAATTTTGCCCATTGCATATGCTGTTGTTGAGGTAGAAAACAAAGACTCCTGGACTTGGTTCTTGGACCTTCTCATTAGGGATCTCGGTGGGGAAGCTATATGTGGAGCATGTACATTTATTTCAGACCAACAAAAGGTCAGTCAAACCTAACAAAGTTTAATTACAACCTATTTCACATAAACCTCATCTGACTTCATTATTTGAACTTGTAAGGTCTGTTAACAGCCATTGATGCACTTCTACCTGGGGTAGAACAACGATTTTGTGTTAGACATTTGTACTCAAACTTTAGAAAGAAATTTCCTGAAAAAGACCTTAAACGTTTGATGTGGACGGCAGCAACAGCTAATATCCACAACTATGGGAGACTGAAATGAGGAAAATTAAAGAGATCAATTTAGAAGCGTTTAAGTATTTGATTGCAATTGCACCAAGGTATGTATTCACTTTACTCTACGTTATTATTGTTGTACTTGGACATTTATATTTAGTTTGACATATATTGTTACTCCCAGATATTGGTCAAGATCTAGATTCACTTCTAGATCACAATGTGACACTTTTGTCAACAACAATGTGTGAGGGATTCAACAGTGTGCTAGTTCACACCAGGACTAAACCAATTATCACCATGTTGAAAGAGATTAGGGTTTACATCATGAAGAGATGGGCTAAGAACAGGACAAAGATGACACTATATCAAGGTACTCTGTGCCCTAAGGTTCTCAACAGATTTCAAAAGCAATCATGGTTAACCAGATATTGGTTACCAAGGTAACTTTAATACTACACTTAGCTTTTGCAAACATGGTCATCTTTATTTACTTTGTTTCTAACTTTGTTTCTAATGTTGTTTCTAACTTTGTACCCATGACAGATGGTCATCAGATCAGTTATTTGAAATCATCCACATTTCACAATTTGGGGAGCAATTTGTTGTCAATCTTGACAAGAAAGAATGCAGTTGTAGAAAATGGTTAATTACTGCTATTCCTTGCACTCACGCCATCACTACAATGAAGTTCTTGAATGTAAATGCAAAGGACTATATTGGTACTTGCTATAGGAAGTCAACGTATGAAGAAACCTACAACTCCATCATTTACCCTATCAATGGTCAAGTTCTCTGGGAGAAAACTTCATATCCAGATGTGTTACCCCCAAAGAAGAGGACAATGCCTGGCAGGCCCAAGAAAAAAACGAAGGCTAGAGAGTTGGGAGTTGAAGAAGAATGATACTGAATTAAGAAAGAGTGGGAGCAAAAAAGCATGTGCTGTTTGCAAACAACTTGGACACAACAAAAGATCTTGTCCACAACGACCAACAACACCAGATCTTCCAGCTGACCAACCTCCTGCTACGCAACCTACTGAGCAACCTACTGATGAAACACCACAAGTGACAGTACCTCCTGCTAAGCAACCTACTAGTCAAACACCACACGTGCCTGCTGCTGATGAATGAAGTCATATTTCAACTTATTTTGGAACATTGAAATTTCAGTTTTTTTTGGTTTCATCCTTTAAATGTAATGTCAGTTGTTTTTTGGTGTACTGATTAAGACAATATTGATATAAGATCTTTTTGATTATTAGTGTTATCAGGTCTTTTTGGTGTACTGATTAAGACAATGTGTCTGTTTAAGGGTTCACATCCAGTAATAGCCTTAGTTTGTGGATTGACTCTGTTGGTGTACTGATTAAGACAATTATTATAAAGAAACTCTTTCATTTGCCTTCGTCAATGTTCATTTTAATTCATTGGTGCTTGTTCAAAAGTTTTTGTTGTTTATTGTATAGAATTTAACTGCTTGGTTGTTTGATATCTTCATAAGCTTATCTTGAACATCTTCTTGAAATAAGCTGACAACAGTTATATAGATAAACATCACAAATCATTATCACAATCATTGTCACACCCTAAAGATTGAATGACAGATTGTGTATCTTTTGCCTGCCTATTGAAATTTCTGTACAACCCATATCAAATAAAACAAATCAAAAGGGACATTTTATAACACAAAATTAAACAAGGGACCTTTTATAAATATGAAATTACTTGCTGTTAATATGAAATTAGATTACATACTTTTAAAGACCTACTTTCATCAACATACTTTCATCAACCTCCTAAGAAATCAACCTACTTTCATCAACATTGAAATCACAATTACATTAAACAGCCATGTAACAAACATCATCCTAATTAACACCTTCATGCCCTTCTCCAAAGTAACGAGACTTTTCTCCAAAATAGCTAATTTCAGTTTTTCAACATCTCTTTCTTCCATCTTCATCATACTTCCACCCACTTTGTCGTTTCTCGCACTTCCACTCCTTTCATCAAGAATCATCAAATTTCGTTCATTAATGACTTCTTCATTGCACCACTAAAAGAAGTTGCATCCACCCATCTCTCCACTCCCACCCTGTAGAAGAAGAAAACACACCCCGTCGTCAACGAAATCAAAATTCACACAAATTACCTTGAAGTGAGGTTAACCCCAAAATTGTTTGCCCTTGTTGATGGGTGTCGTGGCCCATACAAATTTGATTGCATAATAAGAATGCAGTATAGTGCTAGGAATTGACTCCTAGGTCGTCTCTCAAGGACCAAT
>NC_028360.1:13117595-13119992 GCF_000741045.1 Vigna radiata var. radiata
TTAAGTCCAAATGGTGAAAATGACACAATAACTAAGAATTAAGCGCAAATCATCAACACAATTCGGCGCGAAAAACTAAGCTAATGGTATAAAATATTGATTCATCAAAATAGACCACACTTAGTCTTTTGCACTCCTGGGCAAAATCAAGACGCAAAACAGGGAACAGTTCTGAGGACATCAGGAAGTGACACAGACTCAACAGACAGACGACAAAGACTCACAAGGACAAACACAGAGTTGCATAGTTCTCACAAAATCTGGACAGTGAAAGGAAGTGGACAGTATCCGACACAAAAGCAATGAAAGCAGATACTCACAGAATCATCCAAACAATTCAGTTCATGGAAAACAGTCAATCAGTTCAAGAGATGAATCAAAGCAACAGAGCCTCACAGATGCACACAATCAGTGTCTCTCTCAAGTGTTTAAGGTAAATCAATGTCACTCAATGCACTCAAGAAAGCACACACAGATAGACTTGGCAAGCCTCTAATATCAACACTCAAACACATATGCATGTTCAAATCAAAAGGTCTTTTCATGGTTGCAATGGGGCCAAGGACAAGCAAGATAAGAAGTTATAAACCAAAAGGAATAGAGGAGCAATGGGGAACAAGTGTAAACACAGTCAAATCACACCCAAAACCTCTAATTCAATCCTCTTCTTGACTCCATTATTCACACAATTTTTTTTTTAATTTTTCTCATTTTTCTGTATTTTTTTCTCTTTTTTTTTTCATCTTGTCTCTTTTCTTTTCTCTCTTTTCAGAACACAACTCTAAGAGACAAGATACATGATATTTACAATGCAACCGCAAGAAGAGGACTCACTAGCCAATTCATCTGCAACTCCTAAGAGACCACACTTATTCCCAAAACAATTCCAAAGCTCCAAAATTCCCTAAGGTTCAGGTAAACATGGTTTTTCAGTTAGGGCTAGTGTATGAGCTTCAAAACAAAGAAATGGGGAAAGCATAGGCTCAAAAGGGGTTATCAAAGGATAAAAACAAGGTAGGCTCATTTGGCTAGAGAGGCTCAACAACAAAACTGCCTTTATCACTTTCAAACATGCATATCAATCAAGAATCATTAAAAAGAGTCAAGCCAAGGCATATGTGCAAGCAATCAAGAGACATATCACACACATGAAAGAATATAAAGTGGCTCAAATCTCACACAGGGTAATTCTGTCATAATCAATTCAACCTCTCAAACATCATAATCATCTTTCCAAGCAAAGAAAAGCAAGGAATCCAACAAATCAGAGTATCAATGAAGTGAAAAACGAGTCTACAACCTAAACAAAGTCCAGATATCAAGAGAAACATGCAAAACTATACACAAAACACAACAAAAACTACCTAGAAAACAAAAAATTTAACGCAGAAAACATAAACTAACAAAGAAAAATCAGAGTCTCCCCCAATAGACCACAATTAAACTACACAGTGTCCTCAATGTGTCACAATCATAAGATCACAATCATAACAGTCCACAAATCAAGGACAAGGGCAATAAAAGTAAGGAAAGAGGGGAGAAGGGAAAAGGAAACTCCCNTGATCATGGTGGCAGTTGCCAATTTTGGACTTTCAGGGAGATCTCTTCCACCATCGGATTCAGCAAAGAAGTGTTGAGGAAGAACTGCTTCAGTCTCCAAATTTGATCAAGCAGGGAGATGTCCTCCACCGCTAGATCCAAGAAGTAGTGATTGTTGATGAGTGGGTTCAGCTGGTGCCTAATAATCTTCAAACTGTTGGCACCTTTGTCTTCCACCATGGGTGTGTGTTGATCAAATNCATGTGTACCTCCTGCAACATGGTTAGTGCAATGTGGTTCCAAAGAAATAATATGCAGAGGTATAACACCCAATCCCAGTGTAAGAGGCTGAACCTCAGNTATACCCTCAGAACATGAATCAATTTCAGAAATAGAAACAATACCAATCACAGGTTCAGATTCATGTTCAGTGCATGGAGAACAAACATTCAGATGTGATAACACAAAGTGGTTCTCATCATGCACAGAGGGGGAATGAAAATCATGCTCATCAACAACATAATCATCAATAACATACCTATCAACAAAATGATCATCAACAACAGAATCAGTCAAAGGTATGTTTACCTCCACTTCCCTGAAGATTGGTAGAGTGGTGGAAGATGACAGTGGTCTACCTATCTCAAAGGTGTTTCTCATATTTGCCTGTTCCTCCAATTCTTCATCAGTCTCCTCAGGTGCAAGAGTAGGGACATAGGAAGGTGGGAAAGTAGATGGCACAATAGCAGACTCATGACTCTGTTCCCCATCTCCTATGTGGATGGCATCAACATCATCTGGAAACTGAACAGTCTGGAATGATGATTCCTCTGAAATTTGAGACTGTTCCTCAATGAA
>NC_028360.1:13122737-13160574 GCF_000741045.1 Vigna radiata var. radiata
TTAAGTCCAAATGGTGAAAATGACACAATAACTAAGAATTAAGCGCAAATCATCAACACAATTCGGCGCGAAAAACTAAGCTAATGGTATAAAATGTTGATTCATCACTTGTTCTTAGGGGTTTTGGCCATGCGAAACACTGCTTTGGATCCACAATAGCAACTGGGTTTTCCTCCCAACCTGCTCCCACCACCAAAACTCTATTCAAAGCCCCAACCCGTGCATTTACAAAAAGAAGACGATCTAGACATTTCGTCACCTGAATTGAACACTTCTTCCAAACCTTTATCTGCTTCCACTGCTTCCACAAATCTGTGAGGATGTTAGGTGTTAGGGTTGCTTCAAATGTTAAGTGTTAGGGCTAAGAGCATAACACGTCTTTGCCATGTGAAAGGCTTCATTATACAACCAACACCCATATAAATTAATACATATTGCCACGAGAGCTAAAAAAAATTACAACTCATCAGTAACAGATGTCGTTAGTCATTAGTTAACGGATAGGGCTTAATTGCCTCATTTTTACAAGTTAAAGGACCCAATTGAGACAAAAAAAATATGATGACCAAATTGAGATTGATATACAAATATGAGGACCAAATGAGGGTTTAAACCAATGTTGTATAAGGCATCAGTCAACGGTAGAAATCAAAATAAAGGTTTAAATTAATATATATATTTACAAAAAATATTCAGTATAATGAATCATGTTATTTATCTCGCAAAATGTTAAATTAATGTAAACGACCCGTGTAATATATATTTAGCATGGAAGTTAAATCAATCGATAGCAATGTTGTAGAAGCATGAAACGTGACATTTTGTGCACGCCGAAAGACGAAGTATTTATGTTATTATCAAATTCAAATGGTGACAACAGAAATAGTTTATGAATAGGTATGTTGAATATGTCTATAGAAAGTGTATGCAATTATACAAACAATTACAAGTTCAATGTTATTGCTACAATCTTTTACATATATGTTCTTCCGTAATCAATTACGCTAATAAATGAATACTGTTTAAACAATGGATATTTGATAATATATTAATGAAAACAAGACTGAGTTAAATATAGATATCTTATAACATGACATTTTGGCTATCTGGATGACGAGGAATTTTCTTTGAATTTGTTATGAAAATTTTACCCATCCATCTCAATCAAACCATCATGTCTTCATAGCTCACCACTGGAGGCAATGGAGAATTATTCAGACCTGTCCATTTCTCCTCCACCAGAATTTTGAATTTAGGGTTCAAATCAAACATGGTTTTGTATTTAACGAACTTTCACTGAAAAAGCATTACAAATAATAATTCTCCACGTGCTGACTGAGATAGATAAGTTTTTTCGCGTCGAGTACTTTAAATTGTTTGTTTTATATTGTTTATATATCTTGTCTCTTAGATATTTAGGATTTTCCGTAACTTTAAAATCATTTTGATAATACCTTATCATAAAGATATTAAATGGAATGTGAATAATAATACCTTAAAATTTTATTTATATTAATTTTAATGGATTTTTATTTTATTATTAGTTTAATCGTGATTTACATAATTTAATTAATATTAGTTAATTAATTTGTGGTTATTAGTGTTTATATAACTTTGATTCTATAGTCAATCGATATGTTGTCGACTAAGATGATTAACCTGAATAATCGATCAGAATGGTGGATAAGAATGATCAATCCAAGAGTGGCTAGTGAGAGTTACTGACAAGGATGATCATTCTAAAGATGTAATGATTAGACTTAAACAAAGTGAGGATGAAATGTTCATTTGCCAAAGAAAATATGTAAATGAAAATATTAAAGAAATTTCAAATGGAGGAGTGCAAAGCAATTAACACACCAATGAATCAAAGAGAGAAGTTCACTAAGGAAGATGGTGTTGATAAAGTTGATGAAGGATACTTTAGGAGCTTGATTAGATGTCAAATGTATCTCACCATAACAAGGCCAAACATTCTATTTGCTGTAAGTCTCTTATCTCAGTTTATGCATTGTGCTAGTGAAATGTATTTAAGAGTAGCAAAAAGAATACTGAGGTATGTAAAAGGCACTGTTGATTATGGTGTTAAATTTGAGAAGTGTAAAGAATTCATTGTATGGATTTTCTGATAATGATTGAGCTGGATCTAATGATGGCATGAAAAGTACTTTAGGATATTATTTTAGTCTAAGTTCAGGAGTTTTCTTGTGGTGTATAAATAAGCAAGAGATTGTAGCACAATCCACTACAAAAGTTGAATTCATAATAGTAACAACAGTTGAATTCATAATAGTAACCGCAACTGTAAATCAAGTTTTAAGACTCAAAAAGATTTTGTGATTTACGTATTCAGCACAAGAATAAAACTGAGATTTTTTTTGACAACCAAACAACAATTGAAATTGCAAATAATCTAGTGTGTCAAGGAAAAACTAAACATTTCAACATCAAGCTCTATTTTTTGAAAAAAATGTATCAAAATGGAGAAATAAACTTAATTTACTGCAAATTTGAAGATCAATAGGTGACATGTTTACAAAGCCACTTCTAATAATCAAATTTGAATTCTTAAAACATAAGATTGGAATTTGCAATTCAAAAGATAAAAAGATGTATTAAAATTATATTTTTGTAACTGTCTTAATTTATTTCAATTTATTACATAGGACTCCGTCAATTAAGTCAATAAGTTGATTCCTACACACTTTAGGAGCAAGTCAGTTTTCTTATCACATTTTACTAAAATCTTGATTACATGGTGTTTTATGTTTTATTTGAATTATTATAATTGTATTGTTACTATATTTAATAAAATAAGTTCCTTTCCTTCACTCCCAAGAACTATGTACAGTTCCACCGTGTTCCATTTAGTCCTCTGTTATTTTACTTTCTAACAAAAAAAACCACCTACGACTGATGAATTAAAACGAAAAGAAAAAAAACAGAAAGAAAGACTAGCTCCTCCCGTATTACTCCACAAGATAGTGTTTGACTTCTACTAGATCAATAACATACTTAAAAATTCATTACGCAGAGTTATCTTAAATTATGCATAAATACACGCAGCTTCTAATTATCAGGTACAGATATTGGGATCACTGTTTTAGCCACAATGATTCTGAAAATACCATTTTTCATCATCATCATCATCATCATGTTCATAACATTGCCTCCTATATATGCTCTGGCAGATTATGCAGGGCCATATTTTGGACTTCCATATTCCAAAGAAGGGCATATTATAGCAAAGCCTGGGTGTATTTTCAGATGTGGAGGTGCTGACATCTCGTACCCTTTTGGAATGAAAGATCCGAAATGCTACGGAGGCAAGTGGTTTGAAGTAGAATGCAGAGAAACTTCCGACGGCCAAAAACCCTTCGTAAAGTCTTTAAATCTGGAGTTGATAGTAGTTGGCTTGAATTGGGTTTATATCAAGAATCCGATTTTCCATTGGAACTGCCCGGGCAGAAGAGGGACGCCAGAAGTAATAAACCTGAGGGGAAGCCCTTTTGTGTATTCCCAGGAATTAAACAAGTTTGTGGCCGTTGGTTGCAACAACCTTGCCTTTTTGCAGTCCAATGGGTCCACTGTTGCTTGCTGTGCGTCCATGTGTGATGGCAATGAAGAAGTCAAGCATAACTTCAACTTGGTAAGAGAAGATGGTTGCAGTGGCAGGTACTGCTGTGAGACTTCACTGCCCAAGTATCTTTCAGAATATAACGCATCATTTCAACATTTTAACACCGAAAACAATAATACTGTGAGTGAACCATGTACTTATGCGTTCATTGCATATCAACACTGGTATGCGTTTGACCTTAACAATACGGATTATACTAATGTAATTCTTGAGTGGGATATATTGGACAGCACGCTTGACAATTCTACCCATCAACACCTTTCAGAATCAGAGTATGTCACTTGTAATCGCTCTAATGTTGGATCTTTGCAAAACACAAGCTCTAGTTGGAGATGTCACTGCTCAGAAGGCTTCCATGGCAATCCCTACGTTCCAGGAGGCTGCACTGGTGTGATCTCTATGCAGTAACTTTAATATACACTCTTCTATAGTCGTACTGTTATATAAAATAATTTATATTCCATTTTTTTGGGTACGACTGATATTGTATTTTACATTGCTTTTGTTTTCTTTTTGTCAGTTGTTATATGCATATACATCTTTAAAATATGCTCTAAAATCTTACTACAGTTCAACTTTTGCTATCAAAGTAATTAATTCCATGCAGTCTCATAAGTTCAAGTTTACCTCAAGAGATTAATATATACATGTAAGTTAAAACCTATAACCTAACTTGGTTTCTGATATTTCAGCCATCCCAGGTTATTATAATCACAGTCAAGCGAAGAAGTGGGCTATAGTAGGTACGTATTAAATTTATAAAGGCAGTTATCAGGACTAATATATAAATACAAATATACATTTAGACTAATAAAATTTTCTAATTATAGCAGAAGAAAAGTAAAAAAAAAGTTTCTACCAATTAACTTATATAAGGTAATTTTATTGTGATAGTAATTCATTTTATTAAGTATTTATGAAAATAATTATCTAAATATGATTAGATAGTTTTTCATATTTTCCAGATCGTTAACTACATCCCTGTGAATTTTCGTTTTGTTAGTACTATAGATGCATGCACAATAACTTTTATAATTGGGCAAATTACAATCCATGAATTTATTGTGACAAATTGTGTAGGAGTTTCGTCAAGTCTGGGATCTATCATTTTTCTCCTTGGTCTATGGTTGTTGTATAAGGTTGCAAGGAAGAGAGTGATAGAGAAACGTAAACAGAAGTTCTTCAAAAAGAATGGTGGTTTGTTGTTGCAACAAAGAATGTCATCTAATGAAGCTAATGTAAACAAAGGTATTCTCTTTAGCTTAGATGATTTAGAAAAAGCCACTGACAACTTTAACATGGATAGAGTTCTGGGAAAGGGTGGGCAAGGTACGGTTTACAAAGGAATGCTTGTAGATGGTAGAATTGTTGCAGTGAAAAAATTTAAGGTGGAAGGAAATATTGAAGAGTTCATCAATGAGTTTGTCATTCTCTCACAAATCAACAACAGAAATGTGGTCAAATTGTTAGGATGTTGTTTGGAGACAGAAATTCCCCTACTTGTTTATGAATTCATTCCTAATGGTAATCTCTTTGAATATTTGCATGACCAGACAAAGGAGTTATTACCAATGACATGGGAGATGTGTTTGAGAATTGCCACTGAGATCGCAGGAGCTCTCTTTTACCTGCACTCGGTTGCATCTAAACCCATTTATCATAGAGATATCAAATCCACAAATATACTATTGGATGATAAGTATAGGGCAAAAATTGCAGATTTTGGAACATCCCGGGTAATTTCTATTGAAGCTACTCATCTTACAACTGTTGTTCAAGGTACCTTCGGTTATTTGGATCCTGAATATTTTCACACTAGTCAATTTACAGAGAAAAGTGATGTATATAGTTTTGGAGTAGTTCTTGCTGAACTTTTAACAGGCCAAAAGCCAATATCACCAGCAAGATCTGGAGAGTGCAAGAGTCTAGCATCATATTTTGTTGAGTGTCTGGAGGAGGACAATCTGTTTGACATTATTGACAAAAGAGTTGCGAAAGAAGCTGAGAAGGGACAAATCATTGCCGTTGCTAATCTTGCAAATAGATGCTTAGAGTTGAATGGAAAGAAACGTCCAACTATGAAAGAGATCACACTTGAATTAGAAGGGATTCATGGATTGGTTAGGAAGTGTAATGCAGAGAAAAAAGGTGACGAAGTTGAGCTTGCAGAAGTTGGCATCCTAGGGATGGATATTCTACGTCAAAGTCATGGTACTCAAAAGGTTGTACCTATGGTACAATAAAAAGTAATTGGTGAGTTTTCTAGTTTTGTTCTTCTGTGTGTGTGTATATATATATATATGTAATCATTTTTATTATAAGACATATTATACCTAACCACCAATACGGCAATTAATTGTTGGATATGTACACTTTCAGCTGTTGATGTTTTGATTCATGGTTGTGAGAAAACTCATCGATGCTTGTTCATGTTCTTCAAGAAGGGAGCTAAAAGTACTCAGTTACAGCATTCCATCTCACTTTTAAATAGTGATAGTAGAAATGCTCTATAAAATGCTTATGTTGAATGTAGCTGACGTGTTTATATTGTTGTTTGTGGTGGTGCCTTTATAAGCTGAGTTGTTATTGCTAGAAGCTGAGTTTGTAATAGTGCCTTTGTTAATTTTCTTTTGAAACCTTCAACAACTAGTTTAAACACATGGGTTTTATATCTTCGTTTATATTGAAGCTTTTATAGTATTATTCTTCCGCGGTCACCTCTTTAAGCATTTTTTTTTGTCAAGTTTTTCGGCTACAAAGTATTAATTACCTTGTAGCTTATTAAAAATATTGAAGCATATGTACGACTCCCAAACACTTAAATTTCATCATTATTAATAATAAAAATCATATCTTTGATCTCTCATTCGTAAAATCTTTATAATCTTTCAACTTTTATCGAGAGTAGATATTTCTTTTCATCTTCAAATTCTTGAGGTGAAGTATCACTTGGCGAGGCATATACCTTGAGAGTAAGATCTTGCAGCGTACAAATTAGAATACTAGCAAATACGACATTACAAAGATTATTGTGAAAGTCGTGTTGTTCTAAAACCTATGTAAAAATGTGTATTACAATTAAATCAAACAATTTGTGGGGTATCAGAGAGGAGGGCAATATGTCTAAGGAAAAAATGCCCATCGATTACGTATGACCGCAGACACGGTACTTTGAAACTCATTCATGCTCAAAGACCAGTAATGATGGTATACTAGTATTGAGTATGACCATACCTACTTAGTATTGTGTGTAGGGACACTAAGATAAAATTTGGTATTTTTGAAGTCATCCAAGATTGGGTTGTATCCATCCTTGGTTCTCGTTTTTGTGGGTAAACCAAACTCCTCCATGAAAGATGATGTTTCCAGCTGCATCAAATATAAACCATTGAGCAAGAAAACACTAAGTTGCTAACCATTTGAAGCAAAACACATCTGTTATTGCCTTACCGTAATTGTTCTCCTTTTCTTTCCTTTTTTTGACGTATGATCACCGTGAAGTTTTAGCCACCCAGAACAATAATGATCTATTCGCTCCAAGAGCCAAAAGTCTGTAGGAAAGAAAATATCAGCGTCACCCTGCAAAAGATAAACACATGCTTTAGTAAAACCATGTATTTTTAGAAGTTAAAGGAAGAAATTGTTCTATGACAAGACATCATGCGTAATTAGTTCTGTACTCGTGTGAAATGGTAATTGAGCTTAAATAGTCATATGTCGTAAGTGGAAGCAACAAAACGATCCAGAAATTACTATGAAATACTCAATCACTTGTGATTAGTAAGAGACAGGCAAGTAATATCAATCACGGAAAAAACTTTTAAAACATCATTTAATCTTGCAATTTAAATTACACTGGTACCAAGACATTTATGCTATGCTTCAGGTTCTTCATATTATTATACCACCAAGGCATTTATGCTCCCAAACAGCCTTTTAAGTTCCTTCCAGGGCAATATATGTTTGTAATTTCGATCGTTCCTGATCACTAGTAACTAACGAAAATGGTTCCTCTCGATAATGCATTAAAGCAAGTCCTAACCTGTTTGAAGGTTGTTGTTTCTATCGGTGATAAGTAAATAAATGGATAAAGCACCTTATTGGTTCTTCTAAACCGCTTTGGCTCGCACTTATATAATTTATTATACTCCCTCGGATGTACATTTGACTCTTAACATCTTTTAACAAATAACAATCTTAAAAAGAAGTGCCTACTTCTTAGGCCATACATTCCATATTATTAAACACAAGTTATCGTGCCATACGAATTTATTGAATAAAATTATTAAATGTAAAACTTTTAGTACGTTCAAACTGCCACGTTCAACGGCTTCTGTAGCAATTACCTTTTAGCAAATCATGAGTGCCTCAGCATAATATACGAAATAATACTTGAAACATAGTATAAAATTTAAGTAAGATTGTGTCAAGCAACAAAACTATCCGATATAATGTACGACACTAGACGAAGTGAACAAGTGAGAATAAGGAAAAAAAAGGTTGAAAGTGAAAGAAGCTAGAGGTAAAGTGAACCTTAGCCTCCATATAATTGTCATAGTCTGTGCTGCTTCCATCTTTCTGCCATTCATAAGGGAAACTCAGTTAATTAAACTTATCTCTAAAGTCTACAAGATGCAAAAACAGACAACAGTGGTTTTGTTGAAAAGTATAATAAGAATGTACTTTAGTTGAAACCAGGGGAGCTCTTTCACCAGGTAACTTCACATCTGGCAGGTAGCTGAAATCAGAAGCAATCAAAGACATCTTTGGCAACACCTCATGGAGAACCTCAAGTAATTTCTGGGAAAGAGAGACGATAATAAATGCAAAAATCAATTTATAGGTAAGACTTAAGGAAGATTTAAGAGACTCTTACCAAGCAACCAGTCGGCAGCCAACATCTACGTGGTTTTGGGTAAACCTTAGACCAAACGCTTTTCAGAGTAGTAGAAACTGCACTGCTATGAGTTGTGTTGGTTTTATCCATGTCCATGATCTCAACACAACGCGTGATCAGTGAGTCTTGCATGGGCTTGTATAACTCATTGAATGTTTCACTAATAAAGATAAAAAATGATTGGTGATGTGTAATTCTCATTTAGGTTGAGGCCAAATAATAATGTTATGATTTAATAATCACTTAAATGATAAATGAAAACATCTTTGTTCTTTTTTACTTTGTGGCTACTGCCCTTTCAAATAAGAGAAAAATAGATAATATTGAAACTGTGTCTTCTTGACTACACATTGGTGTACATTTTGTATAGAATTAACGCAATACAAATAAATATTAGAGATAATATTCCTATTCACATCATATAATAGGCCTAAAATTATAAAGATCCTAATTAAATAAGGAAAAATATCATAGCATATAAAATAAAAATAAATCCTAACAAATCGTCAAGGATACTCCAAAATACTTTTAGGTTTAGAAAAAGTATCATCAAATATTACCTATATTTTTCTAACAATCCCCCTCGGGTTATATCTTACTAAGCTTTCAACTTGTTGCAAGAAAAACAATTCACTTCCCCACAAATAATAAACAGTTAGAAAACATAAAAACTGAGTTCCACCAAAAACAATTGTTGGAAAGGTAATTCGGATGCTGGAGAACCGAGAGAGAATTACTACAAAGATGGCGCAGCCAAATAGCAAGAATAATCATCAAACTGAGAAATTTCTTGGCAAACAATCAAGCAAAGCAAGGTCCAACTTCCTCAACCTCATTTGGAAGCTTGAATGCAATATAACTGGAGACCTAAAATATTTAAACGTGAAAGTAAGTCTGACAACAACATCTGGGACAGAGAGCTATGCTATTATGAACCATAAATGACAATTCACCATCGAAATAATCATCCGCAGGAATAGAAGTGACTACCGTAAATATGGTTGATTTGCGGCAAAAGAGCCAATGATCGTGGATGGGAATAGAAGTACTGTAATGACCATTGGTGAGAAAAAAGTTGCATAACAAACACCACGGTAATAGAAACAATGGTCTAGCTATGCTCATACCAGTAGAGGAAATCTTCATACATAGAAAAAGTTGTCAGGGGATTATCAATGGACTGAGGTGTAGTACTAGAGGAAGCCATGATCAGAAATAAAAGGACAAACTCCTGAAAGGAGGCAAGCACAATGTGTGTCGCTAGAAAAGTTGGTGCTGGCAAATACCTATTGGGAAAGTCAATGTTGCCGAACAACACTTGCCACATATTTTTGCAGTGGTAAAACAATTAGGACAGCAGAAAAATGATAGTGACATTGAAAAAAAGAGACACGATGGAAGAGGAGACTAATCGGTACAGCTCTAATATGAGGTTTTTAAAAAGAGCAAATAAGATGCAAGAAATATTGAAACTGTGAGTACACAATATTGAAGTAATGAAACAAATATATATACGAAATAATATTCCCATTCCTATGATACAATTAGACCCATAATTACAAAGATGCTGATTAAATAAGAAAGCAAAATCATAAAATAAAAAAACATTATCAAGGATATTCTAAAATATTCTAAGATATAAAAAAAATATCACAAGAAATTTGTTAGATTTTCTAATAGCTACTACCAAATGAAGCACTAGAATGTGTCAAGGGTTATGTGCACAAGTATGTTCAGCGTCCAAACATAAAGCTGATACTTACTGGTCATGTTGCCTCTCAACCCAAACTTCCATCCACGAAGAAATTTGATTCTCTGCATAGATAAGATCATGTGGAAGATTATCAAGTACCTACACAAAGTAAATTAATTGTTGTTAATATCTAAATTATAATAAAAATGCATCATTAATGAGAAAGAAAGCACCAGCAAAAGAAGATTTCCAATTTGCAACATCTAAATACCAAAGTTCTTAGCAAAACACACAGAATTGACTCAAATTTTCTATGATGCGTTTGGCAGATAGCCAAATGCCCGATCTTAGCTTCTGACAGGGAACTACCAGCACAAATTTTTAATGCCAAAAACAGTAAAATGGTGCCTTGAACTATGAGAACAGGCTAATCTGCTCTCGGTAGGTTCCCAACATTGGCCATTATCATACATGTATGAATTAAAGCAGCTGCTAGCCATACCTAAATCGTTGATTGCTTGTAGTTGGCCATTACTAATAGCAGTTCAGAGTGCAGCAATATCAGCTAACAGCCACTATATTACAGGCAGCCAAAAAAACAAACATCATAATTGGCATCACCAAATTTGGGAATTTTACGTTCATCGACATGTACAAACTAATTAAATATTTGAAATCACAAAGAAAGTTGAGCATCGTGCAACAGAATAGTGCCCAGTAGCAGCACCATAGCATAACAGCAGAGCAAGGGCCATGGGCAGCTATGGAATTAAAATAGTAGAGTCTTCAATAGTGGCCACGTCAGCCAAAATGTGACTTTTTGTTTGCCATAGTGACACTACCATGATATAGGCTTCTAACCAATTTTATCCCCCATTTTCTAATACATTATTTGCTTTAGAAGAATATGATTTGAAACTTTTCTTTGACCATTTCACAAAGTTTTAGAGCATCCGCTTGAAACAATTGAAATAATATAAAACACACCTCAAGCATTATTACCCAACACGGTTGTTGCTCCACATTCCCTGTAAAGAAGGGAACAATATTAGCATTATTGCATAAATTTATCCAGCAAAGAAGTTACCACACATCCAAAATAAGAGGCAGGAAGTTTTAAGGGCAAGATAGGTAAATAATTGAGATCCATGTACCATAATAACTCCATCAACCTAGAACAGTCAGTTGGTGTTATGAGAATATACAAAAATATTCATTCAGCATTATCTTGATCATATTTTAGAACGTACTGTATTATTCTTGAGGATTAATTTAGTTTCCCTTTTTGCTTATTATTCCATACTATTGGTTACAATATTCCCTTATCTCATGATATGAATCTTTAAAATTGGGAGTATGGTTATTCTAAATAAGTATTAGTGTTATAGGTTTTAAGAACCTATACCTCATTGTAATCCGTCAAAATACTCAATATTATCCAAAGTCTCACTCTCCTTTTCATCCCTCTGACCCAAAACCCCATAATTGCAACAGGTGTGAAAAGCAATTTCTAGAGCTTTTCTATCATCTGAAAGTGCACCATCATCCATTCAACCCATAGATGTCCACTATCTCCTCCCCTCCTCCACAACATTGTACCCTAAGAAAAAATAGAAGTCCATACCCTCGTATATGAATTAAAACATTTGGCAAGACACAATAAAGCAACAAGTGATTCCAGTTGAAGCATTCCTCAAGCATTAAGATTTCTAACAACACAAGTATTGATAGAGTAATAGGATCCTGAATACTAGAGAAACGAGGAATAGGAAAATTAAGTAAATATGGAGATGATAAACATAATAAAATGTTATAAAAATAGATATATCCTTGTAGCACTCATGGGGAAAGATAAAAGGAACATATTTATTGTTCCATTGTTGTTGCCATTTTGTTATAAATTATTAATAAGAAAAAAGGGGGGGGGGGGGGGGGAATACACCTAGTGCATGAGGCTTCCATTTAGTCAAAGAGTTGGAAAGGGAAAATGTATACAACCTTACCCACTAGTAAACAGGATGTTTCAAATATTTGAACACATTACCTCCAGGTCAAATGGAGGCTGACTTACCTTGCAGACCCTAAGCAATAATAATGAAAAATTTAAATATTATAATAGTAAATACAATAATTTAATCTTTAGATTCTGAATCACTTTATAATTGGAAGCTGTAATAGTATGTAATTCGGAAGAATTATAATAGCAGTCTACCCCATCCACTCCGGTCAGAAGCATCACGACATTCTACCCTGAACTTTGGTATATGGCTGCGCACTTCACCAACAGTTTCTCTTTGCACTTCAGCAAGTGAAGGACTAATCTCAACTGAGCTGTGGTAAAAAGAAGAATAGTAATTCAGATTTGAACCATATATTCTAATGAAAGATAGCTACACAAGGCAAATTGATTAAATGGTGAACCTACTCAAGGATGGATCCACATGTGAGTGTAGGGCAGCTGCCCCACTAACTTTTTAACATTTGTAAATATAAAACACATGCATAACTATAAATTATTATTATTATCACTATTTGAAATGTAGTAAAAAATTTATAATATTAATACTGCCAGCACAAATCTAATCCTAGCCTAATTATTTTCACCCTCTCAATTAGACATTCACAATATTTGTCTTCTTTTCAATGGATATACATTATTCCCGTAAGGCCTCAACTATCAACAGCCTGGCCCATCAAACCCATGTCACATTGGTCTAGTACAATTCTTGCCAAATATTTAAAAACTCAGCCCAGTCTGGCCCGCTGGGACAGACCAATTTTGACAATTGTAGTTGAGTGCACCAGAAATTGAAAATAATTTATAATTTACAAGAAAATTACCTCCAGAATTGGTCCAAACCATCCCATCCAAATTGGCTGAGAATGGAATACAGTCAAGTAAAATCAAAAGGGACCCAGCTTCCTAATTTCTAATTTTCTGTACATCATTCACCTTTAATATTATTGCAATGAAATTACTAAAATCACCAAAGTAAAGATTGACTACATAGAAGTTACTAATGGGAGAATTATGCAACATATGAATTACACAGACAATAGAGGTACATACAATAAAAGTTAAACCCACTATCTTAACATAGAAATTAAAAACTGTGTCTAACACTACAATTTGGTTTTATAATAAATATATATTACATTGACTATCAAGGCACGTACATGTAAGTCATACTGTTATAAACTTTTGCAGGAGCATTCAACATTATGTAATCCATTATACCCTTGGCACATGTTCCAGATCCACCACCAATTTCATATATCTGATTGCAAATTAGAGGATAGTATCAACTACTGATTGAAGTAGTAAAAAGGAACAGCCTGTGTAAACAAGATAAATTTAAGATACTTACTACATTATATTATCAAAAAGAAAATACGAGGCTTATTGAGATAATATAAAGGTATGAAACGTACTTATATAGAAGTGAAACATTATCTAATAAGTGTGAAACTTTATCTGATAAGTGGTTTAGTGCTGAATAGCAGCACATGCAGAGCTCTCATATAGTCCAGTTGCTGGACGAAGAGAGAAGTTTAGATTGGGGAAAAATGCCAGATGAACCTAGACAAGAAACACTGATCAAATGCAACAAGATTGCAAGACACTTACTTTTAGAGGAACAGAGAAATTTGCAGTGCGCATGATGGCTTCAGCAATAGCATGAGCATACCAAGGCTACAAAAGTAAATACATAAATAAATAAATATGAAAGAGCTAGAGCACTGCTTAGACATACATGATGGAAAATTTTAAGAGAAACAAAAATATAATTGAGGTTCTACAGCTGTTTCAAGCAACAGAAACTAATTTCACTATAAATTGATAAACCAAAGAAAAAACATTAACACAAATCCTGAAAAACATTAACACAAATTGCATACCAATCTGTGCTTGATTTTCCATTTAGATTCCAACGATGAATTGAGTGAATTGTGAAACTATATTTTCAACATTCAATTTTTCCTTGTGAGATTTTTAGTTTGGGAACCTAATTCAGACCTGGTCCTTCAGTCCCATTGTTTGTGTGATGCCTAGGTTAATTTTTCTTCTTGTTTTCAATTTTAACTTATATGCCTCACCTAGTCAATTCTTGCCTGAACTTTCCCTAAATGCATCCATCTTAACACCACAAATTTGCAGGTAATGCTCACATCCCCAAAACAGAGACCAATTAATCCTTTAAATCAATTTCTATTGTTTGCAGCCCCATGTTGACAAGAAGGTTTTGAGCTTAACCAAAAATAGCTCTTAAGATTCAACGTCCATGGAAACTATAAATTCTTGATTAAATAAATTATTTAGAAACAAAGAAAATTTCTACATACAAAACTGAAAACCATAAAAACCACGTTCTCAATCATTATCCTATAAATTAAGGACCGGAAAATCTTTATCACATCGAGAGGGTACCTTAAAAAGTTCCACTGGTGTAAACCACGATATATCACTCTGCCTGTAAATATTATCCAAGTATCTCATATAAGCTTTACGGCCTGAAATGTCACCACTCTATTACATAAGTACAAAACACGGAAAACTTATAACCAATGTAAAATTGAGTCATTCAACTTCTTAGAAATATAACAAGTGTTTGAATTGAAATGGTTCAGGAATTTTAAGAAGTTCAATGTTTTGCCTTGAATCCAGAGAACAGATCAACTGTCTGAACTGAAAAATCCAAAGCAGATATTTTAAAGCTAATTCCCCAAATTATGATTTATAACCGGCAGCCAAAATTGTAAAAAGGTCATTATCAATAGCGTGAGGTACATTCCTCCTTCAGACAAAATGAAACAAAATTAACTTCATTTTATTTTAAAATAACTAGTAACAGTACTACTTAATTCTCGAAAATCAATTAACAGAAAACAGATAAACAAATACATAGAGCGAGACCTTGAAGCTGATTGAACTTGATAGCATTAGGAAGAACTCCAACGGAGCCCGATCTTCGGGAGAAGTAGCCATGTAAGGGGTGGTAGAGTGCGGAATGAATAAAATCCCGAACCTGGTGGAACAACAGTCGGTGGCAATGGCGCAGTCATGGCTAGGAAATTCGAATTCATGAGAAGATAATGGATTACTTACCAGAACGGGCTTATCGCCGACAATGTGGGTGGAGTAGAAAGCTTCGAGTGGAGAGGCACACACTTGATTGGGAATCGCGAAAGAGAAACAGCGTTAGGTCAGTGAAGAAAGAGAAAGAGAGAAGACAAAAGAGAAGTAATACCTTTTGAGGCGATGGGAATGAAAGGAAAGGTGCGAGTGCGAGAAAACATGGTGGAAACAAATTCAGTAAGAGAAACCTCGTCTACTTCGACACTCTACTCAGCTCAACACCACAAAAGCGCCTATGCTCTTAAACCCTTTACTGTTCAAGGGTTTTTTAGTTTTTCCATCGCGGTTCCAGGGGATAAAAAAAACACTCTTCGTGACTGTTTTTTTAGTGGCTTAAAACTATTACAAAATTATCATCTGTGACAGTTTTAGAAACACCTCAACTAAAAAATATTTACATTATTAAGGAGATAATAAAATGGAGACTTATCAAAAAATTCACAAATATTAAAGGCGATGAGTTTATAAAATACAAATTCTAAATATGAGGTGAAGTATTTTTAAAATGTGTTAAAACATTAAGAGTATATTAATGAAGGTGGCTATTCTCAAGTCTCAATTGGTATTGTTTGAATATTAAATTCTTGTGATCATTTTTATTCTAAAAAAATACAGTCATCGTGGATACTGCATTACTTGTTATCCTGCATGCAATTACGGACTGAACGTCTAGAGGTATAAAGGTAACCACTAATTTTATGACATATATTATGAGTGCCCAACTCCAGTTGTAATAGATAATATATAGTTCACAAATATTATTGATAGGCAGATATGTTTATGCTTGAGTTTCATAGCCATGGTGAAACTATTCTCTGACATTTATTTATGATACAAACATGATATTTTATAAATTTTAGTGTAGTGACACTGGGAAAATGGACTTCTTGATAGAAATCTTGGCAGTGGAAAAAAGAACAGACCCAAATGCAGCCATGAACAAAAGCACAAATTCTCAGTGGGAATTTGGCCTCTTGAGTTCCCTTCTACTTGATTTCTACCTCCAGCTTGAATTCTTTTCCAATAAGAAGTGACAATTTAGAAACTTGTACACTCACATACTCAGAGGAGCTATCAAAATGTGACTTCATAACTGCATTAGTCATTGAACTTGTCCTATTCACAATATTCAACTCTTTCTCTGACAAATCCATTCTATTAAACTTCTGATGCTTGGGTATCCCCAAGAAAGTTACCTTGTCTATGATCCACCTTTGGTCCAGAGCAAATCTTCCATTAGTCACCTTAGATGTAATAACAACGCTATTGTTCTGTATAGCCCCATAAAACCTTACCAAGGTCCACTCATATTTCACTCCTGCTACGTCTAATGCTTCCCCATTATCCAAATACACTTCACCATAACTATTTCCACTGCCACTGATAACTACCACAAGTTCAAATGCAGTTTTCCGGGCAGCATCAGTTGTCAATGCTTCTCCTTGCAAGGCCAAAACATTACCTTCCCCAACATGCACATTTATGTGATCAGGTGGAGCATCAAGAGTCACATACTTGCCTGATTCTGCAATCACTGAATTTGAGACATTAAAAAGGTCAAACCAGGTTCCTTTAGGAAAGTATGCATCAACAGTGGTTGCCCCAGATTGTAGTACAGGTGATACCAGAACCCCTTTGCCTAATAGAAACTGAGAGCTTATTTCATACGTTGTGACATCCTCGGGGAATGAAAAGAAAAGAGGCCGTGCAATGGGTATCCCTTTTGTATGTGCTTCATACATTAGTGTGTAGAAATAAGGGAGAAGACGGTAACGAAGTCCAAGCACTTTCCTAGCTGATGCTGCAACTGATTCCCAAATGTAAAGCTCTTGTCTGATGGAGTTTATATCTGAATGATCTCTGGCAAAGGGGTAAAAAGCCCCCAACTGCATTGATAAAAATAAAAGGAATTAGATGTGTATGCAATGGCATTTCAATGTTTCTTTCTCCATTTTTTTCAACAAAACAAAAATCAAAGTACTTTTAAGTTTTCACAAGTGACTACTTGTATATTTAGGCAAGGAAAGCATTGAATACTTTATAACATTTCATTCTATAAAAATACCTTTCTATACTACTGCATTTGAGGATCAATGTTACCTGGATCCAGCGCCGGCAAAGTTCTTCAGTTGTATTTCCACCGAAACCACATATATCTGCTCCAACCATTGGAATCCCAAAGATTCCAGAATTTAATATCGATGGAATTGAGTATGCCAAATCATTCCATGTAGCAGCGTTATCTCCTGTCCAATGTGCAGCATACTTACCAGAACTTACAAAAGTTGATCTACTCAGAATGAAGGGCCTTTTACCAGTTATATTCACCAGTTCCTCGTTAGTTACTTTGGATTCTAATAGTCCATACAAATTGTGGGCATTATACTCAGTGATGTTACCGTAGTGTAAAGATGTGGCTGGGACTGTTCTGTAATTAATGGATCGTACAATTCCACCATTGTTAATTTTGTAAGGAGGGTTATCAAGATTAGAAGATGGAATGGGAGGAGAAGTGATGAAATTAGATAATTCATTCATGTCAAGCCAAAGACCATCAAAAGGAAGAAGGTCCCTAAATAATTTGATTTCCCCACCCCAAAATAATTGGCTTTGAGGGTTAAGAAAATCAGGGTAATAAACTGGTCCAGGCCAAACTTCACCAAGATAATTGGTTCCGTTTCTCTTTATGTAGACATCAGCCTTCAAGCCTCTGACATAGGTTGCATATGTCTCATTTACATTGATACCTGTTTCCACAATCTGCCAACAATTAATAAATAAAAGATGCATATACGTACTCAACCGTTTAGAGCATAATATGATTTTTATCTTGTGTCAAAATTAAGTACCTGGATCCAAGATAAGCACGTATTTCTGACCATTTTGATGAAGAGTGTCAACAAAGCTTCTCATCTTATCCAGCGGAAAGTTGATGGGATCTAAGGTGAAATCTTTAAATGAGTCCATGTAATCAATATCCGTCCACATAACTTCAAGGGGTATAGCTGCTTTTGCATAGTTGGCAACCACACTCTGTATATCACTTACATTCTTGTATCCCCATCGACACTGATGAAAACCTTCAGAAGAGACAAAAAATAATGTGGAATAACAAGGCATTTGATATAACGGATTGACATGAATAGATAAAAGGAAACTACAACTAATTAACAATTAGATTGGGATTCACTGCACATGTTAGGAGTAAATTATGTTATTTAGTAACACAATATGGAAACTACAAGATAATAAGTTCATTGACTTACCAAAGGACCAATAAGGCATTGGAGCAGGTCTGCCAATGAGATCAGTGTATTGCTCCAACACCAGTTCCGGAGAAGATCCAGCGAAAAAGTAAAGATCAAAAATCCCACCAATGGCCTTATAAGTAATGCGATCACCACCATACACAATATCCATTCCATTGCTGTTGAGCAGCAACACCCCATGTGATGTGCCAGCCCTCACTCTTCCATCTGGGGAGGGTGATCTCACGTCCAAGTAAAAAGGNTGAGAGCCATAAAGGTTGACGTCCGGGTTGGCGCTTGCAATATCTGCATTCCACAGTGTAAGGGTCTGGTTGGGTCGGAGCTTGAAGGAGCTCTTGGTGTGTTCCCCNAGGCCGTAAAGAGAGGCTCTTTGTGGCGGGAGGGAGGAGGAGAGCTGCAAGTACTGGTCTTTGAAGACAAGAAAAGTCTGAGGGTTGGAAGGGTCTGGTGCGGCATTAAAGAGAACATCGCTGGAGGATTTGCGCGACAGAGTGAAGCCAAATGGGGTGGTGTTGTGGAGGGTGAAAAGAAGGTCTGAGTGTGGATGTGTGAGAGTGAGAGACTGTGGAGAAGAACCATGGAGGTGGCGATGAGGTTGATACTGAGAAGGGGAGACTCTGGGAATGAGACGCTGTGGAATTTCCCATCTTTTGTTGTTGGAGTCAGTGATTCTGAGTCTGAACCTATCCTTGTTCTCAAAGCTTCGATATCCAAAACAAAAAACAGTGATTTATGTAAGTAGATAGATGATAAAGTGTTAAGAAAAGGTAATTGGTGGTTGTTACCTTGCATCAAGGGAGAGGTGAGGAATGTCGGGTCCGAACAGAGAGGAAGGTTTGATGAGGTTAAGGTGTGCAATGAAAGAGTTGTTTTTTGGATAAGCATGAAGAGACGAGATGGTGTAGCCATATCCAAGTGGTGATGAAGCTGAGCAGAAGAAGATAAGAGAAAGAAAGATAGAGAGAGAGAAGAGTACAAGAGCGAGAAAAGTGGGTGCAGCCATGTGTTGAATGTAAAATGAAGGGAATGATGTTGGAGGGAGGCATCAAAAAAAGGAAGGAATCGAAGCTGAGTTGACGCACATGTCTTTTTACAAGACCTTTACTTCTAGGAACCAACGACCAAGGTATGTTCGCCCAACTATAATATAATCGAAACATGCATGATGGGTTCTTGTGAATGTAATTCTGCATTTTGTTCAGTGGTATTTCGGAACATGTATTCATTCATATTTAGTATGTGAATTTTATCCTTGTAATAATTAACTATTATCATAATATATAAAATTGTCTCTGTTATGATTAAAATAATATAGAGAATAACTTAAATAAATTTAATAACTTTCTTTCTGAAGTAACATATATTAAGTATATTTTATTATAATAATTGAGTGTAATGCTTACCTTTTATTTTGTCCTCTGGAATGGGTATACAACCAAGTTGCTGACTTCAAAAATAAAATTGAGTACTTCAATGTATAGTATAAAAAAATCATCTTCTTCTTACTATATTTAGTGTATAACAAATCCTCTTTTTTTTAATGATGTTAGATAACCAAATTCTTAAAAATAATCATCAACAAAAGCAAATAATTTTAACTTATATTTAACATTTAAAGGATATTTTAAAATAAAATATTATTATAAAATTTATCATTTCATTGGCTATTCATTATATACTTTGTATTCTTCAATTATAAATTTATTCATTTAAATTTAGTTAAGCCACCTACTTCTTAAAGGTCATAGTTTAAGTCTAATTTATTTTTATAATAAGAAAATATTCTCTTAAAAAAATGTTGTTGTTTTATATAATAAGTATAGAGTTTAAGTAGATAGGATGCTTTTGTGGAAATAATGTGAATCCTATCAATAGTGCATTGCTAGCCTGCATGCAACTAAATTGTGAGCAATTACCATTACTAGATAATACTCATTTCTATTATTGACAGGAAGATGTGATCATGCTTGAGCTTCATAACCATGTTCACACTATTCTGTAACATTTATTTGTAACACAAAAATTTACATTTTATGGATGTTGGGGCTGTGACCTGAGAAAATCAAATCTTTAACAGTAACCATGCCACTGGTAAGAAAAAAGGCCTCAGAGATGCAACCATAAAGAAAGCACAAATTCTCGGTGGGAATTCGCTATCTTAAAAGGTACCCTTCTACTTGATTTCTACCACCAGCTTGAATTCCTCTCCAATAAGAAGTGACAATTTAGAAACTTGTACACTCACAAACTCAGAGGAGGTATCAAAATGTGATTTCATAACTGCATTAGTCATTGAACTTGTTCTATTCACAATATTCAACTCTTTCTCTGACAAATCCATTCTATTGAATTTCTGATGCTTGGGTATCCCCAAGAAAGTTATCTTGTCTATGATCCACCTTTGGTCCAGAGCAAATCTTCCATTAGTCACCTTAGATGTAATAACAACGCTATTGTTCTGTATAGCCCCGTAAAAGCTTACCAATGTCCACTCATATTTCACCCCTGCTACGTCTAATGCTTCCCCATCATCCAAATACACTTCACCATAACTATTTCCACTGCCACTGATAACTACCACAAGTTCAAATGCAGTTTTCCGGGCAGCATCAGTCGTCAATGCTTCTCCTTGCAAGGCCAAAACATTACCTTCCCCAACATGCACATTTATGTGATCAGGTGGAGCATCAAGAGTCACATACTTGCCTGATTCTGCAATCACTGAATTTGAGACATCAAAGAGGTCAAACCAGGTTCCTTTAGGAAAGTATGCATCAACAGTGGTTGCCCCAGATTGTAGTACAGGTGATACCAGAACCCCTTTGCCTAATAGAAACTGAGAGCTTATTTCATACGTTGTGACATCCTCGGGGAATGAAAAGAAAAGAGGCCGTGCAATGGGTATCCCTTTTGTATGTGCTTCATACATTAGTGTGTAGAAATAAGGGAGAAGACGGTANCGAAGTCCAAGCACTTTCCTAGCTGATGCTGCAACTGATTCCCAAATGTAAAGCTCTTGTCTGATGGAGTTTAGTTCCGAATGATCTCTGGCAAAGGGGTAAAAAGCCCCCAACTACAGTTCGAAAAACAAGACTTGTTAGATATGTATGCCATGACATTTCATAGTTCGTTTCTGCATGCATTTCCAACAAAGCAATGGGTTTTCAAAAGTGACTAATTTTATCTTTAGGCTAGGAAAGCTATGAACACAACAACATTTCACAGTATAAAAATATTACTCCATACTACTGCATCTGAGGGACAATTTTACCTGGATCCAGCGCCGGCAAAGTTCTTCAGTTGTATTTCCACCAAAACCACAGATATCTGCTCCAACCATTGGAATTCCAAAGATTCCAGAATTTAATATCGATGGAATTGAATATGCCAAATCGTTCCATGTAGCAGCATTATCTCCTGTCCAATGTGCAGCATACTTACCAGAACTCACAAAAGTTGATCTAGTTAGGATGAATGGCCTTTTACCAGTTATATCCACTAATGCCTTGTTAGTAACTTTGGATTCTAGTAGTCCATACAAATTGTGGGCATTGTACTCAGTGACATTACCATAGTGCAAAGATGTTGCTGGGACTGTTCTGTCATTAATGGGTCGTTGGTCTCCAACATTGTTAATTTTATAGGGAGGGTTATCAAGACTAGAAGACGGAATGGAGGGAGAAGTGATGAAATTAGATAACTCATTCATGTCAATCCAGAGACCATCAAAAGGCAGCTGATCCCTAAATAATTTGATTTCCCCACCCCAAAATGCTTGGCTTCCAGGGTTTAGGAAATCGGGGTAATAAACTTCTCCAGGCCAAACTTTACCAAGATAGTTACTTCCATTTCTCTTTATGTAGATATCAGCCTTCAAACCTCTAATATAGGTTTCATATGTCTCATTTACACTGATACCTGTTTCCAAAATCTGCCTCAAATTAATGAAATATGTAATGATGCATCATCAAACACTAAGAGCAGAGTATAGTTTTAGAGATTTGACAGAATTTCTATGGTGTCAAAACTATGTACCTGGATCCAAGATAAGTACGTATTTCTGACCATTTTTGTGAAGAGTGTCAACAAAACTTCTCATCTTCTCCAGCGGAAAGTTGATGGGATCAAATGTAAAATCTTTATATGCATCCATATAATCAATATCTGTCCACATTACTTCAAGGGGTATAGCTGCTTTTGCATAGTTAGCAACCACACCCTGGAGATCACTTACATTCTTGTAGCCATATCGACACTGATGAAAACCTTCACAAGAGATATTACTGATGTGGGTTAACAAGGGAAGTAGATATCCATAGGTACAATCATAAAGTTCACAGGATGCACCGATAAATTTTTAATTCAACGAGACAATGAATCACGCGTCTGTTCTTGGAGGAAACAGAGTAACAAGATTCATCGTTATCAAAACAAAAAGAATGATATAGAGCATTGTGTTAATGATACAGTATAGAACCGTAGAGAAAATTTCATCTCCTTTCAAGTTTCAATTTTCAAAGCTTTGCCACTTCAATATTCCTCTTTCTTTATTTTACTATAACCGCAGTTAAAAATAATGTAATCAAAGTCTCAAAAGCTTTAAAAAACCGTCGGCACTGAAATTTTGACCGCAATATTTAGGATTTTATTTGACATCCTCAATCGCATTTGTCTGTAACTTTCAGTAATATAAAAATTGGAAGGAAACTGCTACGATTGTGGCTACAATTTAAAACTTGAAGTTAAGTATTAGGTGTATTGTGACTTACCAAAGGACCAATAAGGCATTGGAGCAGGCCTGCCAATGAGTTCAGTGTACTGTTCCAACACCAGCTCTGGGGAGGATCCAGCGAAGAAATAGAGATCAAAAACCCCACCAGTGGCCTTATAAGTAATGCGATCACCGCCATACACAATATCCATTCCATTGCTGTTGAGCAGCAACACCCCATGTGAGGTGCCAGCCTTCACTCTTCCATCTGGGGAGGGTGATCTCACGTCCAAGTAAAAAGGNTGAGAGCCATAAAGGTTGACGTCCGGGTTGGCGCTTGCAATATCTGCATTCCACAGTGTAAGGGTCTGGTTGGGTCGGAGCTTGAAGGAGCTCTTGGTGTGTTCCCCNAGGCCGTAAAGAGAGGCTCTTTGTGGCGGGAGCGAGGAGGAGAGCTGCAAGTACTGGTCTTTGAAGACAAGAAAAGTCTGAGGGTTGGAAGGGTCTGGTGCGGTATCAAAGAGAACATCGTTGGAGGATTTGCGAGAGAGAGTGAAGCCAAATGGGGTGGTGTCGTGGAGAGTGAAAACAAGGTCTGAGTCTGGATGTGTAAGAGTGAGAGAGTGTTGGAAACCTTGTTCGCTATTGAGGAAGCGAAGAGGGTGATACTGAGAAGAGGAAGCTCTGGGAATGACATGCTGTGGAATTTCCCATCTTTGATGATTAGAGTCAGTGATTCTCACTCTCAACCTATCCTTGTTCTCAAAACTGCATTTCAGAAAAAAACAGTTACTTATCTACATAGATAATAGAAAAATATGACAAATTAAGGGTACCAAACATGTAGATGAGTAGATGAACAACATTGAATGAGGCTAATTAATCAGCAGCAGTTGTTGTTGTTACCTAGCAGAGAGGGAGAGGTGTGGTATGTCGGGTCCGAAAACAGAGGAGGATTTGATAAGGTTAAGGTTTGCAATCAAAGAGTTGGTTATGGGATAATTGTTAGCAGTTGAGATGGTGTAGCCATAGCCAACTGGTTTTTCTTCTGACGGTGAAGCGCAGGAGAAGATGAGAAAAACACAAACAGTAAAGAGAGTGGGTGTGAGTTGAGTGTTCCATGGTGTAGCCATAGTCTGAGAGTTGAAGAGATAGAAAACGATAGCATATAGATTCATTATGTACATTGGCTCGTGTTGGAGACAAAGAAAGAAAGGAAGGGTGATTGGTGGAACTGTACGTAGGGGATCATTACTTCTAGGCTTCTTGGAACCAACTACCAAGTTTTCCCACGTGTTTTTTTAATAAACATATCCACCAATGATTAAGTTTACATTTACCAATTTATTTATTAAATATGTAGGGATATCATGTTACACTTTTTTGTAACTAAAACAACATTAAAAAAAACAGATTGGATATTGTTTTCTTATATTCTTCTTCTCCTTTCATCATGCATTTGTATTGTATCGTTGGATGGTTGCTTCCTCTTGTCACTCTTTTCTATGAAAAAAATATTATCATCACCTTCGAAAATCGAAAGTCCTTGACTTCATATCTGAACGATGAAGCAATGATGAAGGATGAAGAAATTGTGTCGTTTTGTGTTTCATTCCAACTTTGCTACCACTTGCTTTGCTTTAGGCCAATTGTCGAAAGTTTGAAATTGCGTGCATCGTTTGATTACTATTGGTGATTGCTTTGGTCCATGACTTGTATCTTTTGTCCCCACCTTTTTAAATTTTTCTATCTACCAATTACCAATTATAGATTCTTTTTTTTTTTTCAATACTCCTAATAATTAGATATTCTAGAATTCTATTTGATATCAAACAAATTTTGGTTTTCATGGTGTATTTAAAAGTAAGAATAATGATATTTAGATCATATTTAAACATTATTTACTTATGTGTTTGGTCCAAATCTAATGTCAATTATTCTCAGTGCAAATAAACATTTTTTGGCATGTTGTGTAATTTTCTTGGAAAATTGTTATTTTAGTATATTTTTAAAAAATCGTATCAACTTGGAGAATGGAAGAGTTGAAATACCATAATTTTGATTTATTTTATTTTTGACAGCTTATTAATGTTGGAATAATTTTTAATTCTCCGAAATTGACTGAATTTAGCCTTAAAAGACTCTTCGAAATTATTTCAGACATATAAGATTTAAAAAAAAAAGCAGTGAATTGATGATGATAGAATAATTATTTAAAATAATAATATGTCATTTTTAAGATCAGAAAAAAAGAATTTAGTAACGCAAAAATATATTAAATATTTAATACAATGGTTTATTTACTATTTAGCTTTGTCATTCTCATAAGTACGTATATTTAGAAGTTAGAACTAAGAATATTCATTTTATAGGATCCGAATTACCTAACAAATCTGATCATTTGAAACGATTTAATTTATTGATACACATTTAGATTCAATCTTATCTAACCAAACTAATCTATTGATAGTTACTTTATACATTGAATTTGAGTTTTATAAACTCATAATAATTGTTTGATTTCGATCTGTTATTCTTTTAAATATGATTTAAGGTAAACTATACCTGGAGAAAAGGACACAAATCTTATGATATTTTCTTAAATTTAACTCCCCTTTCGTGTGATAAAAAATAGATATTGGGATAGTAATAAAATCACACTATCATATTACATCGACACACAAAAAAAAAAATTATAATAGTTTATAATAATTATTATATTTTATCCTATCATATCTAAATAAGTAAAGTATTAGTAATTCCTTACCAAAAAGTTATAGACCTTAGATATTGGACCATCCAAATTAAAATACCTACGTCTCTGAAATATGTTGTAACTCTTGATTCCTAAAAGGTTTTGGGCCTTGCTTTTGGTAAACTCTACATTCCTATTAAAACCCCAGCACGTTGATGTTCTTTTTCTGTTTGGAAAAAAAAAAAAAAAAAAAACCTGTCTCCAACGAAAATGCTATACTACTGATTAACATACACATGACTGACGGACCAATTAATCCGGGCCGATTGTCGTAATCGATTGGTGAGTCAATAGACTACCTAGCAATATCAACTCATTCAAAATTAAAATTCACATTTACACTTAATAATAAACAATAATTACAAATCAATCAATTAATATAATTAAAGTATGATTGATCTATGTCAAAAAAAATAAAAATACATAACACTAATTATAAATAAAAGTTTAAGATATAGTTATTACAACATTAATTATACATTTATTACCATAACTTTCACATCAAACTAATTTTAGTCTGGAAGAATATTTAAGAAGCACTCATTGATTGCTGAAGACAAATAGAAAATAGTTTTGAGTAAGGAACATTGGACAATCTTTAAAAAAAAAATGGATTGATCTTACATTCGAAATATTTCAAATATTTTGACGTTTATGGTGGAATTAAGATAGAATTTCTTTTAATCTCATGATAACCATAAGGAACATGACAAGAAATATGGTAGTGAAAAACGCCAGCGAGCAACATATCAACAATTTGGTTAGCCATTAGGCCTCAATCATTTAGTTAATCATTTGACATAAACCTCTCGGTCTCAATTTTTCTTCAACTTTTTCGTCTTGACATTTCAGTCCAGCCACTCAACCTCAATCATTTAGCCTAAACCATGGGTAACCATGGGTCTCAACCTCCCAGCCTCAATTTCTCAATTGACTTTTTAGTATTGACATCTTAGTTGATCATTTAGCCTAAACCATTAGATCAACTATTTGACCTCAACCATTCGGTCTCAACTATTCAGTTAATCATACGACCTTAATTTTGTTAACTTTTCAATCTTGACATTTCAGTTTGATCATTTGGCTTCTGCCACTTGGTTTCTGCTATTCGGTTTCATACTCTCGACCATTCGATCTCCACTTTTCAGTTTCAAACATTCAATCAACAAACAATTCAATCAATCATCGTATTATTTGTGTTGCATAATTTTATTTTGAAATAAATTTAACATGTGGTAAAAGTAAACATAACATTTTTATTTCACAACTCATTCAACTTAAAAATAAATAATCCTTGTTATTTTAACTGTGATTATCTTCTTATTCTGTAATATTATTAAGAGTGACAATTTCCCTTACCATCATACATAATTTGTAGTGCATTGCACTTGAAAAAAGTGATAGCAAAATAATTATTTAATTAGTAAAACCATTAGGATCAATATACAAATTCTCATGTCATACTCAAATATAAGGATTATACATTATCTATACTTATAAATACTTAATTAGTTAATATGTAAATTCTATATAGAAATTAAAATAAATTCAAACAATAATGACAATTTTATTTTAAATTTCTCACAATAATTCATAAGTTGTCGTTGATAAACTTTATATTTATTCTTATATTTATCTTCATTCTAATATTTATTCTTCTTAACTTTATATTTATTCTTATATTTATCTTCATTATAATATTTATTCTTCTTAAATGATTAAAACATCATATACATTTCCACTTATTCAATATCCATTAAATTCATTCGAATAATGTTGGTTATATTATGATAATCCAAAAGAACTGATAAATTCTTGGTCTGTAGCACCACTTGCAGGATAGCTGCTGTGCTTTATCTGCAGAACAGCTTGCAATACAGCTAAGTTACCGCTGTTCCTATTTGTTTTCAGTGATAAGCATATCAAGCCTTTCTTTTCACCTCTTAGAGCAGTTCTGTTTTATTTTTGTTTTCTTGGTAGATGTTAGTTTATTTCATTTTTATCACAATCAAGTCATAATTTACTTTTTATATTATCATAAATATATAAAAAAGAAAATTGACAAAGTCCCCAAAATTATGAGAAACTCCACCAAATACTGTTGACATAGTTGTTCCTATATGAAGTTATGCAATAGTTAGATTAATTTAATTAATACATTGTACTAATTTAACCACATATGAAAATGTAGAATATGTGTGTCTTCAATTTTTTAATATGCATATAATGTATTATTATATCATGGTAGCATTTTAAATAAAATAGTCTTAAATAACATATAAAATATTATAATAGTATACAAAATCATAAAACCTTAAATTAAATATTTATATGCACAACAACAAATATTAATTAGAATTTTGTAATATTTAACAGAACATGAAACGAAAAAGCTTGACTAAAAAAGAGGAAAAAATCTCAACACAATAGTTACTAGAATGTTCTGTTTTCCTATATTACCTTTTAATCTTGCAAGAAACCCCTAAAATTATATTTGTTTACTACAAATCATGATAAAATGGTTTTATTTATCGTGGTTACTGATCATAACTTTATTAAGAAAAAAGTTACATATTCAGATGTTACTTAAATAAATTAAATTAATTTGAAAAATCAGGGTTTAGTATAAAAACTTAATTTGATATTCCTGTTTTTGTAAAAAATTTTGTTTCAGTAATTTAATTACATATACTATTAGTGTTGTTTATTAAGAACTTTATTATAAACCACTTCATGAGATTAATCATTTTCAATATTTTTCAAATTTAAAGTTACTTGCTTTTGCGAATACACTGATAATGAACATATTTGAAAATTTGAAACATTCATGACAATCTATAGTTCTTAACGAAAAATAAAATTTATAAAGAGAATAATGTGAACAAATTCCAAAAATATTTTAGATTTTGTTTTGAATCAACTACTTATCTAATAAAATAATATAAATTTTAAATTTTAACTCATTAAATAATATTTAACAAAAAAAATAATACATGTGCAAACATTTTTTCAAATATATATAGCTTTAATAATATATTGGTTATAAATTTGTAGAATTTAAACATAGTTTATAATATCTTTTCTATTAAAAAGAAATATTTTTATTTTGCAAATTTTTGTTTTATAATCTTCAATATTTCCTTGGTGGACAATTGTTTTCAGTTCATTCTCCATAGTTTTGTAACTTCCTATTACAGTGGTCCCTATAATTTGTCATATCATTTAAGTGACGAATCATTCAAATGATACCTTTTTAACTTCTTTCTATTTTATACTTAAACAGGAAAGGCGTAAAGGAAGAAGAAAAGTACATGAACATTGAGAGTAAGTAATAAGTCACATAAGATATCTAGTTGCTGTTAATATATTAAAATAGATAAACAGAAAAATAATACTTTGATACTTATTATTTTTTTATATTAATTTAATATTATCTTTATCTTTTTTTAAAACGTAAAACTTATTATTTTATAATTATTTTACTCTTGTAATATATGTTAAATAAATTTTACTGTGTAAATTAAATATAAATATATATTTATTCTAATTTCTATCAACTTTCTACTAGTTACTATGTAATCAAATATGTGCTACCTACAAAAAGGATGTGACTGGCCTTAAGTTAATGCGTACCAAACTCCTGACGAGAACAACAGCTGCTGTAAATGCACCTGCAACATTTCCTCTTAACAAACACTTCCTTTCTTCTAATTTCTAATAATGAAGAACAATGCAAACGAAAATGCCAAAAGTATCTATGTGCTTGATGGGTATGGGTATTTATTGGGATGACTTATATTGGATTTGAATTTTCTTATTGTTTAATTTAGTATAAAGAATATTGGGTTGAATTATATTTATGTATTTTTATATTAAATTCAATTTAAATTTTTTTAATAAGTCATATTGAGTTTGTGTAAGCAATTAAAATTTTAATTTTTTATATTAATCTAATTAAAAAATTATATTTTATGTAAAAATAAATTAAAAATTTAAAATAAATATACTGATGTCTGTTCAAACTAATTAAAATATATAAAAAATATAATTCTCAGGAGTATTTTGGCCATGAAATTTTTTTATAAAAAGATTAAAAAATAAATTAATAAACATAAAATATGTGTAAAAATTTATTAAAAGTAAAAACAATATTAACTTTAATTTATTATATCTGTTAAATTGCTGAATTATTGATAGGAGCCTGAACATTACAGTGTCTGCATCCGCAATAATTACAGGACTTGCATAACAGGATACCACTGAAATAGGATAATGACATTAAGATGACATTTTTTTTATAACATTTCAATATTCATCATGTGTTAATCTGTGATTGGTAAAAAATTACTTCATAATAATGTTTATGATTATTATTATTGATTATGGAGTAATTTTTGACCAACCACATGTTGACATGTAATCAATGTTCAAATGTTGTAAAAAAAATGTTGTCTAAATATCATTATCCACTTAAATATACTGTCCTTTCTTTCCTTTTTTGCTCATCAGTCTAACTAACACGTGTGAGATGTTTTTGTCACTTTCTTTTATTGTCTCATGCGAATTTATTAGTTTAAATATATTCCTAATATATTTATCGAGATTCATAAATAAAATAAAAGTATTCGTAATTGTAATTCAACTCCTTTACTTAAGCACATCAATTTTTAACATGAATAATAAACTGAGTGGAAGAATATAGTTAGGAAATTGAGGTTCAAAGTATGTTGACTGGGTCTATTGTTAAGGCTATTGAAGGTAGAAATAAGATAATTTTAGAATATAGGCATGTCAATCTTACACAACCTTAAATTTATGATAACAGCTGGCTAACAACAGACTTTATTTATGGTAAAAACATTATCAACAATATCATTTTCAACCTAATGAAGCATATTCTCTTTCACCACACTCCTAGTAAACATCAGCAGCGGCTTCAGTAAAACATGAACAATCCTCTTAGTATTACTTCCAATAACAAGTTTTTCAAGATTGAGTTCAAGTTCTTCACTGATACCACATTATTGTTCAGAAGATAAAATATATACATAAAGTAAACAATTACAAGTGAAATCTGGTGGGTGCATGTGTTACTTGAGGTTACGAATCCAATGTATTGCAAACAAGCCGAACAAAACTGAAAGTATAGATTTTCCAGTAATCAATCTTCTGAATTCCATATAGCTAAGTACCGGGATGCTTTGTTCAGTTCTGAAGAAATTGGTAGGATCAACCTTGCTCTTTATTTCAACCAATCTTTTGAAGTTATCGTGGAAATATTGAACTCCATAAACTCTTCCTTTAAGGTAGCCAAGAAAACCGTGGTGATTGATGCCCAAATCCAAGTCCTTGTAACACATGAAAGCTTGTCTTGGGTTTTGGGAGACAAAGGGTGTCATGTATTTGTAAAGTTCTCTTAGCAGGTTTATGTTGTGTTGTGCTACCTCTTCCCCTGCCTCAAACCAATTTGCTTGGTATTGGATCTTCCATAGGTTACCAGCTCGGTGAGGGAGAGGAGTTTCTGTTGATGGAATCTCAGCCATTCTTCCACCATAAGGATTGAAAAACATCACTGATTTTTCCAACTCAATCATCTTCTTCCAAATCCCCTCCCAACCCTCCTTGGAAATTGGCTTCTTCACATAGTCAGATTTCCTTTTCAGGTACTTCAAAGACTGAGATTGTCTCTCAAGCAAAATCTCAACTGGGGTTGCAATGTCTATGTTGTCCCAAAACATCACAGATTGAAGCCAGCTTGTTTCCATGCAATCTGATTGCTTCAAACCCAATTGAGGAAACTTGTCCTTCATGACAGAAACAAGGCTTTTGGAGTCACCAAGGAAGAGGGCTATGAAGGTAGCTCTCACAGTCTTTGTTCCAACTTCTGCACCGTTTACCACCTCCAAGATGAGCCTAATGAAAAGGTTATTGTCAATGCTAGGAGCAGCATGCTGCCAATTGTAAACTATGTTGGTGGCATTTTGCTCCAAGGTTTTGCCTACTTTGAAAACAGTTACCTTCTCAGGAATTCGAACTAGTTTTATTTTGTAGGCAAGTATCACACCAAAGCTACCTCCACCACCACCTTTAACAGCCCAGAAGAGATCTTCACCCATGGTTCTTCTATCAAGGAATCTACCTTGAGCATCCACTATTTGTGCGTCAACAACATTGTCCACTGCAGTGCCATATTTTCTCATGAGATTTCCATAACCACCACCGCTAATATGACCACCCACTCCAACAGTGGGACAAACCCCTGCTGGGAAACCATGAGTTTTACTCTTCTCAGCAATTCTATAATAAACTTCGCCAAGCGTTGCACCAGCTTGGACCCAGGCGCTCTCAGATTCAACGTCAATCTCGATAGATCGGAGATTGAACATGTCAAGGAGGAAGAATGGCTGTGAAGACACGTAAGACACCCCTTCATAGTCATGGCCACCACTGCGAATTTTCATCAACAAGTTGTGTTTTTTAGCACAAATAACTGCTGCTTTGACATGGGAAACATCAAATGGGGTGACAATGAGGAATGGCTTAGGGGTTGTGGAGGTGTTGAAACGAAGGTTTCTGATGTAAGCTTGCAAAACCGAAGAGAATGAAGAACTGTTCTGTGAGAAAATAGCTGAAGATATGGGGTGAGATGACTCAGATTGATTCACAAGGCAGTGAACAAAAGTGTTGTCAGCTGAATTTGGAGCAAAATATGAACAAAGAAGAGAAAGCCAGAGAACAATTGCAAGTAGTGTTCTAGAAGAAAGCAGTTTCATTTTAGAGGTTGAGACTACTACGTTGGCAACAGACATGAACATAGAAAGCTAGAACCCTTCAACCATGAAGAAAGGAATTGCGGGTTGTAATTCCGTCTTCACAAATATGCTTAAATGGTACATACAAACACAGCGAGAAACTGATACATTTGTTTATCGAAAGCGATGTCACATAGCATGTAGCATGTCGTGACATGAATGACGATGCTCTGAAATGTGTACTCTCCCTGACTTAATTATAACCAAAATGATTGATTATGAAAGAAGTGATTTTCTTAGAAAAAAGAATTCACGAAGAATAAAACAGGTTTTGGATAACTCATAAAATTTTAAAAACATATGATATTTTGAAAATGATATGGTTTTATTGTTAAAATAAATAAATTATAAAATGACTTAAAAAAAAAGAGTAAATTTTCCCATATGAATTCTGCCAAAGTAATATTAGTTTTATAAAATTTTAAATCAAACACATAAAAAAGAAAGCGTCACGGCACGAGGTTTGTTTTATTTATGAAATTTGGTTTAATTTTTTATTGGAAAAATTAAAAGAGAGTAAAAAATTAATAAAATATATATTTTATTGAGCGGTAATACTTTGAAAAAAAAAAAAAGGACAAAACACACTTAAATAATAATATTATAATTATAATTATATTATTTTTTAATTTAAAAGCATAATTACATTATTATATTATTAAAAATAGTGTTACATGAATGTATTTTTTCCAAGCCGTGTCAAAGTAAATTTTTTCTATTTTATAATCCTATCTAATTGTTTTCCTTTTTCTCCGTTATTAGCGACTTGAGTTAAAATAAAATAAAATAAACTCATTATATATATATATATATATATATATATATATATATATATATATATATATATATATATAATAACCTACATTAGCATAAATGCAGAATCACAATTAGAATAAAAATTTAAAAGAGAAATCAGAGACACATTTTGCAATTGAGCAAGAAAAATAGGTAGAGGAGATTAAAAGAACGAGTTCACAAAATTAAATGGAAAAATATCTAATTACTAAAAACATGAGGCAAAGCAAAGAGCAGAAAACAAATTTTTAAGTAAATTATTTACATAAAGACGTGTAAGAAAAGGTATATATGAACTTTATTGTACACATGCATTGCTTGATTTAATTATTGGTGTAAAAACTATCCTTAAAATTTAAAAATTTAATAGAATTTTGCTATAGAAAAGACAGATGAAAGTATAAAATGGAGAATATTCTTTTGCAAGATAGATAGATGAATTGGCTGGAGTGAGTTTCTGGTTCATTATGGTACATGGGTACAACTACATGTGGTCCTAGGTTTGTTGTTTCTACCATAATGTGGAACCTAACCAAAAGTAAAAACTTCATTGTCATTATCATGGAGGAGTTGATGTAAAAAACTTGTGTTGTGGTTAGAACACACGACACACCCTTTGCATCACAAACACATGAAAAATTATAATATAGCACACAATTTTCTATAGGGTTAAATGTTTTTAGTCCTTCAACTATTAAGCTATTTTATTTTTTGTCTCTCTTTCAAATTTTAGTACACTTTGATTCTTCTCCTTAAGAAAACTATAATATTTTGTCCCCCAAAACTAACAGCATTAAAAATCGGTAGAGGTGACTAACGTTTGGCCACGTGTGATGACATCTTTCATTTTTAATGTTTGCCATGTTGGATTTTTTTTCAATGGTCAGCTTCTCCTTCTTCAATCTGCAGCCGTCATTCGCCGGCGTTGGTAGCTTCGTGGTAACGGTATCCTAAATCTGCAGTTATAAGTAAGCTAACAGTGACTTTTGGTTCTTAGTGATTGTTGGTGGTTACGCAAGAGGAGCAGTCATGGGATTGCGTTGGCCGACATTGGTCGGCATTGTACCAAACATCCACTTTCCAGCCTATAAAAAACAACTTTATCTGTATCAATAGAAGTGTTTCAGGAAGCAATAACCAAAATAGGGACAACACAACAGTTAATGCTGGAGAAACAAACATGGAAAGCTACAATGAACTCTCTTGAAATAGTGGCAGTGGCAAGGCTACAGTGGATGCAGAGATGTTAGACGTTGGCACGATGGAGGAGGTTCGTGTTGGTGAAGATGGCGAGGTAGAAAAAGAGTTGACTCAGTTTCAGAAAAAGAGAAAATCACGTAACACACCATTAGCCAGCTCAGTCTATTTTTTTTTAACGGTATTAGTTTTGGAGGACGAAATATTACAATTTCTTTAAGGACAAAGATCAAAGTGTACCAAAGTTTGAAAGAAGGACGAAAAACAAAATCGCTTTAATAGTTGAGGGACTAAAAACATATTTAACCCTTTTTATACTTTTTTTTTAATTTATTTTAAAAAAGTATAAAAATTTATTTCTTTTTATAATCATTTTACTTTTATAACATGTATCAAATAAACACAAGTATGTGTCACTTTTTCATTATTTAATGTATTTTTGTTTGTTTCTATCATATTTATACCATTGTATTTTTCTATATAAGTGATAAAAGTTTGAAACAAGGTTTTTTTCATAAAAATATACAATTTTATGAAATAAATGTTTTTGATATAAAAATCATATATTCTTCTAAATAACAGTGTTGTTACTTTGGATTAAACATAGGAATGAAAATATAGGTTCGTCCATTTTGTTTTGGTCCAGTGGTATTTGGTCAGAAAAAAATGAATCAGACTGATTTGTCTCGCATAATGTTTGTTTATGAATTTGTATACTAGTCTATGATTCACATGAAAAATTTAATATTTATTTTTATTTAATTAGATTAGTAAAAATAATTATTTTTATAAATCTATTTTTCTAAATAAGTAATATTCATAATTTTATAATTTATAATTTATAATTTAAAGTATAATATATTCAAAATAAAAATGATTTTGAGATGGATTGAAACAAGAGAGAAAACTTAGAATAAAGAAACTATTTTTAGATAAACTTGACACAAATCATGGAACTATTTTTAAATGAATTAAAGAATAAATGCAAATGAATAATTATTTTAAATAAATATGAATGAATAATAACTTAGAAGAAACATGCACTATTTTAAAAAGAGATTATAATCTTATCTATATGTAGTATTGTCATCCTTAATTAAAAACATTGTCATTGAAACATTAGAGTGATTTTTGTAATACTTTCTTCATCTTTTTAATTGTTGGAAAGTTATAAAATTGAGATCAAATTAATATAGTTTAAAGATGATAATGGAATAGAAGTAATCAACAAACAATTACAATCCTAACACTTTCTTATTCTCTTCAAACATTTTTAATAGTTGAAAATTAGCAAATCAATGTCACTATTGATAGAAAAAAAAAACAAATCAAGGTAGGCTTAAATAAATGTGTTAAAAGTTATTATCCCACCCATAATGTTAATAATAAAGGCAATTAAATTATGAAACAGAGACAGTTAAACTATGAGAAATAATAAAAAATCTCATAGTACATTTTGTGGATGTAGGCTTAAATAAATGTGTTGAAAGAATTATACCACATTATGAAACAAAGACCATTAAACTATGAGAGATTATCACAAATCTCAGAATACATTTTGTAGTTTATAATCTAATATTCAAAAACTTATTATAGATTATATAATTTAAAAATATATTTTGAATTATATAGTTTAAAATGTATTTTCAGATCTTGAAATATATTTTTCATAATTGAAAAATCTGCTTATGTTATTAATTTAAATGTGGTCTCCACTAATTATTTTTCCATAGGATTTGGTAGTACAGGGATGCTCTGTTCGTTCCTAAAGAAGTTATGAGGATCAATCTTTGTCTTTATTTGAACCAACCTCTGGAAGTTATCCTTGAAATACTTTACTCCATAAACTTTTCCTTCTACATAGTTGTTCTCACCATTGTGGTTAATTCCTAAATCAATGTCCCTATAATTGAAGAAAGCCCCTCTTGGATTTTTTGAAACAAAAGGAGTCATGTACTTGTGAAGTATTCTTGTCAAGTTTATGAAATGATCTGTTACCTCTTTCCCTGCTTCATTCCAATTTGTTTGGTATTGAACCTTCCATAGGTTACCTGCTCGATGAGGGAAAGGAGTTGCTGTTGATGGAATTTCAGCCATTTTTCCACCATAAGGATTGAATTGAAATGCTACATTCTCCAACTCAATCATCTTCTTCCAAATCCCTTCAAAACACTCTTTAGAAATTGCTTTCTGCACATAGTCAGATTTTCTTTTCAAGTAGTTTACAGGTGATCGTGGTTGTCTATCAAGCAAAATCTCAACAGGTGTTGAAATGTTAATGTTTGTCCAAAACAACACCGAACGAAGCCAACTTGTTTCGATGCAGTCAGATTGCTTCAAACCCAATTGAGGGAACTTCTCATTCAAGAGAGAAACAAGGCTGCTGGAGTCACCAAGAAATAAAGCTACGAATGTTGCTCTTATAGTCTTTGTTCCATTTTGTGTACTGTTTACAACATTCAAGGTAAGTCTAAGAAAAAGGTTGTTGTCGATAGTTGGTGCAACATGCTGCCAGTTATAAACTATATCAGTGGCATTTTGCTCCAAGGTTCTCCGAACTCTGAAAACACTGACTGTTTCAGGAACACGAACTAGCTTTATTTTATAGGCAAGTACTACACCAAAGCTAGCTCCCCCACCACCTGTGATGGCCCAAAAGAGATCTTCACCCATAGATTTTCTGTCAAGCAATCTACCTTCAACATCAACTATATTTGCATCAACAACATTATCCACTGAGAGACCGTATTTTCTCATCATATTACCATAGCCACCACCACTTATGTGGCCTCCCACTCCAACAGTGGGACAAACCCCTGCTGGAAAACCATGAATTTTACTCTTCTCACCAATTCTGTAATAAACTTCACCAAGCGTTGCACCAGCTTGCACCCAAGCGGTCTCGTTGTCTATATCAACTTCAATTGTTCG
>NC_028360.1:13161476-13166379 GCF_000741045.1 Vigna radiata var. radiata
GACTAAGTTGGTGTTTTGTGTCAAGATTTGGAAAGTTTTGAAAGTCTTGGTTTTTTAGACTTAAGGGTAGCAATGCACTCTTTAAATGCCCAAATGATAATTAGTGTCAACATATAGGTGCAAGAAATGTTATACTTTAGTTGTTTTTCAAGCTAGCTATGTTTGGTGCTGAGACGAGACTGGACAAAATTGGTGTTTTCAAATATTGTTTTAGAATAAATTCAAGCAGACCAATAAAATGATGACACGTCTGTCCTGTTATAAAAAAATTATTAAAAAAAAGTTTTTAAAACATATATACATGACTTTCAAAACATTAAATAAAACTCAAACACTTTGAGAGAGACATATAGATAAAGAAACATATAGACTCAACAAATATTTGAGAAAAATATATCTCTTCCAAACTAAAAAAAAAATATCACAATGTGGGCTTTGCTATTGGAGTTTTTTTTTTTTTTTTTCTATAAGATTGTTTCATGATTAGTTGTGGATAGAAAGGAAATAATAGAAGATGAAGATGGTTTGAAAGAGGAGAAACAGTTCAGAAAAATTCCTAGTCCAAATGGCTTTAAATTTGGGTTTGATAAATTAAGAGATTAAAGTTGCCTAAAAGTTTTTCTTCCTAATTTTTTTGACTTTGATGTTAAAAAAACCCACCATAACCCCTCTCTATGCATAGCTCGGTCTCTTTTTATCAAAAGTATCTATAAAGTAATGACTAAAATGTTGATATTAGTTATTTCTTTTTGACAATTTACCTTACTTTCTAAAAGGAAAATTTTAGATGAGTTTGAGATGCTTTTTCTTAAACTGTACTTAGTTTTTGTCAAAAATAGAAGGTTTGACTACTTTTATTTCTAAGTTAAAGGAAACTCGTATAATGAATATTGGAAATATTTCTTATTTTGATGTTAAAGAAGAGAGTGAGATATCATTTGTACAATATATTTGATGATATATTTGTACAATATTTATAAGGGATGCATATATGAATAACTTATTATGATTTTAACACGTTATTACACTATCTAAAGGATAATTTTGACCAAATTTAACTTATTATATAACCAAGAAGACAAACTCGTTGCCTCAATAACTATTTGGTCCACATTACTCCTATTTGTTGTTAAAGTTAAAGAACAAAAGTTGACCAAACCATAACAAATCTCGTTACAATCTAATGAAACGCATTATATCATTGTAATGTCAAATTCAAAATAATTTTTATCGAGAGTAAATTCATAATTTCTAGTTTCCATCATTATGATATATTTTTTAATTAATTATGTATAAAATTGAGTTTTTAATCAGTTTGACACGAAATCAGTAATTAATAATGGTTATTTTAAGGAGAACATGCTTTTTACTTTCAAGGAATTATTTCGTAAGTTTTAAAATAATGCTTATCACTCTAAATTTCTAGGAAATGGAATCATTTATATTCTCGTGTAATTATATCTCAAGTACCATTGATTATCAGCTAGTGAAGTGTAGGGGTAAAACTATAAAATTGTGACTGAGAAAAAGTTTCTACGATTATAAAGATAGATCAATATATTATGATTAGATTTTAAAATCTAAAATAAATTTATTTAATGTAGTTTTGCTAATTTTAAGTTTACCAAGTTTTATGAAAATTAAGGATCACCCACATAAAAGGTATACAATGGACTGTTGGTATTAGCTTCCACTATATTATACATTAAAGAGACTTTAAATAGAGTTGACCAAAGTAGAAGATTATTCAAATATTAGGTATTTATTGTGCTTTATACCTCCATCTTGTGTTGGTTTGGTCAATAATAGTAAAGTTGATGATGTGTTGTGAATGTTTTTGGTGAGGTTCAAGTACGTTTAGAATGAATGCATGACTTCAATTTTGAAGGTTATCCTGAAACTCCAATGGTCTTTCATTCTCACATAGAGAAGATTGATCCATGTCGTAAGGAGTAATAGGAGGTCTTAGTATTGGAAGCTTCCAGTATGTTCCAAGGCGCGGAACAGACTAACCTCGTGAGTGTGGTAGGATAAAACTCACTTGCAATGACTTTGCAAAGCAGTAGAAGCCACCACGAGGGCACAACCCGTCATAGCTCGACAATCATTCTAAGTCCAGACAATCCATGCACATTAAGTGTTGTGCAGTGATATGTTTGTTAATGTAATTAACATGCTTTAAATGAGTTCATATATAAATATAAATATAAATATATATATATATATATATATATATATATATATATATATATATATATATATATATATATATATATATATATATATCACTCCTCTATTGTAAACTAGTTTATCCTTGTATTTATGTGGTCTGTCTTTGTTTGTTATTTTTCTATTATGACGATTACCTTGATGGTTTGAACTTATGGGTGCAATCTTTAAGTTGACTCAGCAGAAGATATATTTTTGTTCTTGAGGTGAAAAATTATATTCTTCACAAATTTGTTGTCCTTATCATATCATTATCCATGTGATGTTTCATTTTAATAGTTTTATTGTTAAATTTTTACATGAAACTTTATTGAATATTCATTTGATTACCAATATTTTGAGATTCAATATTAATGAATCATGAATAAACTCCACAAAAAACATTATATAAAAAAAACTAAAACAATATGTTTTTAAACCATTCTACTTTATATATATAGTTTGTTATAAAAAGTATATTTGATTTTTTAGGGAGGCTTCTTCCTATACCTCCAAGTTAACATTTTTATCCTTCAGTAGAAAAATATATATATAAAAAATTAGGTAAGCACGGTTTACCAAATTGTCAGCATGCACCCCTTAGTTGCCACTCTTCACTCTTCATCCCTTCTCGTTTGTTGAATTTTCATCACAAAAGCAAAATCTCACGTTTTGCTCCGTTCACCTTCATCTCATTCTTCATTTCATCTCATATTCTAAGTATGAGTGTTTTTGTTCCTTAAGGTTTTAAATTTTATATTTATTTTTATTGTTTTACATTTCGAAATCTAATTAAAAAAAATAAATGAATTTGGAATCAACTTGAATTTTGAAATTCAATTAAAAAAATCATCGGATTTTAGAATTGAGTTAAATAAGACATTAAATTTGTAAATCCATTTAAAAAAGTCACTTAATTGTTTGAAATATGGTTAGTGAATTGAATTTTGAAATTCAAGTAAGATAATTGCCGAATTTCGAAATCTGAATAAAAAAGTTAATATATTTTGAAATCTAACAGTTAAATTAGTTTATGAATTTTAAAATTTGATTAAAAAATTGATTTTTTTTTTTAAATTAGTTAAAGAATTAACTGGATTTCAGAATCCGTATTTCTAAATCTGATACTTACTTTATGGTTTTTGAAATTCGGTATTGACTTTTAAATCCGAAACATTATCTTTTTTGTTTTACTTTATAAAATATGTTATACTTCTTTTAATCTAAAGAATCATATTTTAAAATATTAAAATATTAACACATATTAAATTCATTAAATTATATTAATTAACACATATTAAATAATAATAATGAGATGATAAAGATAATAATGATAATAAAGATAAAATAATAACAATAAAAGTAATAATGACAATAGTTTTAATAATAATGATAATAATAATAATAATAATAATAATAATTAATGATAATGATAATAATAATAATGGTAATAATAATGATAATAATAATAGCAATAATGCTAATAATAATTATAATGGTAATAATAATAATGAAAATAACAAGGATAATAATAACTATAATAGTAATAATATTGATAACCATAATAATAATAATAATAATAATAATAATAAAGATAGTAAAGATAATTATCTGATAAGTTATTTAATGAGATTTTAAAATTTGATAAGTTTCGAAACTCGATGATTTTTAACTGAATTTTAAGATTTAATGAAATTTTTAATTAAATTTTGATATTTAATAAATACTTAAACTTGAATTTTTAAATTTAATGAGTTTGTATATTAGATTTTAAAAATGAAATAATTATAGGAGAGGAAAAAAAATATCCTTATAAAAATATAATATGAGAAAATTTGAAGGTACAGAAATAAAACTTGAAGTATAACTTCGACATTAGTATCAATCCTGTTATTCGGTACTAAAGGATTGTTTGAGTTATTATTCAAGATCTACAACTCTCATACACACAAAATTTTACAATATAAAATTTCAAATCAAAGGAAGATAATTTCTTTACCTTTTAGCTTAGTTTAGGGATGACAAAAACATCCGTGTATCCACAGATTAAATTCGTTGTGGATAGTTGGTATCTGCGAGTAATAGATATATGTGGATAGCGAGTTTTTTAATATCTGTTTTTTATCAGGTCGGATTCGAGTTTTAGATTATCCGTATCCGCGAGTATCCGTTACATGTTTAGAAGTTAAAATTACATCTTTATCTTTAGTTTAAATTAAGTTTTAGGTTTAATACCTATTTTGGTCCCTCCTTTAGGAGGGTTTGTTTAAAGTGGTTCCTCCTTTTTTCAAAAGTTCACTTAAGTCCCACTTTTTGCAAAAACTGTTCAAAATGGTCCTTTTTGCTAACGGCGTTAACTTTCTTAACGGCACAGCTGCCAGGTGGCTAATATCTGCTGAGGTGTAACGTTTTGGCTGTGTTGGCACTGTTGTGTGTTTTAAAAAAAATAATTAATTGTGAGGTGAAATTTAATAAAATTAAGTTTAAATTAAAAATTGAATTTGGGATTAATTGGGGTTAATTAAAATTAGGTTTAACAAAGACTTCCCCTGTCATCTTTATCCCAATTATTCTTTCTCATGACAACTTCTTCATCATAGTTTATTCCAACCAAAACCATTTTTCATCGAACCAACAACACGCGAGCTCCGTCACCTGAAAATCCGAACAAAGGCACCGAAACTGCAGGTCGTAG
>NC_028360.1:13166809-13299045 GCF_000741045.1 Vigna radiata var. radiata
GTTCGGATCCGGTTCTTTAGTAAAGATGAGAACTTGTTGAAAAGTGTTGTGCTTGGTGACTTGGTCTATGCAGAAGCTACCCCCTCTAAAACTCTAAAAATTGAATTTGGGGTTTTGCAGATTGGGGATTCTCCAAATCACGACCATTCTTCCAAGGCTGAATGAGGAACAAAAAACAAATACGTAGACGGAAGGAGATGAAACAATGGCAGTTTCATGATTCGAACAACAGAGGGACGAAAATAGATTGAGGGTTTTTTTCCCCAATTTAGGGTTTCTAGTTCTAGTTTCACTTTAGGGTTCTTAGGATTCAGATTCGGGATTTTTCTCCATTTTAGATTTCCAGAAACAATTAAGGTTCTTAATGGGATTTTTAATTAATTACCCTCCAATTAACCCCAAATTCAATTTTCAATTTAAATCTAATTTTATTAAATTTCACGTCACAATTAATTTTTTTTTTAAAACACACAACAGTGCCAGCACAGCCAAAACTTTACACCTCAGCAAATATTAGCCACCTGGCAGCTGTGTCGTTAAGAAAGTTAACGCCGTTAGCAAAAAGGACCACTTTGAACAGTTTTTGCAAAAGGTAGGACTTAAGTGAACTTTTGAAAAAAGGAGGAACCACTTTGAACAAACCCTCCCAAAGAAGGAATCAAAATAGGTATTAAACCTAAGTTTTATTATTGTGTCTTCTTTGTTTTCTCAACAACTATTTAAAAGTATTAACAATCCATCTCTTTCATTTTATTTGTCTTCTTTGTTTTCTCAACAATCTTTTTTCTTTCATTTTCATTTATTCTCTAATTTTCTGCAAAACCCAATCATGATAGTTGTCCCTTTCCTAGATTCTCTCTTTATTTAAATTCTAAACCATTTAACCCATCTGAAACTGCCTCTGCATAAACACTTTCCTTCCACACACTTTAATTTCCTCTGCATAAGTTTCCTTTCTCTCTCTCTCTATTTTCTTAGATAACACTCTTTCTTCCTTCCACCATTCTCTTTTTATTTTATTTTTCTCAATTAACTTTTCTTCCACTTACCACATTTTCTCTTCCCTTTTAAACCCACACTAAAATACATCTTATTATTCTTTATTTTATTCTTTTGTTTTGTTTAACTTCCAGTAACTTTAACTTAAAATCTAAAATATTTTAAAATTAAATTTTCAATTATATTTTTTTTAAATATTTGCGGGTTTAAAAGGGATATCCAACAGATACTCGTGAGTTGAAACAAATCTACATATTTTTTTAAGATGGGTATTCAGTAAGTAGCGGAACGGATAACAGATACAATTTATCCAACGGATCAGGTTGCGGGTAGGTACTATCCGTGTCCGACCCGACCCGTTGTTATCCGTAGCCTGTATCCTTTGGAAGCAATCCTTATAAATTCTGAGTAATTGTTATAAATATAAAGAGTCACATTAAAATCATTTAGAACTTTTATAAATATTAATCCAACAGAGACTTATAACAAAACATTCTTAGTTCTCATTATTCCTGGCAAAACATTTGTAAAACACATTTAGTCTCTGTTATTCTAAGTCGTCATGTGAGGCAGGGTAGGGATGCTCTGTTCGTTCCTAAAGAAATTATGAGGATCAACCTTTGTCTTTATTTCAACTAACCTCTCGAAGTTATTCTTGAAATACTCCACTCCGTAAACTCTTCCTTCGGTGTAGCTGTTGTTACCATTCTGGTTAATTCCTAAGTCAAAGTCCCTATAATTGAAGAAAGCTCCTCTTGGATTCTTGGAGACAAAACTACTCATGTACTTGTGAAGTATTCTTGCATTGTTTATGTAACGATCAGCAAATTCTTTCCCTGCCTCATTCCAATTTGCTTGGTATTGGATCTTCCATAGGTTCCCAGCTCGATGAGGGAAAGGTGATGCTGTTGATGGAATCTCAGACATTCTTCCACCATAAGGATTGAAATATAATGTTACTGTATTGTCCAACTCAATCATCTTCTTCCAAATCCCTTCCAACCCTGCTCTGGAAATTGCTTTCTTTACATAGTCAGATTTCCTTTTCAAGTATATGAGTGATTTTGGTTGTCTGTCAAGTAAAATCTCAACAGGCTCTGAAATGTTGATGTCTGCGAAAAACAACACGGAACGAAGCCAACTTGTTTCAATAGAGTCAGATAGCTTCACACCCAATTCAGGAAACTTCTCATTCAAGAGAGAAACAAGGCTTCTCGAGTCACCAAGGAATAGAGCCATGAAAGTTGCTCTTCCGGTCTTTGTTCCTTTTTGGGTATTGTTTACAACGTCCAAGATAAGTCTAATGAAAAGGTCGTGACTGATAGCCGGTGCAACATGCTGCCATTTGTAAACTATATCAGTAGCATTTTGCTCGAGCGTTTTTGTAACTTTAAAAACAGTGACTGTATCTGGAACTCGAACTAGCTTTATTTTGTAGGCAATGATGACGCCAAAGCTAGATCCTCCACCACCCGTGATGGCCCAAAAGAGATCTTCACCCATGGATTTTCTATCAAGCAGTCTACCTTCAACATCAACCATCTGTGCATCAATAACATTATCTACAGTTAGACCATATTTTCTCATCATGTTGCCATAGCCACCACCACTTATGTGACCTCCCACTCCAACAGAGGGACAAACCCCTGCTGGGAAGCCATGAGTTTTACTCTTCTCAGCAATTCGATAATAAAGTTCTCCAAGTGTCGCACCAGTTTGAACCCAAGCAGTCTCGGAGTCTATGTCAACCTCAATGGATCGGAGTTGGAACATGTCAAGGATGAAGAATGGTTGTGAAGCCACGTAAGACACCCCTTCGTAGTCATGGCCACCACTACGAATTTTCATCAACAATTTGTGCTTTTTGGCACAGACAATGGATGCTTGTATATGGGATACATGCAATGGAGTTAGTATAAGGAATGGCTTTCGGGTGGTGGAGGTGTTGAAACGAAGGTTTCTTATGCGGGCTTGCAACACCGAAGAGAATGAGTCGTTGTTTGCTGTAAAGATTGCTGAAAGTATAGGGTGAGATGACTCTGAATGGTTTAAAAGACAACGAAGAAAAGTGTCGTGTGCTGCATTTTCAGGTTCAGCTGAAGCTGAAAATGCAACTATAGAAAACAAGATTACGAGAAATAACAATGGTTGTATTCTCTGAGGAGAAATGACTTCCATCTTATTTTACAAATGACGTTGTTTGATAACATAAACAAAGAAAAGGATCTTTAGTGAGTTCATTAACATGATCTCTATTTGATTTATAAGCATTGTAAAAATTAAGATTATTACTTTTTTCATTATCAAAATCACAATTTTCGCATACAATTATATTAGAAAAAAAATAATTTTTAAAAGATATAATTTTATTACATTAATTTAACATTACCTATCTTACTTTTTTATAATTATTTTATTATTGTACTTTATATTAAAATGAATATAAAATTGTATCATCATATAATTATTAATTCATTTCCTTTTATTGGTCATCGTCTAATTTCCCTTTTACATTATTTTGGTTTTTGAAAAATTATAAATGCAAGTAAGCTTAATATTTTCAAATGGAAAGAAATAAATATTATTATTAAATGAAACATTTATACTGTACATGCATTTTAAATTGTTATGTTAAAAGAAAAACAACAATTCTTTTTTAACAATTCTTTTTTAACAATTCTTTTTTAACAATTCTTTGATAAGAGGATACGTATTACAGTTCTATTGGTTTGTTTGAATTAATTCTAAAATAATATTTGAAACGGACTAATCACAAACTGCCACATATACGTTGTCAAAAAATTGTCAAAAAAGAATTGTTAAAGAAACTTTTTTCAAATAAAAAATATAACAACTATGATGAAAGAAAAAAGAAGTTTTGAAACAAAGCTCTGTTTAGAAGAGGTATAGATGATAAGCAATTATGCAGACGGTTATTACAAATTATTTAATTATGGAAAAAGTCTCTTTAACAACTTTTTTTTCACAATTTTTTGACAACGCATAGGTGACAATTTATGATTGATCTGTTTCAAATATTTTTTTAAACATAAATTCAAACATACCAATAAAATAATGACACGTTCTGTTATAAAAAAATTGTTAAAAAAAAGTTGTCAAAACATCATTGTCTTTTAATTATCTGGATGACTTTTGTAGAATAATAGCAGCAGGAAGAACGGGGAAGTAGCAGTGCTGCAGCAGCAGCAGCAGAAGAAGACCAGGCCATCACCATGAAAGAGACGAATTGCAGAACAGAAAATCTGCAACAGCCGCAGCACCAACAAATCACCACCTCTCGGGGTTTTATTTCTCGAGAAGTATCATCTGCAACAATTCAACAAATCCTAATACTTTTGAATTGAATACATCAACATGCAAATATTTTTAAAATAATGTGAAATCCTTTTTATAATAATAATAAAAAAATAAGTTTTCTTTTCATCAAAATAAACTCCATAGGAATAGATCTTACTATTGACTAAGGGGAACATGCCCCCATTACACGCAATTTATACACAATTAAACATACTTACTTTTTGTTTGATACTGATGAGTTAACATTTCGTTATTGATTAAAATCTATAAAAATTGTACGGGCAAAGAATGTATAACAGCACTTTTTAAGAAATAAAATTTTTCAAAAGTGCTATCATTGTTAGCATTTGTATTTTTCTTTAAATATTTTTGGTTTAATTATGATTTTGGTTTTTTTTTTCATGAAAATCTCAAATTGATGTTTTAATTATTGTTATTTTTAAATATATTTTTAATTTTTTAAATGCAATCTAATTTGGTCCTTTACATTATTATTGTACTAATATTATTGTCACATGTTGGTTTGCGATTTTTTTCTTTTTTATTTTTTCCTTTTTAATTTATCTATTTCAAAAAAATTGTTCATCACATGGAATTTCAAATTTATTTATTTCAAATTAACGAAAGTAAACCTTCATAGAACAATTATCATTATTTATAATCCGAATTTGGATAATCTATTGATGACCAAGAGAGGGAACTTAGTTTTAAATTTCAATATCTTAATTTCAATTCAATCTTTAAATTTGTTATTTTAATTTAATTAAATCTTAATTATTTTTTTAAATGTACCCGTGCTGGATATTGAAATCAAATTTATTTTTTATTATTTTCAACTCTTACGTTATCTTCCATTTCTCGATGCACCTTGTTTCCTCTCCTCTCCATCTTCCGTTAACATATTTGTCTTTTCCAACCAATATTGTCAATTTGTCATCTCCACCATTTTTTAACGTTAATAATATTTCAATTGTTTCAGTTATTGTCTAAAGTACCACCACTTATAATAATTAACTATTCTTTAAAAAAAATGTTTGTTTAACATTTTTTTTTACACAAATTTAACACTCATCACGTGGTGTGTGTCAGTAGGTTCTTTTGGCGGAAAGAAAAAACATATTTTAAAATGTTAATGAGGATAATTTTGAAAAACTTAATATATGAAATTTGATTTTGGCAGTTTCATTTTCACTTTTGCGTCGTTATTCTTCTCCACTTTCTCGTCTTCTCTCTTCTTTGTTGTCTCTCCCAAAGTTTGGAATAGAAATCGCGCCATCTCTACCAAATGCCTCATCTCGAATCATCATTGTTGAGTTCGCTTTTCCTGTCGCTTCATCTCATCTCTTTTGTTTTTATGTTTTGTGAACCCTAATCGTCTTCTCCACCACTGATTTTTTTGTATGAAATAAGTACAGTTGCAATGACGTCCAAAAACCCAAAGGTAAGTTCAAGTTTTGGTATTATATATAATTGCTTTCTTTTTGCAAGTAATAACAATGTTTTTGTAATGCTTTGTAGTGGCAGGTTCGAATCTTTCTAGATTAATCAACCATTATTCAAATGAATGGCTTACCGAGAGATGTCCATGTAGATCGAAATGGGATGACACCATTTCGTTGAATGTGGGTTGAATGTTTCGCGTATTATATTTGACAAAATGTTAAGTAGTAAGATAATGGTGTATTTAATGGACAATTAAACACTTGATAATCACATATAAACAACCAATTACATTTTGAGGAACTCAATAACAGTCAAAAAACACTGTTATTCAGCTGTGGTCCCTTAAGTTTTCATTGGTGGCTCCTTCAGTTCAACAGGATGTCCAAAAGCCATTTTAGACACGCGTAATCGTTTACAGCCCCTTGTAAACGATTACAAGGCACATTTTTATTCCAAAGCTAGCAGAACTTCACTTGACTCAATAATCTCACCATGGGTGGTCCCCTTCTCCATCATGGGGGACCCAAAACATTAAGTTCAAGGCACTCCTCACTCAAGAACATCAAATTACAATTAAAACCACTATACTTGGTCAAAAAAAACTGTTATTCAGTTGTGGTCCCCTACGTTTTCACTGGTGGCTCCTTCAGTTCAACAGGATGTCCAAAAACCATTTTAGACACGCGTAATCGTTTACAGCCCCTTGTAAATGATTACAAGACACATTTTTACACCAAAGCTAGCAGAACTTCACTTGACTCAATAATCTCAACAAGGGTGGTCCCCCCTTCATTATGGGGGACCCAAAACATTAAGTTCAAGGCATTCCTCACTCAAGAACATCAAATTACAATTAAAACCATTGGACTTGGGTCAAAACACACTGCTATTTAGTTGTGGTCCCCTACATTTTCACTGGTGGCTCCTTCAGTTCAACAGGATGTCCACAAACCATTTTAGACACGCGTAATCGTTTACAACCCCCTTGTAAACGATTACAAGGCACATTTTTACACCAGAGCTAGCAGAACTTCACTTGACTCAATAATCTCACCATGGGTGGTCCCCCATCCATCATGGGGGACCCAAAACATCAAGTTCAAGTCAATCCTCACTCAAGAACATCAAATTACAATTTAAAGGACTGGACTTCGGTCAAAACACATTGTTATTCAGCTGTGATCCCCTACGTTATCACTGGTGGCTCCTTAAGTTGAACAGGTTGTCCAAAATCTAGTTCAAACTCGCGTAATCGTTTACAGCCCCCTTGTAAACGATTACAAGGCACATTTTTACAGCAGACATAGCAGAACTACAGTTGTGGTCCCCTATGTTTTCACTTGTGGCTCCTTCAGTTCAACAGGTTGTCCATAATCTAAGTTAGACTCGCGTAATCGTTTACAGCCCATCGTAAACGACTACAATGCACAATTTAGCACCATCATCTTCACCAATTCAGCTAAATTCATCAATTCACAAACATTTCTTCATTCTTGTGTCACAAACATTATCACTTGCAAATCAAAATATAAAGCACTTCAATAACATACGGAATAAAATTGCAATTATCAATTACATAAATAGATGGAACCAAACATGCATGTTCTATATATTGAACGAAATAGGTTTAATTGCAACATCTTGTTCTTGTCCTATTCAAAACCTTATACAATAATCAATCATTTTTCTTTCTAACTACTACATTTCCGGTGTATGGTGTCCTAAGTGTTTAGCTCTTATAACGCCTTATTGATCCAATCCTCACATACGTCTTCAAATGTGATTGGTTGTTGGACATTCCACCCAGTGCGTTTGGCGACATTCCACCTTGTTCGGTCTTGCACATTCCACCTGGTTCGTTGCTCGACATTCCACTCGATGCTCAAAGAAAACAACTCAAATGTAAACACCAAAGCAAATAACCAAAAAACCAAAAGGGGTCGAAGAAACGACAAGAAACCCAATACCCAAACGAAAAACCCAATACCCAAACGACAACATCAACAGAATGCGACATGAAACGAAAAACCCAATACCCAAACCTACAACAAAATGGTTTGAGAACGCATTTACGTTGCTCTAACGAAGTTGTTGTTTGGAACTTCCCATTTTGAACAAGGACAACGACTACAAACTGTGAGAACGGACAATCAAAAACCAAAATGCAGGGAGAACAATAACGCGCAGAGAGAATGAAATGTGAGAGAGAACGTAATGAAACACGACAAGAGCATAATTGGAACGAATATATTTGAAACCCTATAAGTTTTCGCTGCCAGATTTTATAAAAAAAAATTGGGCCAATGGAAAGCTGACAACTCGCGTTGTCAAATTTGTGTTAAAAAAGGAGTGTCAAAATACCGGGACCCATTCTTTAAATATGATTTTTTTTCATTGTCTGAACGTTTACACAATCGTAAGTTAATAAATTCAATATTTTAATGTTATTTAAAGAAGACTTTTCCTAAAACTGCATCTCATTCATTAATTATATGACTGTTTAGATAACATAGAAGAGGTACATAATTAAAAAACAATACATTTCATAATTTAATACGAAACCAACATAATTTGTTAACCCACTTATCTACACACATTAATATATAAACAAAGTAATTAAAAATCAACAAACTAGAAACATTAATGACATTTGAGTTGCTATTATCCTAACTCTTTCGATATGGAAGCGTAGGGATGCTTTGTTCATTCCTAAAGAAATTATGAGGATCAACCTTCGTCTTTATTTCAACCAATCTGTCGAAGTTACCTTTGAAATACTCCACTCCATAAACTTTTCCTTCAGCATAACTGTTCTTGCCATTGTGATTAATTCCCAAGTCAAGGTCCTTATAATTGTAAAAAGCCTCTCTTGGATTCTTGGAGACAAAAGGAGTCATATACTTATGAAGTACTCTTGTCAAGTTTATATAGTGATCTGCTACGTCTTTCCCAGCCCGATTCCAATTGGCTTGGTATTGAACCTTCCATAGGTTCCCTGCTCGATGAGGGAAAGGAGTCGATGTTGATGGAATCTCAGCCATTCTTCCACCATAAGGATTGAATTGAAATAGCGTATACTCCAACTCGATCATCTTCTTCCAAAGTCCTTCAAAACCCTCTTTGGAAATTGGTTTTTGTACGTAGTCAGATTTTCTTTTCAAGTAGTTCACAGGTGATTGTGGTTGTCTATCAAGTAAAACCTCAACAGGTTTTGTAATGTTGATGTTTGTCCAAAACAGCACCGACCGAAGCCAACTTGTTTCGATGCAGTCAGATTGCTTCAATCCCAACCGAGGGAACTTCTCACTCAAGAGAGAAACAAGGCTTTTGGAGTCACCGAGGAATAGAGCTACGAAAGAAGCTCTTACAGTCTTTTTCCCATTTTGTGTACTGTTTACAACGTCTAATATAAGTCTAATGAAAAGGTCGTTGTCGATAGTTGGTGCAACATGCTGCCAGTTGTAAACTACATCGGTGGCGTTTTGCTCCACGGTTCTCTCTACTCTAAAAACAGTCACCACCTCAGGAACTCGAACAAGCTTTATTTTGTAGGCAACGACTACACCAAAGCTAGCTCCCCCACCTCCTGTGATGGCCCAAAAGAGATCTTCACCCATAGATTTTCTATCAAGCAATCTACCTTCAACATCAACAATTTGTGCATCAACAACATTATCCACCGAGAGACCGTATTTTCTCATCATATTACCATAGCCACCACCACTTATGTGGCCTCCCACCCCAACAGTGGGACAAACCCCTGCTGGAAAACCATGAATTTTACTCTTCTCACCAATTCTGTAATAAACTTCACCAAGCGTTGCACCAGCTTGCACCCAAGCGGTCTCGTTGTCTATATCAACTTCAATTGTTCGGAGATTGAACATGTCAAGGATGAAGAAAGGGACCTGAGCCACGTAGGACACGCCCTCGTAGTCATGGCCTCCACTTCGGATTTTCATTTGCAAGTTGTACTTCTGAGCGCAAATGATGGATGCTTGTATATGAGATACATGCAATGCAGTTATTATAAGAAATGGCTTTCGGGTTGTGGAGGTGTTGAAACGAAGGTTTCTGACATAAGCTTCCAAGACGGAGGAGAATGAAGCGTTGTTTGGCGTGAAAATGGCTGAAGTTATGGGGTGAGAGGGTTCTGAATAGTTTACAAAGCAATGAAGAAAAGTGTTGTGAGCTGAATTTGCAGCTGAAGCTGATTGTGGAATCGTAGAAAGTAACACAGCAATGGAAAATAGTGACAGTAGCATTCTAGGAGGAGAAAGAGCTTCCATTTTTTGTTATCTGATGGTGGTGATAGAGTAACAAGAAAGAGAAGGTTTTGGTGTTTGTATATGAGCATGAACTACATTGGATTTTATAATGAAAACCAGTGGAGGAAGAAATCGTCAAAAACAAATGAAAAGATGATTAAGGTTGCCTCCCAAGTTGACAAAATATTTTTCATATATACGAAATATATAACGTAACTCAATCATTCTTTGACCTTGCTAAATATGATTGTGCATATTCTGTAATATCTCATGTGAATCAAACATTAGGTAAGGGTTCTTTAATTAATTAATTTATTTATCTTTACTGAATTAAAATGTTCTACTCTTCCTGCAGTCGACTTTTGGAAATAAGGCGGCTAATATATGTCAGTTTCACTCATCATTTTCGGATATATTTAAACAAAATAGCGTGTAAGCTCAAAACATATTTTGATGAAGCAAAAGTATTTGCATGCGTTGTGTTATTAGCAAAGAAATAAAAATAATTCTTTAACAGAAATTTTTACGTGGTTTACATAGTGTAATGCTAAACATAAACGTTGTTGATTAAAAACGGCACAAAAATTTTGAACAGAGGTTTCCATTAACGTAGTTTATATCCAAGAAGTTTCATATACTGCAAGCGGGCGCCACTATGAACCACTTCCACAAACAACAAATAATTGGCGATTGAAGAAAATTTGATTAGAGATTGTTGGTCAGATTTACGTCAAAAGTTGCAAACGGAGACCGATAAGGCCGCAACAAGACTTCATAATGTCATGGTAGCCATCACTTCCAAAAGAAGAAAACTACGAGGATAAACAAAAAGTAATAAAATTGTTTATACTTTTGATTTTTCCACAATATGTTCGGTAAAACACACAAACTTTTGATGTTCTATATATTATAATTTAATTATGTTTTTAAGTTAATATGAGATTTCAGTACACATCTCTCTTATTGAGGATTCACACGAGTTTATTAAACATGAAAATAAAAATAAAAATAAAAATAAAAATAACTTGATAATAAATGATACAATAAAGACCAGATTAAATTTGACTAGGAATTCACATTAACTTTAATAGCATATTAAAGATAGAAAAATATAAAATAATTGGTTGAAATTAATTTGTGAATGTAGTATCACTAAAATTACGAAAATCCTTTTTATAAAGGCTATATATTTCTAAGATTCTACCTGGTTAAGATTTTATGGCTTTTGATAGCAGACTTTATTGTATTTAATTTCAGTCTAATTATTTTGCAACAGAATTATTGATTTAAGTATGCATTATCACAAATTTTGGATGTTAATCACAATTTTGGATTTTAGGATTCTCGAAACATTGTTAGTGATTTGACTTCATCTGGGTAAGGAGTAATATATGATTCATCTCCTCCTTTTATTAAACATGACATCATTAAAAACATATACGAACTTCATGAGTTTTCACCTGGTCTTGCTTTATGCCCTCTTTTTTAATCTAGTTTTTTTAATCTGCTCACATCATTTGATTTAGAACAATTATATATATATATATATATATATATATATATATATATATATATATATATATATATATATATATATATATATATATATTACACACTTTTCACATCAATGTCTCCTTTCCTATTCTTCAACCTCTTTCATATTATCTTTCTCCTTTCGTTTACCCTTATTTTTTCTTTCTTATCATCTATCTCATCTTTATTAATGTCAACGTAAAATTGTCAACATTTACATTTTAAATTATTAAACATTCTTTTATATTAATTTTGGAATGATTCAATATTTAAATTTTCATAATATATAGATTTTCATTAATGCATGGTCATTAGAAAGGGATCCATTTACATAAATATTAATTTTTCTAGTGAAACAAATGGTGTAGATGAGGATTACGTGTCTCCATTATTTCTATTTTGGTCCCTCAGTATCTTAGTGATGATCAAATTTAATATTTTTTGCTGAAATCAGGTGGTAGAATTTCTTAAAATGATTAAATTTGGTGGTCAAATAAGCGTTTTTTGTTTATATATTAATTTATTACAGAAGAAAGTCATGTTTGGAGGAGAGTTGAATTTAGATATGTATTGAAAAGTGAGTACGTAAACCTATGTGGTGCGTGTTTGAATTTGCCTAAGCCACCAACACATTGAAACTGTTACTGATTACCAAAGTTGACTTAATTAAAACACGATAGGGTACACATTAAAAAGTCAAAGGTATTTTAGTCTTTTACTTAGAGATAGGGTACAGATAAAAAACATGGGAATATATGTGGTTTTGGGTACCAAAATTTTTTCAAAGGCCCAATTTATGTTTTATTGAGGCCCAAGCATTCGTGTTTTGCTAGACAGACATACTGTGATCATTGAGTCTCTTAGATGAGTACTTCTTCCTACACCTCCCTTCTTTCTTCCTCTCTACACTTCCCTTCTTTCTTCTTATATTTTTATAATTACAAATATAACCTTATATTTTTAATAAAAGAAATTAATAAAAAAATTATATTTGTAATTTTGAAGGTGTAGAAAAAAAGAATGGACATACAAGTACAAACATTCCTCTCAGTTAATGTATGTACTTTTCAAAGTCACTTTTTTATTTTTAAAACAGGTTTCAAAAAAGAAGGCTGTGCAGTCACGTTGTAAAAAATATTTTGAAATATAAAAAATGGCAATAACATCGTGAAAAGAATTGAAAAATAACGCATTTTCTCAGTTTAACTCACTGATTTTATCGGTCAATGGTGGATAATTCGACCGTATGTCTAAACAATTGAATAATGTTGATTTTGGTTATAAAAAATACCCGTCTGGTTAAAGAAGTTGTTTCGTAGAATTTATGAATTAAAAAATAATCACGTCACAACGATTTTTATTAATAAAAATATTAAAACAAGATATTTAATTATAATATAAATTATATGGTTTAACATAAAAAAATATGGTGGAGTAAAAATTCCGAGGGGTATCCATAAATCGTCAAACAAAACTGTCAAAAATTAAGACTGATATATATATATATAGATTGTGTGTTTTGGTATATAACAGATTACTTAAACTAGGAAAACTAAGTGTAAATTAGGATATCAATAAAATTAAAAAATGCATAAGCTAAAAACTGAAGTGGAAACACTCTTAACATTTACATCAAACTATTAAATACATTATTGGCACAGAAAAAATTAATGAACTTTGAATCAATTTCACTCTGCAGGAAAAAAATGATATATAAACCAATGAATAACAATGAAAGAATGACTCAGGATTCTTCAGTCTCTCTGACACACTATCTCAGAAGGAGCTCTTGGTGGCCTTGTAACGGTACAGCACCTTCTTCTTCTTGTTTGTGTTGTTCTCTATAGTGAGGACAACTTTCCCTGCTTCATTGTTCCTAAAACTGTTCCTAACAGGCCCTTCTTGTGACCCCATTTTCTTTCCTTTTTGAACAATAACTGTGTAAGAACCCTCATCACTCGGAACAAATTCCTCCTTGTAACTCACCTCCCAACCCAGAACAGTCAAATCCCAGCACACACTCTTTCCAACCTGTTTAGATGCAACCACCCTTTAGTCCACTAAATGAAAAATAATCATAAATTTTTATAAACTTCCTTATGTGCTTTGTTATTTGGCATTGTTTTCTGATCATAAAGTTTACTTTAAAACTTCAATAACTCACATTTGTAAAAGTTTACTTCAAACCTCAATTCTGATTATTAACCAAAAGCAAAACAACTATGTGAAATTGTATTAATGATCTGTCCTTAAGTTAGTACCTCTAATGCAGGAATCTCAACGGTTGCAGTTGATCCAGCCTTGAGAATGAGTTCTGAGACAGCACCATCTTGGGAAGAGAACTCAGCATCATTTTCCCTCTTGAAACCACCGTATTGAACTGGGATCTCCTCAATTGGAATGTACCTTTTGAGTACAAAGAAATTAAGATCATTAAAGGGATGCTGATGAAACATGCAAATAATTTAATGGATGAGATAGGAACATACTTGGTCAATGTTTCAGTGACCTTGTTAGGACGAGCCACCACAATTTTGCTCTTTGTTCTTTGGGTTAAGAAAGGAGATAAAAGGGCGTTGAGAGCATAATACCAGAAAGGAACGTTGATGAAAATCTACAATGAAACAAAATCACATTCATAATCAAATACCTTAAACATCAAAATAACAGCTTATTGTGAGGATTGTAGCAAAAAAGACAGCTAAAGAAAAGGCCAAAGAACTTACATTTTTTGCGACCATTTCAGGATAATTGTCTTGCAATATTGCAACAGTTTGCTTTGTGGCAACTCTAAGCTCCTTATTTGAAATACCGGGGGAGTTCTTAAGGTCGTTGATTTGAAGCAAGGAAGACACGCCACCCGGCTTCAAATTGAGCTTCTGAATACCCTTCTCCATCATCTGGCACCTCCATCTCAAGAACTCGCTGCGCTTCTCCTCAGTGCCAAAAGTCTTCTGATAAAGCTCCTCACTTTCAAATGCACCAAATATGTTGTAGCACACAGGGTGCCCTTCATGATCAAATCCACTCATGTAAGCTGCAGAGGCCAAGTCTGAGGCAAATTCCTCATCCACCAAAGAATCAATATTTGATTCCTTCCTCCACTTAAGGGTCTTCTTCAGCATCTCAAACGCATCACTGACTCTGAACTCCCTGGCCCTCAAAAACTTCAACAGAACCACATCAATGCCTTCCGCTCCCTTGCTTGGCAAAAGGGGCACTCCCCAAAGACACTCATCCTTCTCCTCAACCTCCACATTTTTCCCCTCCTCCATCTCTTCAGCTTCATTCTTCTCTTCTGCCTCGTTCTCAGCAGAAGCCTCCTTCTTTGGCTCTTCTTTCTCAAAAAGAGTGCCTCCCATGATAGCTTCCTCAAGCTTTGACTTGAATTCAATCAAAGCCTTCCTTTCCAACTCTTTGAGATCAGAAAGGAAGTTGCTTTCTTCCTTGTAAGAAGAGCTTTTCTCCACCGTTTTGGGGTTCTTTTCATCCAAAGATGATTCCTTTGGTTCCACATTTTCTCCAGCAACCTTCTCCTCTTTCTGGGGCTCAGCAACAGAAACAACCTCAGCTGTCTGGGTCTCCTCTTGAGCCATAACCTCAGCAGTCATGATTACAATTGGAACAAAAAGAAAACTTGAGAAGACCCAGATACTTGAAAAGGGTAAATGAAAGATCTAGTATTAAGAAAACAAACACACACCTAGGTTTATGAAGCAGAATATAGAAACCAAAAAATGGTTTGTGAATGTGTGTGCTATGTTTATGGTGGTGAGAGAGGTGTGAGGGTAATATATAGTAATTTGAAAGGTTGGAAAAAGGGTTTATGGCAGCAACGGTCACATAATGGATCCAACACAGAGGAGCCGTTAGGGATTTTCCTTTTCCCGAGAGTTATGCTGCTCTGGCATCCAGCACATTCAGGCGTGATACCATCACAATCATACTCTTTCTTTATTGCTTTTTGTCCTTTCTTTTTTCTTTTCTTCCTCAAACATCAAATGTTTTCATATCATTAATTAAACATGATTAGTTTTAAACAAATTTATTAAAGTATTATAAAGATCAATGATCTTTTAATATACATATATTACAATAGTATAATCCAATATTAGTTGATGTTATACTAATATTTCTCTATAGGATTTGCCCTGTAATATTGCTTTAAATAATTAAGATAATGTAATGTATAAGTAGTATGCACCGAAACATATTTACTAATTAGGTTAATGGGGTGTTTTTGTTTAACAAATTTTAAAACTTTCTAATGGTTTTGATCGTGACTGCAACAAAATCCATTCCATCTCTTTAATAGTCGTGCTTTCATGCTTTGTTTCATTCTTGCAAGTTTATTACGCACCAAAAGTCAAGAATTTAATTTGAAAAAAAAAAATATTGAATAATTTAAATACAACAACAAAAAAATCATCAACTTGTTTTTGTAATATTCAAAGATAAGTTTCTTCGAGTTATTTCAAAAAGAAAAATTATCATTTAAAGTCTCTTAATGTAAAATATCTGTAGCATAGTACTACTCTATAATATATAGTCGCTTCTTTTTAATGTTAATTTATATACACATATCCATACATACTTACAAAACATGTATTTTGGCGTATTTTTCATGGAAATAAAAAACTAGTTAGAGTATATTATAAACTGTAAATTCACTGGCAATGTCAGGATTTTAAATTTTGAGGGCAAAATGGAGAAGAAAAAGAAGTTTATGTCGTATTTCCACATGTACCAAGAATAGAGTTCCATTGAATAATGTTGAAATGTGGATTACCAAAAAATTATTAGGTAGTTTGTTTGACTCGGTCTAACGACATCACAAAACATGTGAAAGATTTGGCATCAATGTCACCATTTTATTTATTAATTTAAGAAAAGAACATTTTAAAATTTCATTCTGAATTATTTTATCCCATTTATCAAATTCCAGTTTGGAATCATTCATCCATGTTAGTTTTGGGAAATAGTCAACCATAGAAGCTGGAAGGACTTGTTCTTTTCTTTCTTTCTTCTCTCTCTTTGGTTTAAATTAGAAAACAAAAGATTAGATTGTGTATTTGTGTTCAGAATCTTTGAAAAAATATGTCAAATATTCGTCTAGACATCAATTAAATGTTCAGTCTGGCCTGTGGGATTTGGACAGTTGTTAATATGTTAAAAAAATTGATACATAAAATTTAATTAATTTCAATTTTGGAAATTTTTTCTACCAAAATTGTTAGTAAAAAGCTTGTCCAAACATTACCTACCATCATATTATATAGAAGAAGGACTAAAGCAAATAACACTTTATAACTAAAGAATTAAAATGAGTGTCCGGCTGAATATACAAGGATTAAAATGCAGAACTTCAAAATTAAAGTAGGATTTAACCGTAACAAGTATAAGAGGGCAACTAAGGATACAAATAATGAAAGCCAAATCAATGATATTATACTATCAATTTTCACAAACCATGTTAAGATTGAATCCAACACTGTTGATCTTAACTTGGCACCCCAATGTGTTTTAGACAAGATCCTAGTATCAGTTGTTAACTTCGTTTGTTGTCGACCACTGTACAAGACTACTGAAAAATGATTTGTCTCAATGCTATTTCTTTCTATCAGTTGGTCTCTTGCTATCTGTTGCTGTGTATTCACCAGTTACCCTGCCATTTCCCAAAGAAAATGAGTTAACCATGAAGACTAAAGTTTATGCAAAACAGGAGAAAATTGTTTGCACCCCTCAATTCCAGCACAAGTCAATGAAGAAGTCAGTGACTTTTCTGTAGCCATTTGCAGATTAGAAAGAAGACATCAAGATAAGTTTCATCATAATCCTTGATCATCTACTCCAGTGTAAGGAAACTAGCATTTTAGCACAATAGTCAAGGCAAAAATATATTTACCTATTATACATCAATATGGCTTCACCTATTGTCCCTGCCACCTTGTTACGTACCTTTCGAACACAAACCTGAGACAAACCCAATTCAGTGTCTTTTACTCAGTAAGATACCAAAGTAAGTACAATGTGCTGCAATCACTCACCTGTACTTGATCCACAGGTCCAGCTTCAGGATCCCGATTTCGGTGAATAACAATTCCATTGTCACACTTATTTATGAAGTGTGCACTTCCACTTATATCATAGAGAGTAGGAGGACCCCCAACCCAATTTTGCAGCTATGAAATGAGAAGAAAGAATATCAGAAAGAGTAAAATGACAACAACAGATGAAACCAAAGCTGTTTGTTACCAACCTGCCTAGGATGTGCTACAAACCAAACATGGCATCCATGATGTTGTGCAAAGCGTTTGACTAAGGTAAGCATCTGACTCACATATTCTGTTTCGGTCCTGCAAGTTTTTGCAACAACTAGATTAATCTCAATTAGTCATCCTCCATTATCTAGTCAACAATAAAGGCAGCTTGGCAACAGAGAATGATTTGTAACACAGCGTGTTCTTGGAGAGAGATTTATTTATAATGTATTATCCTTTACTTTGATTATAAATAACATTCACGTCTCTGTAATTTCTCTTGTACTTGTCTAATACATATTCATATGAAAGGAATCTCCAGCAAGCCCCAACATTCTAAAGAGTTCTAATACAACTCAGAAAATCCAAATTTAGAATAAGTTCTTTGAAGAGAATTACTGGTTTGGAGGTCTCTGATGATCAAGCTCGTTATAGGGATCAATTACAAGTCCTCGCACCCCATGCCTTAATACAGCAGCTTTTGCAAGGTCAAGGACCCATCTTATATTTGGAAGAGCGTCATCTTCACACCTAGTATCAACAACCATGTAGCCAAGCACTAGATTTCATCAGTTTAAGAAATATGGGTAGTATTAGACGGCAGTCTATTCAACAATCACTACTAAAGCAAGAGATTTTGACAATAATTCAAATACACAACCAAGATCGAAAGGTTCATGTTAGGATCCTCCGTCATTCAGTTCTACGTAAAACATTTCCAATAAATTAAGGAGACCTGAAAATTTATACATCACCATTGGTACCTAACCAGGCTCAAAATCTCAGACTGATCATTTTATATGGCCACCAATCACAGGCATATATTGACCCACTATATAGCCGCACCTCCCGAATACCCAACATCAAGAGAACAAATATAAATTGGAAAATACTAACCAGTATCTTAAGGAAACAAGTTAAGGAATTAAAAAGAGATTTTTTTTTATTATGATTAAAAAAATGCACTCCCCTACTATTGTTTTAATGCGCTATCATATAATTTGCAATCAAGAACTGTTCTAACAAATGAGCCAAATGCACTAAAGAAGTTGCTACTGTCTGCTTCAATATTTATTTAGAAAGATTTAACCCTTCCTATTTTAAGTAAATAAAAATCAACTGCACCACTAATCATAGCATGCATCATCACGTTTCAATCACAGAAAACTGTAAAGGAAACTGGTAAACTAAATCAGCTTACCAAATGGATAAAAGATAACAGCAGTCAAGCCAAAAATGTGAGGATGATTGTACAAATGATTGAATGTGGCATGCCATAAGTTACAACTACCAGCTGAGATTCTTGTAATGGACTTACCTTATGAGAGAAAAAGTATCGCTCAACCAAAGCTTGCCCCGTTCAAACTCCTNCACNCTNATTCNNTCNANNTTTTCACCATAACTAACATTAGATAAACAAGTCAATCAACATAATAAAATATATATGCATAATAACAATCACAATTATTGAAAATTAATGAACATTATCATCCAATAGACCAATATAAGGGTCTGCTTACAATGAAAGTAAAATTGCAATATTATAAAGCAAAATGCAGAGGATAAAGAATTATAAAACCTTAATGATAAAAGTAATATTGATTCCAGTAGTATAATAAAATGGTGTAACACCAAATCGAAAACCGAATTAATATACTCACAAATGGAAAAGTCCCAAGATATTATTGGACCACGGTAATAAATGCCAATTCAAAGGCATAGAGTACTATATCATCCATAATTCTAATAACTGGTAGTATAAAAGTTTCAATTCCATATCCCACGCATGTCTCATGCCTTCACATGATCTCAACACATACAAGCAAGATAGAACTAATTAATATGCTATCTGGTATAAAGTAATGTAAGCCATAGTATTTCTAATAGAGAGAAAAGAGTGAAATATGAATCATTAATGTGATACAGATAAGAAAAAAATTGAAAATTATTATAAATCCAGCACATATCACAACAGAGGATGTGGGAAAACAACACCATAAGTTATTATTTGATCTGGAAATAAACACTAATTAATGTTGGAGGATTGGAGGTGTAGATCACATGGTTTTTAGCTTTGTAAAAAGTCGTAAAGGGAGACTAATGACATTGGAAAAAATTAATGAAAGGAAGCTCATGGTTAATAATATTCTTGAGAATTAACTTTTAATTGAGCCTAACAATGTCACGTAATCCTGTACCTAAACTCACATGGTGGAATATGGTCAATTTTGTAGTAATAATAAAGAAATAATCAACACGGCACCAATAGTACATAGATCATAAGTAATATGCAAGGCTCACCGTAGATTAAAGAATGGCTTCTTCAAGTGTTTCTCCAAAAGTTTTCGAGCATGTTCTCTGACCTATAGGATAGTAAAAAAAAAGTCAGAAAAATGAACAAACTTCTGACTGGAATGTAAGAGGCGACTAATTAAAAATAGAGATACCGTTGACATAGTAATTTGGTATAACCACATACATAACGGAAGTATAAGAGAAATGACAGATATTATAACACATGGCCAACCCCACCAGGAACTTCAGCAAAACAAATCAATAAAGATTACTAAGAACAGACACTCAACACTGAATCTGAAATCCTTACGCAACCACCACTCACTTTTGAGGATATTGTGGGATGACCAGGCTACGGAACTAACAAGAAAAGAGGTACATCAATTCAATTCATCCTCCAAATAAAAAAGTACTTTTAAATAAGAAAAATGCAGTTGTAAGAGCTTTCTAATCTGTCCACATATCTTGCGTATAGAGCACTCCTAAAAGTGATCTACTGCAGACATTTGAGCTTGAGATGCGAACAGGGAACCACCTTACCCTATACTGTCTCCTTTTTAGGAAAAAGTGCAACATGCACCCTGGAATTATCCACCTGGTGTCCACCTAGATACTTGGTTAAGTACATGTGTAAATATGACCAATTTTACTTCACAGGTGGTTAAGACACAAGCGTAAATGAATGATTGTAATTATCAAAATTGCTTATTGAAATGTCAAATAGTGGTTAACTTTATCTCACAAGTGATTAATAATATCTTGAGACTATTAATTGTCTCAGTGGTTAATTACATATATAAATATGGTTAACTACCTGTAACAACTGGTTAAGAGTAAATGAACATGATTGCATACAATTATTACTATATGGTTAATGGTGCCAAAAGGTTATTAAAATGTCTAATAGTGGTTTACTTTGCCTGACAAGTGACTAAATAATGTCATGCGAATTAAAATGTCTAATAGTAGTTCACCATCTATGCTGCAAAGTTAACCACGCATTCAGGGTGGACGTTGGGTGTATGTCAACCACTATTTTTTTCAAGGTCAAAGATTGTAGGTGGCACTTAACATACACATGAAAAATAAGCTTTGGTAAGGAACCACTGGATAAATTTTCACAAGAAACATGCACTAGAAACTATTGTGGTTTTGCCTCCAACCATTGTGTACTAGGTTATACTTCTACTCTGAAGGATTATGTTTTCCCAAACAATTTCATAGTTCATATGAAGCTTTTGACAAAACTCCCAAGCCTCAGAAATTTAATCAATAGAGCCAACCCCACCAAATGGAGAAGAGCTTTCATTTTAGTTGATGTAAAGAAATATATTGTTGATTAGAGACAAATAGAATAGCTTTATTTTATTCACTCAATAATGTTTATGCAATATTGAGCATCCAGAACCAGTTAAGTAAACCAACGGTTTATGAAACACATTCAATTCCCTAGCATTCCAACAAATATCTTCCTTACATGCAACAAATAAAGTAAAACACGAGGGAGAAAGAGAAATAATTCATTTACTTTTCTTCTCTGAGAAAAAGATCTCAAGCAGAAACCAACCACAATGAAAGTACATGAGTAGGCGCAGGTATCATCATATTACCACATAGAAAGTCACTAATAAACAATCTAATAAACAATAGAAAGTCACTAATAAACAATCTAACCTTGTTCTCCATGGAACAAAGTGCAAATTTCCAGCCAGCCAATTCATTAAGATTGCAGAGAAGAGCATCAATCCACTCACTCTTCCCAGAGTTAGGAACTCCAGTTACTATGGTCAGTTCTCCTGGTACAACCTGATAAAAATTAATAGATAATATCAGGATCTCTACGTCCACAAGAAAAAATGTTTAATTATTACTATATGCCGAATATTGTACTTTGGTTACAAAAAGCATTTGATGAAACATGTTAGAGCAGCTTATATTATGTTCTAAACAACTCTTTAATAGCTGCTTTTGTTCTACATATGCGTCATCTAGAGTCTGAGACTAGGGGTGACTCCTTATGTTGTTTTTGACACATTATTATTATCTGTAATTAAATGCATAAAGTAAATAAAGAAAAAACAAATATATAAAAAAATGTTAATCGCATTAGGAAAAATATAGCAATAACGGTCCCCTTACATTGTACAAGTCATTCAGATTATTCCACCCAGTTGAGATACCAATATCATATCCTAAGGTTCGATGATAGTATGCATCAATCTCGTCAAAGTAATCTCTGAAGTTAAACAATCCACGTATTGGATATAATTCTGCTTTCTCAATCACTTCCTTGAGTGCATCAGGGCCCAAATACATGAGAACCTGTGAATATGTCATAAGGTTGCTACAGTTATCAAAGAGCAGAATTACATACAAACAACTTCAAATGACTCTTCATGACAAGTGACATACACAAACCAGACAAGTGGGGAAATTATGTTGGTGTTCAGAAACATTTAATAAGAAGGAAATACTCCCTTACGTTTCAGAAAGCTTTCCCTGAAAAAAATCATTTCTTTAAAATAAGCTAATCCAAACATGCATGTTAAAAGAACGATGCACACTAGACAGCATGAATAGCATACACCAGATAGAAAAACGTATAAATATAACCTAAATGGGTCTGCGAATCCAACTAGTGGGAAAAAGTTACAGAAGCATTATTTGTTTTCAATATTTAGAGATTTAATCTTTTAGGTGAGGATGAGAGGAAGGATGCAGGTGAAGGGGAACTTGAACATGCAAATTGATATCTGACCTCATTCGCATCTTTGCAATTGTCTAATCTCCCTTTTTTAGGCCACCTGACTCGCCAGCATCTACAACCATTGAACAGAGAAAGGTTACAGAAAATGTGACACAAGCATGAAAAGAGGAAAATAATATGAATAAACTAACTATATAGAACAGTAAATACAGCCATTCGGTCTTGTCTAATCATGAAAGTTTTGAAACAAAAGCAACATCAACATAGCAAAAAAGGTTTACAGAGACACCATTTATCTTAAAAAGCAATTCTTTAGAACAAAATACGGAAAAGCAACTCAAAAATAGCTGATCTATACAGTTTAGCACTTCTTACTTCAAAATTAAACACCATATACAATGAATACATGGAACATTTAAACTAAAATGAAACAAGTGCCAAAATATTGTTATCCTCCTTTAATTGAAATAATAACTTCTTTATATTTTCTCAAATATATCAATGATTATGGTAATTTATATATGTAATAGAAGCAAGACCAAAAAAATTCTAACTTCTCTTTCCCAATGCGGCGTGCAAGCTCCTCAGCCAAAGCTTGACCAGGTGGATCCCCATCAGTGGCAAGTATAACCCGGGTTGCCTATCAATATAAATATTGACAAAACAAATAAAGCTTAAGGAAATGATATATTTCAGCAAATTCAGAAAAAAAATATATATATATAACAAACCTTCTTTAGTTCATCTTTAGAGTTCCAAAGATACTGATACTTTTTGTCCTAGCTTTACAGAATTAGACATATGACAAGAGCATTAGATTCTAACATTACACATGCTAGCACGGTAAAAATGGCAACAGAGAAGAAATTGAAAAGTTACAAACATGCGCACACATAATAATATGATATCTTGAGAATTAAAAAAGGACCTGTTCTTGAGGAGGCAAGTCATTTGAGGACACTGATGGAGGTGCCCCATCAGGAACACTGACACAGTTCAAGAAGCCAGCTTCTTCCATTGCCAGCTTGTCCATTTCACCTTCAACCTATATTGTTAAACCAATATGCTAAGCATAAAGCGAAACTTAAACTTTCCAAAATTTCTACAGAGAGAAGAATACATACAATGATTATATCACTTTGTCCTACTATGTCGTCCAATCCATAAAAGATCTTTTCAGTGTTTGCTTCCTGAAATAAAAGGATAATTAGAGGAAACTGGAAATAAGTAATGTCATAAAATCAGATAAATAAATATGACATCAAAATAAAATTTGACAACTGACAAAAAAAACATGTTGGATTTAAGATAACATGAAAAAAAAAAAATCTTCCAGCATAATCCAATTATAAGCTTCCAGGTTTTCAGCTCCTAGCTTATAAGCTTCAGCTAGGTTATAAGCTAGTTTTACCAAAACATTCTCTATACATAAATTGAGATTGCAAAGGTTACTTGTGTATATTCTTTTCTTTATTTTTATGCTATTTGGGTATGCTGCAAACAATAGATGTAACAAAGGGACCTAGTTGGGATCATATGTTATATTGTGATGCTTTTGCATACTCTACCATTAAAAAAATTGCAAGGCTGTAAGAGTAGGAGCTCAGAGCACGTGTCCATAAGTAAAAGGCACCAACACTATTAATCTAAAAACAATACTTACATGTTGACATTGCTAGTGGGATATATTTTATTTAATTATGCTCACCAAAATATGACAGATGCCTTCACTGCTATTTCAACTTTTAATACTAATTAATTCTCAGCTTATCAATTTTCCCACTCAATCTAAATATGTACAGCATACCTGCCAAAACACCTTGTTGACATCTCGATACTTGCAACTAATAAGTGATCCATTTCGAAGATATGTGAAAGCAATCACAATCTACCATACAAAAGTTACAAAAACAATCAGTAACAGGTAAATCACTTTTAAAGCAAAAGTGTGAAAATAGAACACTAAAAAAAAGTAAATGTTTATTATATACTACCCTTGGAAATAATTGAACTTTGAAGGTATGACTTTGTTAAGTGAAAATCAATTGCAATCCTTGCCTAATTAATCGTTGTGTAAAACATTAAGTACAAAACTTTCATTTTTAAGACTGCCTTTATAATCGGCTAATAGTAGGTGTAACTAGCATAAATCATATCAAATTAAAGTTACCATATATACACCAAGAGGCATTTTCTGGTTAATAAAATCGTAACCAACCTAAGATGTTCACTCCAGGATCTTTCTAACAATCTAAGATATCAAACAATCATAAGGATTGTTAATGTAGAGGAACTATCAACGCATTGAAGATACATATTCACAATTTAGTGGTCAATTGCACCTGATCTGCATATCTTCTCTGCTTAACAGCATTTCTCTCCAGAGTCTCTTTCGAAATCAAGCGCTCTGAAAAATAAGCAAGCAGCTGAAACAGGGCAAACAAAGTCACATTCACCACATTGACTGGAAATGAACAAAAAAATCATCATCAGCACAATTGAAAAACTATCTAACTAGCATAAAGCAAACAAATGAAAATAAACAAAGACTTTGATTCTAATTTCCAAAGGCTTGTTTGTATTTTTGTTTATCGTGAGCAACAACACACCACTCTGTATTTGTTACTTTCAATAAATACACGTTTAGCTCTATGCATATCCAGAATAAATAAATCACTTAATGCAGAGATGAGAAAAATCAGAGGAAACAATGGCTCTGCTGCCAAGACATACAGAATAAATTTATTGAGTGCAGAGTAGGAGTGTACAAGCAAAGCCGGTTAAACATTAGCATTTAATTTTAATTGCTTGCCAAAACTCAATACAGCTAGAGGATCTATTTGCATGCAAAAGAAAGAAGACATTATAAGCGCCCTTTTAATAGAGAGATTGGTAGAAATGATCTTGATAGTATTGATTTTGAACTAGTTAATGTTATTGGGAGGGTTGTCAAACTATCTTAACAGAAAATCTAACATCGGATTGTGTATCACTGTAAAATTCAATTAAGTTGGTAAACAAACACTTACCCAAACATTCACCAAAGTAATGGAGGACAGGAGTTTGTCATGAGCACTATCTGCCCCTCTGTTATAGCATATCCAAAATTCATAAAGTGCAGGACAAAATTAGGTAAGGTAGAATTTAATTACCTCATCACAAAGTGGTTCAAGCTGTAATTCCTCCTCCGTAATTTCTCTTTTCTTTTTAACCGGGGTTACTATACTTGCTGCAGATCTCCTTCCAGCAAAAGCCTACAGCAGAAGGTAGAAAATGAACCAAATACCACATCTGCCTGTGTTAATCTGACCCGCTTGAAAATGAAAAATAAAAAATGTAACCTGTGTGCTGCCTTTCCAACCACACTTTCCTCGAAAACACACCCATGCAGCAGATCCCCTAAAACTCAAAAAAAAAAAAAAAAATTGAAACAAAGTATGTATACAATCTGTTGAAAAAAAAAAAAAAGAGAAAAGTTTACAAAAAAAAAATGATAAATCCCATACCAATCTGGTGCAATGTAAAGAGATAGGCTGCTTTCTGATTGATCGCCACCTTGGCACTAACAAAAGAAATATTAAATGACACACACATGCAAGACTTAATACATTAAACTGTCAAATCCTATTGGGACGTATAAATGGGATTCGTGTAAAGAGAATGAATGAACTATTCTCACTGCAATGTCCCGGTATCCCAGATAAAAGTACATAATCAACACTCCTCAATTCACTATTTTTTAGCACGCTCATTTGTAACACTGTTATTGCCTCCTTCAACTGAAACTAAAGCTGTCCCTTCAAATATAATCATCTTAAGCCAAACGAAGAACAAAATATTTGCACAACTTCACACCTCAAACATACATGATTAATAACAAAGACCCAAATTTTCATGTATAAAGTGAAACAGCAATTTGAGGACAATGTCTAAAAAAACTGAAAAACATTCCAAAGGGCAATGTCATATTTAAAAAAACTTCTGTTCAACTTTGAAGAAAAGTAGGAGATACCTTTGGACAGATCAAGTGATTCTTCTGCCCCGGCACACATATTCCAGTTTCCATCCCAACAGCCTCCAACTTCTTCCTCAAAATATTGAACTGCAACTCCACACTCTTTGCCTCGGAGTTCGCCAATTGAACTTCAGAAAACCAATCCAAAAACACAAAAAGTTAGCAACTTGAAACACATTTAAGGCTGACCTGTCCCCCACGGAAAAGGGCACCTCACCCGGTCTAGGGATACTGGCATGAGAGACATCAATGTAGCCGTTTGTTCTGAGAGGCGATGAAGAGTTCCTTGAAGTGGGTTTGGAACAGAAGACGGTGAAGAAGGGTCTATGAGGAAGAAAACGGTGTCTTTGACAGAAAGGAGTGTTTTTGAGGGTTGGGAATGGAGAAGAATGGAAGAGGGTTTGAGGGGTCATGGTAGAGAGTTTTGAAGAAAAAAAGAAGGGACGTAGAGTGTAGGGATAACGAAGGCGCATGTTTCTTATTCCCTTGATGCAGAGAATCTTGGTTTTGGGTGTTTCTCTAAGAGGGTTCCATGTGTGTGCCAAAGAGAGAGTAGAAATGGGAAGGAGGGTTTTGGTTTTAAGGCTTCCAAGATTTTTGAAGTCTAAAGAACAGAGTGCCCATCAAATCATTGGTGTTGAGTTTTACACTTAATAATTTTATTTCATTTTTTTTTATACTGTAAGAGTATGAGTATTTGATTTATTTAAACATTTTATATTATTTCATAATTAGTTATTGCTTATTTATAGTAATGTTTTAACGAAGGGAGATTCTTATCATACTGACTTAGAAAGAACAACAAACACATTTAAATATTAATGTAGTTTTCAGTTAGTATTATCCTGTAATTAACTAGAAATTATATTGTTTTTGAAATGTTATTTTAGAAGGTTTTATCACAAATAATATATTTTTAAGATTCTATTTGATTTTATTGTTTTTTTTTAGTAATGTTTGATGATTTCACTTTTAACCTACTGTATTACATACAAAATTATATCAAATAAATAAAATTCATTTTATATAATCTTGAAAACAATAATTTTGGCGATAATTTTCATAATTATATCATATTTCATAATTATGTAGGGCTGTGATAAATTAAATTTATGTGATAATTTGCCTATATTTGCAAAACTTTATCGAGATTTAGTTTTTCTTAATGTTATAATATTTAGTTTTTTTTTTCACGATTACATCAATATACTAGAAACGACTGAGAGAAAAATTTCAAATAAAAGTCCACTGATATTTTTATTTGTGTATTGCAACAAATGATTTTGCTTGTATATAATTATAGTTTATAATTGGTAAGTATTTTTTAAATTCATAATCTATAACTATATACATCCATAATTATCGATAATTATATATAAAGAAATGTACTTATTAATGTTCTTCTTAATCATCATTTTTTAAATTTAAATGATTATTCATAATAAAAAGTAGTTTTAAAATTTATCGTTTTATTAAGAACTTTTTTAAATTCAAATAATTACTCATTTTAAAAGAATCTTTTTTATCATTATAATTAATTTTTTAAATTTAAATAATTATTCATAATAGAAAAATTGTTTTCATAATTAATTATAATATTTTTTATTTTAATAACTAAAATTTATTTTATATATAACTATAGGCACCTTTTGTTTTTTTAGTTTATCCTTTTAATTACTTTCTTTTTAAAATTTAAATAATTTCTATAATTATGTATAAAGAGCTTATACCTGTCTTTTTTTTTCTAGTTTTATCCTTCTGATTACTACTTTTTAAATTTAAATAATTATTCGTAATAAAAAAAATATTTTTCAATTTTATCATTTTAATAACTATTTTTTAAATTTAAATAATTACTCATTATAAAAAAATTATTTACTTTTATTATTATAATTATTTTTTCAATTTTAAGTAATTACTTATAATAATAAAATATATTCACACGATACTACTTATAATATTTTTTATTTCAATAAGTAAAATTTATTTTATTTGTAATTATATTTATAACAATATACACTTTTTATTGTTTCGATTTTATTTTTTTAATTATCTGTTTGCTGATTACATTATGACTAAAAATCACTAACCTCTGCCTATGCTGTGTTAAAACATAGTTTATTATAATTTGTAAGAAATTTAGAGTTTTGGATCAATTTTATTTTTAATTATACTTAAAAAAATATCAAATATATTTCTACGCTATTTGATCGAAACTAAAAAGTAGTTGGGATATTTCAACAAAAATCAAAACACATGCTTTAATATATTATAATAAAATTGGAAAACGATGAATCTAATGGTAGATTATAATGATTCACCATACATCGTTTTGTATCAAAGTGTTCTTAAATACTAGTCCTCTTAAAGAGATAATAAAAGGTATGTGTAAAATTTCAAATGTTAACACAAACCTTTGTTTACACTTTAAAAAAAATGCATTTTTCAAATTTTTTGGCTAATAATGTTTATGGTCTTGATATAAATAATTTTATTATAAAACTAATTTAGTAAAAGAATGCCAATAGCATATTCTGCATTACACTTTTTTAAATATTTATTATTAACTAATATTTAATTATAAGTTAATATCAAACAAAATGTTCCTAATATTTTTCTTTTCGAACAATCTTATGCAGGTAGACAATATTAAATAATTTTTTATTTTTATTAAATTTGTAAATTTTGTATGTAGTTATACGTAACTTCAATGGAAGTGCATTCTTTCATTTCTGTTTCTTTTCTCAGTAAAATTGTTCTACCTTTTGTGTTCAGTCTTCCATAATTTTATTTAGTTTTTTATCTTTACAAAATTTGTATGTATATTTTGATTTATATTAAAAAATTATAGTTTAAGGCATCGAGTCAGCAAGTAAATCCGAAAAATATTATACTTATGTCTAATTGCTCCTTTTAAGTTTCCCTAAATCAAAAAAAGAAAACCGAACATTCATGTCTATCGAACAGTGAATAATCTCTTCATATACATTATTATTTAGTAATAAAATAATCAAACCAGTAATTTAATATTAAATTTGATTAAAAGATCTACTTCATTAGAATGACAACAAGATTAACATAAGGCTGTTTTAAATATAATTTACCTAAAGAGTGGAATAGCATTATTCCAAAGTTAAATCAAGTGTTTTAATTACTAAAAGCTCATACATGATACATAGTTTACATAAAGAGCGTACAAGGCAATGTACAACACCAAGACTTACATATCTCCGAAAGGAGTCATCTGTCATTTCTGACCTTCGCAGAGGACTTCAGTTTTGGAACCTTGAAGCTACTAGAGAACAGCTTAGGAGTTACAATGGGAATAACTGGAGGCTCTTTCCTCTTCATGCTTCTTTTCCCCTGGATATTAAGATTCAGGAAGTGAAAACATATAAAAAACAACAAGGAATGCATGTTTTTTTCTCAAACTTTCAATTTTAGAACCATGGGAATACATATTTCTATTGAAATGAATGCATAGTTCAAGCATTTGTATTTAGGAAGCAGGCTGCTGCTTCAATACAACCATGCCCATGAACAAAAGAAAGCCAGCATTAATCAATATGCCACCAGAAAAGCGCATAAATGACAAATGCCGGCAGAATTAACAAGACTACAAGGAAGATAAGCAAACAGAAAAATAACATCCCATACCCTTTCAGAAGATTTTGCAGCTGGTTGTTCCGGTGTACGTATTTCCTTCTGCACAATCATACTTCTACTCTTGATGCTCTTAATTCCCAAACCAGACGCTTTATTCCCATCGGAGCAATGATTTAAAACAGGTGTGACATTGTTGTTCTGGAGTTTTCTTAAAGATTCCAACTCCACTGAGAGTCCAGATATTTCCTTGTTTAAGCTTTTTGTCTCAGCCTCCATCTCTGCAATTTTACTTTCTAATTCGCAAATTTTACTATCTTTTTCATAATTTTCAGACCGTAGCTGCTCCATGCCGGAAACGAGTACCTTTATCTTTTCATTTGCCTTTTCTACTTCAGCTTCTTTGGTCTTTAATTTAGCAGTGTAGTCATTCTCCATTATTTTATATTGATTCCACACAAATTTCTTTTCCGCCAAGAGTTCAGACACCTCCGAATACTTTTCTAGAGAAAGCTTATCATATTCACTTTTTAACAGACTAAATTCATGGCAAGAACATTTATCTTTTTCTGCAGTATTCCAAATGGGTTTGTTCTCTTTATCTGTGGTTCCTTTTTTCTTCTTGCCAGTATCCTTAGATTTTGTTCCTTGGTCCTGTTATAAATTGACTTTTCAGCATAATGTAATACATAAGAAATATCAGAAAACCCAACAAATATGCAACGCTGACTGACAGTTACATACTTCTCTAACAGAGGATTTACGAGAAAGAATTTCAAACCATTCTTTAAAATCCCCCAACTCATCCTCTGTATGCTCTGTAATCATAAAATAAATAAATGCAGTTAGAATAATGTCAAATAAAAATTCATTCAAACACCTATTATTTCAACAATTAACAAAAACTTTCCCTTGAGTTGAAAAATCGAAGTTATTAATAATTTAAACCACAAAATGAAAAGAAAATTCTCTGTAGCATGCTAGGAGTGATGCATCATCCAGGAACAGGAGCTTGCACAATGGTTCAGCCAATCAGGCATTTAACCATCTCAGCCAACCCTTACATTCATGTATCATGCAAAGTTATTTACATTTACATCTGGGAAATGAAAATATCCGAATCATGTTACATCAAGGACCATCCCAAGATTGACGGGTCACATAAACTAGTTCTCATCCAAAACATACTAATTTAACCCTGCTCCTATGCAAATAATTCCAGTCTGAGGTCAAAGTAAATGAATGTATAGGTTTCCGCAGTATTTGTTTTGGATAACTTTCAAATGCGATGCGATGCCTCAAGAGAAACCTTTTGACCCCCAAAAAAAAGAGACAATTGTCCAAAAATAATCATATCACAAACATATGCTACTCTGTACTTTCCCCCAATACTCAACTAAGGTACTTCAAAAAACAAAATAACTACACCACGTCAAGGTACTCCATTCTCAATCCTTAATAAAAACCACAAAACCAACTTTGCTCCTTGAAAGCAAAACATTAAGGAATAAAACGACAAATGCAAAAACCTAACACCAAGAACCAAAAGCAAACACCTTTTCCCTAAGAATGGCTCAAAGTAAAAACTACTAACAAGAAATCAAAGAAAACTCACTGACCTAAAATCCATTTTAATATGGCAGCCTCTCTGTGCTTCAAACCCAGCGCCAAATCCGCCTTTGCGTCCTCCAGAGACCGTTTCTTCTCCTCAAATGCCAAAATCCCATTCAACTAAAGAAACAGTGGTAATAAAAACACATAAAAAAGCTATTTTTTTAAACTTTAGCGGAGCCCTTAAAGAAGACTATTTACCTGAGAAATTTGATCCTTGTGAAAGCGAACATCGGAGATCCACCCTTCGTGCTGCATCCGAAGACGGTCTTCGAGAAAGTTGTGGCGGCTAGCGAACGACTGAAGCTGGTTCTGCTGGTCGCGCACCATCTGAACCAGACATTTGAAGATATTACCCCAATTTCGGCGCTCCGTCATAGCGACGTTTGTAGATTCTGGTTTTCTGAATTTCTGCATCGTGAAATCCAGAAGAAAGAAACTTTGAGTTTGGAAGAAGTGAAAGAGAGGAGACAGCAAAATTGTGAATTTCAACGGTCAAATTTAGCGCCCGTTAGATGCGTTAGTAATTTCAAAAACTTCGATGAGCTTTCAGGACTGAGAATTTGATTTTAAAAAGATTGGGCCGTTGTGCTTTACCCGACCCAATTAGCAACCCCTAACCCAAAGGTAGGTGGGCCCGTATTTGGAGGAGGATTGGGCTGTTGTGCTTCCGGCACCTTCATAATTGTTTCTAGCAACTTGATAACGAAAGTGGTCTTTCAAAATTTATAATTCTTTGGTAAATGGTATCTAACATGTAATAGAAGGTTTCTAAATTATGCACATTCTAGAAATAATATCTCCAAAATGCGTAACGCAAAGGTTTTTTTTGTCATAATTGGAAATTGTGTTAAGCAAATATGAGAGTGTTAGAAACATTTGTGATGAATGTGTTTTAATCTTGGTTCTATAAATTTTTACGTCCTAAATTTATTTTTCCTTGATTTCAGTTCTTCTAAAATTGAAAATAGTAGTTTTTTTATCCTAGTATTATGATACTTGTTAATTGAGGTGAAAAATAAATAAAAAATATTTTTAATAATGTTTTTTTAAATAAATAATAAATATATAGTAAAAATACATTGACATAGAAAATACACTAAACTTTCTTAGAAAACCCTGAATTAAAAAGTCATGTACCACTGATATAAATTTATGTGTATAATCATAAGCTTCCTCAAAATGTTTCTATTAATTATTTTATAAAAATATAAAGAGTCTTCAATTTGTAAAAAGAAATAAATAATTATAAGCTTTTAAAAAAAATAACAATATGTTGACGTAGAAAATAAACTAAATATATTTGTTTAAAAAACTTAAATTCCAAAGTCGCGTATCATTCATTTGTAATGAAAATTTGATATATAATCAAAGACTTCATCAGCAGAATTTTCTATTAATTATTTTAAACAAAATATTTAATTAAAATGTTATATTTGTAATGACCCCGCAATATTATTTATACTAGTTGTTAAAAAAAAAAAAACACACACACACACACTCTCTTATATATATATATATATATATATATATATATATATATAGAGAGAGAGAGAGAGAGAGAGAGAGAGTTGTCTACTTTCTTTTAATTTTTTATTTTTAATTTGTATATAAACTAATTTTAATTTATAAACAAAGTTAAATTCATTAAACTCAGTCCTGTTCCAAAAGATACATTCACAGTCACCTGTACACACTTCTGAAATCCTCTAAACAACTAAAATTTATCTACCATAAAAAGGAGATATCTCAATACCAATTTAATTAAAAAGAATATGAATATGAACACCACAATTTTCATTACATTTTCTGGTATGACTAAATTTTAATAGTAGTTCAGGATCTTGAGCACTGAAAGCAATATCAAGCTCCATGGATGGAATTACCTAGTTGGCATTTGTATATGGCTCTGCATTCTCAACTACTTTCTTCAAAGCATCAGCTCCAAGGTATTGGAGAACCTAGGGTCATAAGCCATGAATAAAGTATTATGTCCTGAAGGTATATAAATATACTGCATTTGAAAGGTGAAAAATACAAATCATATTCAACAATACTAACAACACACTTTTTCTAATGAACTCTCTTTGTTAGAGTTCATTAAGCATGAACTGAGACCTATAAAATATTTCGATTTCCAATGAATATGAACCAATAATAAAAAGTGTCATCAGGAAGTGTGTGATTAACATTTCTCGTTTCATTGGACCTTGAAAAGTTATTTTTTCACTTGCCCTACAGAACTAAGAAAATATTGAGAACATAGAAAATCCAGTTATACCTCATTTGCATCTTTGAAAGAGCTGAATTCATCTTTCTTTGGCCAGAGCACACGCCAACACCTGATGACAACCAAAAAAGGAAGGAAAACACAGTAAAAAGTAAAGCAGAAGTGAATATTTATTATTGGAAAACGCCTCAAGTGCTGGAAAAGAAACAGAATGTATAACCAGTCAGATCCAATAAACTTTCTGAGCCATTATTAGGGTGCCAGATCTGGTAACCATTTTGATTTATTTAGTAGGATATGGATTCCTTTGCATGCATGAAATTTAAACCTAATCCATTAAGTAGTTCAGATACCATGAATGTGTCTTGAACCTTAATCGCTGAGCTTTAGGATTTATATCCAAACTATTCATGCAGCATGCTATCAAAGTCTCAACTTTTACTTTATATTTGGTACATACACACAATGACAGAAAATAAATGACATCATGTATAACCTTTCTCGGCCAAGGCGCCGTGCCAGTTCTTCTGCTAAAGCTTGACCTGGAGAATCATTATCAGTTGCCAGGATAATGCGAACTGCCTAAAAGAACAAAGAGGAAACCAAGCTAATAAGCAGTTCACTTCTGCGCTATAAAGATCCAACTTAATGGGAAGATATCAAATGTGTGTACCTTATCCAAGTACTCTTTGCAGTTCCAAATGTATTGAAATGCAGTGTCCTGATTTCATAAGCATGCACAGATAATATTAATGCGAGATTGAAACACATACTTTTTGAGGGTGTAGAAAGATAACCATGGATCAGTTAAGGCAGAGAAAGAATGACTGGAAGCAATTTGTTTTTGCTCTCATGTTAATCTTAGGAAAGTGATGTGTGATTATGGTCCATCATCAAAAAAATAAACAAAAGGTGAGTCCACAAGAACAGAATTGATACACAACGTCAGTATAACAGATCTTCAAAGAATAAGGCTCCATACTTGGACACTTTTGCAGTAAAATGCAATTACATTTAAAAGATAGATTTTGCTGAAGAAGACAAGAAGCATTAGGGATGTCTGCATTAAGAAGGCATAGTACATTGAATATTCACTCGGCTTTAAAAGAAGTGAAAACAAATTTTAATAACAGCACACGCACAAACCTTCTCTATTGGTGGCAAATCTTTTGAAGAAACCTTTACTGGTGCACCCACTGGAACACTAACACAATTCCGAAAGCCAGCCTCCTCAAGTGAAAGCTTATCAACTTCCCCTTCAACCTATCATCATCATTGGACTGTAAGAATATCTTCTATTCTTTCCTTTTTCAGCTTTCAGTTGGGAATTGTCAGACAAAAAGTGATACGGATGGAGAATTAAGGGAGCAAAATTTACAATGATGATTTCAGATACTTGTCTAATGTCATCAATTCCATATAGTATCTTGTCCGTGCCTCTTTCCTGAAAATCAAATCGAGCATTTGAATGAACATGAGTTACTCAGTATCCAGATCAATTAAACTTAATATCCCTCAACGTAGTCTTCTAAAGAATAGGGTGCCATCACATTATCCCTCCAAAGTTTTGTCACCAAATTAGTCCCTTAGAAACTTGGGTATCACCACATTAATTCCCCCCCAAAAATTTTCATGATATAAGTCCTCAAGGATACAAAATAGTTACCATACTCCTCTGTGTCACCACTTAGTCTTCTACGAGAATGAATAAAATGAAATAAATATTAGACTTTTTATGGAATAATTTAGTAAAAATCTCCGAAGGACTAATTTGAAGGATTAATTCAGTGACAAAAATATTGTTACAGCAGTCTCACATTCTCTGTTTGTAATCACTGTAAGTAGCCTAGATTATTCTTTTGGATGATGATAATTTTGGTTCCTGAGAGTATAAACTGGTGTCAAATTAACCCATCAAAGAACTCAAATTTTTATTTAGTCCTTCAATGTTTAAAAAGTGCAACAATTACATTTTGTTGTTAAGCTTTCGTGGGACCGTTTTGTCATTAAGTTGTGATGATGTTAAGCTTTCACGACACTAAATTTTGCTTTGTATGACCTTTGGTTTTTTGTAATCGTGGTATTGTACGGATTTTTAAAAACCAGTTGGATTTTATTTTTAAGACCAATTTGACATTAAGTTATGATGTTTCGGGACCAACTTGCACTTTTACATACTTAGAGACTAAATCAGATTTATCATTTTTTCGACGACTAGATCTGCAGCAGTTTACACTTTCAGAGACCAAAATAAACATTTACCCATATTCTTTTTGTAGGATAGTTTAGTAGTTAGTTATTGTAAATTGTTTTATTTCAGGAAGGGAGTTATGACTTATACTGTGGCTTACAGCTTTGTATTATTCATTTTCTCAAAAAAAAAATAAAAAATTATTCCATTTGCATTGAAGGGACGTGAACAAACTCATAATAAATCAAGACACCATTTTCAACCCAAAATCTTAAGGTGATTTATGGTTCCTTCTACTTATATACTCATCTTACTTTTTTTAACCCAATTTGGGATTTCCAACTCATTGAATTCCTAACAAGAAATAGCATCAAGAAGTGATACTCAGTTGTTGACAGAACCTTTTGATACAAATTTGTAAATTTTTTCCCGGAACATTTTCTACAAAAGGAAGTGTAGGCAAGGAAGGAGAAAATGTAGCCTTGCCTGCATCCTCTTTTTTTTTTTCATTTCTAACACCACAGTTGTCCTTTTTTTTTTCATTGATTGTACATGAAACGCTACTGGTCATTTCAAAATACATTATTCATTGTAATGAATACTATTTGCAAACTGGAAAAGTTACCAGCCAAAATCTTTTCTCCAGTGCTCTGTATTTGCAACCAACAAGCAACCCATTTTGTTTATAAGTAAAAGCAATGACTGCCTGCACAAAATTTGTAGTACACAACGAAGTTTAGAACTTCTAACTAGTTAAGTTCTTAAGAACTAAACCACGTATAGAAATGTTTATAAGACAGCAAAGAGAAGAAACCACAACAATTATGATCATTGCTAAGATTCTTTTCATGATCTTGAAGCCATGACAACTAAAGCAAAGTTTACTTCTAAAAGAATATATACGAAGTACCACTCTGGTTCATGTAAATGGATTTATGTTTCCCTCCACTATTGCCCCACTGAGGTTCAATTGCAGTGGTTGAGACCGGTTCGAAACAGAACACGGACTTTAAATATATCAAGCCATGGCAGTAATCATTCAATTCAATTGCGAATAATGGATTTTGCCATCAGAACTCCACCTTTAAAGCTATCAAGAAAACGTCAATTAGCCATCATGATATTGCCAGAACTATATTAACAATCTAAAGTCACCGCTTTAAGTTAAAAATCCATGATATTGGTCTTTTAGATCAGATTTCCAGAATTCAAGATGGCAAGATCACTGAAGATTCTTTTTCCCTTTTGAAAGGGTATATATCAATCAAAGAAGCAGCTATAGGAGTCCCAGCACAATACGGGACAGAGCACCAATTACAGATCTGGATTCTGTTTATCTAGCAATTTAAAGGAACAAATATTACAGTTACAAAACCAGAACTGTGGAAATACCTTATTGTCAGACAGTTGTCTTACAGCATTTCTGCTCAGGGTTTTCTCTGATATCAGTCTCTCTCTAAAGTACGCAACAAGCTAAAACAAGGAAAAACAAAATCAATACATAACTAACACTTAAAGGTTGCAATATATTGACGCAAGCACCTAATGAAACAGTCTTTGACATCTTGATGAGGCAACACTCAATCAAAATAGAAGTTTTGCATGCTCACACTTGGCCCTTCCAAAATTATCAACCAGATTCAATATCATGATTGAATAGTGAAGCTTCTAAGGCCAGCTTCTAAGGCCATATTATTTACTAGCCATTCCATCATATTTCTAAACCTCTACTGGACCTTTGATACTGAGATATTAATTGATATTAATTGACATGCCACAGGTAACGGAAAATGACCAGATATTTTATGCTAAGAGCTTGAGGGTCATGGGGAAAAATGATATGTTATTGAAATTGATTTGACACTAGAGCATAAGTCCAGAAAAACCTTATTTCAAAGTGTCAAGTAAATCCTCAGTTATTTTGCCTTAAAAATTGGGAGAATAAAGCTAAAAGCACAAGAAAGCCAAGCCCTGTGTCTATTTCACCTAAAAATAGTAATTATAACACATTGCCACTCTCGATAACCTTAAGAGTGCATACTTTGTATGTTGAATCAGAGAACAACGAGAAGGCCAGCACACTTAAGAGGATAATCATTTTTCACTAATTCATTTGAATAAAAGACCTTCAAAAAGACATCCGGTATCATAACAATTACCAGAAAAATGAGAGAGATAGGTCACTCTGAGAATATGGCAGTTGTTCTACTGCTATTGCCCACTAAAAATGCCAAAAACAAGTTGTATACCTTAGGACCAAGTGGTTCCAATCCTAAGCTCTCCTCCGCTATTTTTCTAGAAAACTTGGCGTTGGTACAATCCCCACTGTATAATTCCTGATCATCTGCAAAAACCTACAACCAAATAATCATGTGGAAACAGTATGTCATTGTTTATTACAAGTTTTATGCTTGAAAGGAGACATAATTTTATAAATCCATGTTATGTCACCTGACCAGCCCAACCACATTTAGCTTGAAAACACCTCCACATTGCAAATTCGCTACATCGCACATTTGCCAAAACACATTACATCAAAACATGCAATTATCACCACACACACAAAGCAATTACACCAAGCATACCCATTAGAGATAATGTGAAAAGACAAACTCCTCTCCTTTAATTGCCCACCTTTGCACTAGAATATCAAAACAGACAAGAGTCAGAAACCTACTTAAAACCAAACACATACAAAAGACTAGGGGCAGCAAATAAATTCAAGTTTTAGAAAAAAATAAAAGTAGATACTTTTGGACAAAACAAATTATGGTACTGCCCGGGCAAACAAGAGTTTCCCAAGCTGATGCCCAGAAGTTCCATTCTCTCTTTCAATACTTTCACTTTATTGTCCACAACCTGCTCCACAACACCTTAAAAATAACACGAAAAATCATATAAGGGAAATTCAATAAATATTTTTTCTAAAATAAAAAAAAAATTGTTTATGCACTAATAGGAGGGTTTTATTTATTTTTCGCATCTTAAACAAAACACAAACGGTCATGAATTTAAATTTGTTAAACTTTTAAAGGCAACAGAGCATAGATATTAAACTCTTAAAAAAGCTGAATCTTTTGGCTGCCCAGAAAACTCAAACTACTAACAGTAACAAATGGGGGAAAAGGGTATCATAAGAGAAGAAAAGCCAGGGTAAACGATGAACCTGGAGTAGAGGGCACAGTGGTGTTAAGAGCCAGTGAACGACACCAAAAGGGACATTTTCTTGTGGATAACACTGCTGCATAGGTTCTGGGAATCAACTTGGAGAATAGAGCTTGAGTGACGGAAAGACGCAGCCATTGGTTCTGGAAAACTGACATGCTTGGTTTTAATTTTTATTTGTTTGAGTTTTCATTGCAAGTTTTGGAACGCCTGTTTGTTCATCTAAAGCTATTAGACACGAGAATAGATATTTTTGCCTCCATTGAATAAGAAAACTGTTAAAATTCTTGTGTTTCCATAAAATTCTATTTAATAAAATACCGGAGGTTTAGTTATGTAAAATTAATTCACTCAGAGGACTTATACCCCTAAATATATATCATTCATAGAAATTTCTACTAAAAAAAATTGAAAATATTTATTGCTAAGAATTTCTAATTACTTCTTTCATTTCATGTTTTCTTCTCACACCTTTTCCTCTCTATATATCTATCTATTTTATTAAAAAATTAGTTTCAGCAAGAAAATTCAAGATTGCATGATAGATTTTTTAACAGATTATTTAATTCAAAAAATAAAAAATTAAGTATTGTATTTTGAATAGTACTATTTGCTAATTATTACAAAGGGCAAAGTTTATTTAAGAAAAATTCGGGCTCTAGGACGAAGAATGGTGGTGCAGAAAGTGATTGCTGGACTTTCTTAAGCTGGCCCAACTTTGGAAGCCCACCTGCAAAGCCTGCTTTGTTCACAGCTCCGCAATCCCTAATCCCGCAGTTTTCATTCTTCCTTCCTTCCCCAATTTTCACCTCGCTAGCACAGTACGTCAAAATTGCAAGTCCAACACCTTCTTCCTGAAGGTAAGACATGATTTCTTTCTGTCCTTTACTCTCTTTAAATGAAGAAAAGTTTTTGTTTTCATGGATAGATAGATAGATAGAATCCTCCAGTTCAATTCGCTAATCACTCAGTATTTTTATTAACTCCTCGGTACATTTTCCCAGCGCTATGAAAATATACCAAATAATGTACTTTTGAACTCGGTTTGGTTTAATTAATACCCTGATTTAGTGGCCTTGCTCCATCTATTTTTTTTTTTCATCGTAGATTGCAGGGAATGTAAAATTTAATTATTTTTAAATGTAATTTCTTTTATACTGGGTTGAATTTTGTTGTGTTTCATTCCAGTGGTCACTACTAACTTCAGTTCGCGTACTGTTTTTTTTTTGTTGCGTGCTTGTTGTGATTCAATTATAGTTGCTGTCTTGTTATGTATAAATTGTGAAATATGCATATTGTATCTAAGGGAGAAAAATATGTGATGGGCATTTGGTGTTTGGATTTGGATTTTAACAAGAGTGGTTATAGATTCTCGTGGGAGATCTGTTTCAAGTTTAGAACACTTCCAAATTCGTTTTTCTGATTTTGGGATGTTTTTAAAAGGAAAATGGTGAGTAGACACCCAAATGTTAATTGACACCTTGAGAGATAAATGGAGAGAAGTGTAGCTACATAGGTGATATGATTGATAGGAAGAGAGATGCGAAAGCTCTGCTAGGCTGTATGGTTGGGTTGATGGGCTGTTCACAAATCATTGTTGTTTTTTTGAAATTGGAAGTGTTTGAAGTTGATGTTTTACGTGTGTAGTATGTTCTGCCTTCTTTTATTTTATGGTGATCTCTTCTGTTTGAAGTGACTGGGTGAGAATGTGTATAAATATCTGAAGTTGTATCTTCGATCATATGTTATACGTCGTCTGGTTCACAGCTCAACCTAAGTTTTGAAATTGTTACAGGTTGGTGCTCCTACTTTGTTGAAGGAACATCTTTTCCAATATATCGGGTTCATGAGTCATAATTTTGATTGAACAAAGAGATGAGGTTTACCCCCCTTTCCAGATTAATCTGTCGTCTCCCTCAGCGGGATATATGTGGTCCCTTGCAATCTCGAGCCTTACAGACTAATTCGGTTCCTAAAGATTCTTTGGCTAAGCCAAGAAAGTACAAAATTCCTCAATTCTATGATCCTTATGGCCCCAGACCTCCACCCTCAGAAAAGATCATTCAGCTTGCAGAACGAATTGGAGAACTATCGGAAGAAGAACGGGGTCAAATTATGCCTACTTTGTCAGAAAGATTAAATCTTCCAAAGTTGCAGCCAATTTCCACGGATGGCTTGGACATGGGTTCAGAAGGTGCTGCTGCTGGACCAAAGGTCGAGGAGAAAAAGGCAGAGAAAACAGCTTTTGATGTGAAGTTGGAGAAATTTGATGCTGCCGCAAAGATCAAGGTAATTAAGGAGGTAAGAGCATTTACTAGCCTGGGATTGAAAGAGGCCAAAGATCTTGTTGAAAAGGTTCCAGTGGTGCTAAAACAAGGAGTCACAAAAGAGGAGGCGAATGACATAATAGAAAAAATAAAAGCTGCTGGAGGAGTTGCAGTTATGGAGTAGAATTTTGATTTTTGGTTGAGATCATAATTTTCCTTAATGTATGTCTTTAAGTTCCCATCTCATGGTTATATCCGTGAATGAATTTTAGAAGAAAGTTCTAATGGCACGAAACAGATTTAACGATTAAGAACCAGCTGTTGAATAATCTATTTGAACCATTTTTTGTTAGTTGGGTTTTCTGGTTCATTACTGTATCACTTGTAACTGCAGTGTTGGTTTGACACTTGTAACAGTCTGCCTATCCTCTGCTCACATATTTTCTTCCAAGTGAAATATTTCTAGGTTCATAGGCAAAAATATTTTATGGAATTTTCTTGTAGTTCTTTGAGATTCTTGTAGTTGATACACTATACTTGCTTGTATTCTGTTTGGACTGGTGCCTGGACCTCTTATGAAGCATTATACCTCTTTTCTTACTCAATTAGTTTAGTTGTTTCTTGTTCAATAAACCTTCTTTAAGGATAAGGAAAAGAATGATGATGAGTTGTATGGCTATGGCTTGGCCATTTGGCTTAGATATTGTGATTAGTCTGAGAGTAGGTAATATATGTTTTGTTTTCTTATTTAGTACATCGAATGACCATGAAATTTGTGTATAACACGGTACACAGGTCTTTTTTTTATCATTGTTCTTTCGTATAATTTTTTCATTCTCCTATAGGAACTTTTCATGAAAAGGGCTTTTGTTTTATCATTACTTGATTTGGTGACGACGACAAAGATGTCGTGGAGAATATTATATATGTTATTAATTTGTATTCCTTTTCTTTTAACTACAAATACAGTGCCCTTTATTTTTGTATTTACACATAAGATAGTTGCTCTTTATATATATATGATTGTTATTTAATATGAAATAATTTCAGATAATCGATAACAGTAATTTCAACAGTTTAAATGTCACAAACAAAAGTGTAAACATGAATTATTACTTTTTTTTACAATAAAACAATTTTAAAATATTGGTTATGTTTGATAAAATTTGTTGAAAAGGCAGTTGGAAATTAAATTCTTAGTTTAAAGTTGAAAAAACTAAATTGAAAATGTTTGATAAGATTAATTGACCAACTAAAAGTTGTACAACAATAAATAAATTATGAATATTTATGTAAAAATATTCTTTAATTATAATTTAAAATAGTTATTACTTTTTAATAATAAGTTGATAAATTAAAACAAAATAAACTAATCTAACATTAAACAAGTATAAAAGATATAGCAAAAGATGGTATAAATTTTGTCTATGTAGATTATTTAGAAATATAAATATAAAAAATTAAATAAGCTAAAAATTATTAAAACTTCTACTTTATCAAATACATATAACATAAATTTATAAAAACTTCATTTATCAATTTATTTATTATCTAGATCGTATGTTTTAACAACTACACATATTATACTAATTTAATAATTTTGATAGTGACATCCACACAATTAGTAAAAGAAACTACACTGTCCTCTAACTTTCCGTTTTAGTGTGACATTTTCAATATCGCTGTTTGTTTCATTGCCACATAAATTATGATTTATTCCTTATACAAAATATACATACATATCTATATATATATATATATATATATATATATATATATATATATATATATNTATATATATATATATATATATATATATATATATATATATATATATATATATATATATATATATATATATATATATATATATATATATGATTTTCTAACAACGTTCACAAAAATGTTAATTTTTGTCTAAAAAATTGTTAGAACTTAGGATTGCCACGTTCACAAATATGGTCCCATGCCCTTTTTTCTTGTCACGAATCAAAAAATGAAAAAAAAGAAAAAAAAAACCCATATCAGATCTACTGACAAGAGTATTCTGGAGAATGTAACGTGAAAGAATTGTTACTTGAAAAAAAAAAACTAGGAAAAGTAAATATTAAATTACTAAAGAGAGAAGTTAAAGATGTAAGAAACAGAAAGGTGGGAACAGGTGTCACTTGTTTAGAAAACGTTATAGTTGAATGACAGTAACATATGTCAGTTGATGAATGAATGTGTCCCCCACTCAGTGGTGTTCCTCCATAATAACATAACAGCACCTGAATGCATTTCCTTAAAAAGCTCAAACCTCTTTGAAACAACAATTCCTTAGATAAAGTTAAATCTCTATTTAGTCTTACACACTTCTCTTTCTCTCTCTCTTGATTTCCTTAAGGGTTACGGAAGTGAAATAAAAATGGTAACTTCAGATGGTGGCGGTGGTGGGAAATTGAGGAAAGTTCTGGGTTTGGGATACTGGGTGCAAGGATTCAGGTGTTTTCCATGGTTGGTTGTGAGTTTCTACCTCAAAGATGGTCTTAATGTGGACCCTTCCACTCTTCAAATTCTCCAGAATTCTGCTAATCTTCCCATGGTTGGGAAGCCCCTCTATGGCCTCGTTTCAGACTCTGTCTACATCTCTGGCCAGCACCGAGTTCCCTACATCGCCTTTGGAGGTAAAGTTGTCTTCACTCTTTTCATTTCTCTATACCCTTTTGCCTTCTCTCTCTGATTTGTTCATGTTAAAGCCAAGTTGCATACTTTTACTGCTGTCAATAGATAGTTTTTGGTTCCTTGCTGTTGGGTGTTGGGAATTGAGAATTGGTTCTGTTGTGTTCCTTCTTATTCTGCTTTGGAATAGATAAAAGAATAGATGAATGGATGAATTGATCCTTTGTGTGTATAACTATGAATAAAAGAATCTGTCCATTCGGTGTGAAGTTGCTTTAATGGGAAAAAGCATAAAGAAAGAGTGGGATCGAGATTCTGGACATGAAAGAAAAAAACCAGATAGAGTTTTGTATCTTACTTTTTTGCTTTTGTTGGGACTTATTTGATATTTTATCTTAAGTCTGAATCTAGATTCTTTGAATTCTTTTTATATTCATGAGTACGTAAAACAATATTATCGATTTTTCCTTGCATCAAGCCAAAAGCTGCAAAAGCTGGAAAGGGGTCTCGGACTGAATTTGTTTAAGACTTGACTGTGAAAATTGACAAGACTTCTTAAACTAACACTCAATCAGTGTATAAGAACTGTAAAATGAATTGGTATACCATTGTTGTTTGAATGTAGAAACAGAACATGTAAATACTTTGTAAAATGTGGAAGATCACAATTTTCTCTAGTAACCAGGTCTGTGGTCATTGAAATGGATTTATTTTCTTTATTTTTGTTTTTCGATAGAAGAAACTTTTATCTGAAGAGTGATTTGGAATCCTTCTAAGATAAATTTATAATAAAGATGGAAGGACCAAGAAAAGAGGCATTCCTCAAAATCCAAGGAATAGCAATTTATGTTGGTGTCACTGCCAAAGAACATTCCCTTCCCCAGATATTGTTGGTGGTTGTTGAGTGTATGTAATTTAACCTTCAAGGATTCAAAATTGAGCCATCTGAATCAGCAATATCAACCATTTCAATGTAAGCAATGAGTCTCTATCATACAGGGGCAAATAATTTCATTAATGACTTCACAATTAGCATGAATAGGTGACCTCTGGGTCTGATATGTTGCATTGCCAGACTTTTCAGGAATTTCCCCTTCTTTTTATCAGTGGAAATTCGTCCATAGTTTCTTCGTTGCTAAAATTGGAATCAGTATCAAAGTTTCTCCATTTAAGTTCTCATCTGTAAGAACAACTTTTTGTTGCATTTTTATATTTTTTGCAACCACCCTGATTCTTGGATTTTGATATCTCCTATTATATGGAAGAAAATTCATCAGCTAGAGTTTTGAATAGAATCATATACCCAGTTGTTGGAGATATAATGTAATACCATTCTCTTGTTTTCACTTGATAACTAAAGCTTTTGGGATAGTTGTTTTATGACATGGCATTGGATCCTCTAGACCAAATTGTGTAGACTCTAAGAATTCACTCCTTGCCTCCCCATTCCCTTCTGATAAAAAGTTGAATTCTAGCAGAAGTCAAGTGAGCTTGTTCATAATCCATGGTTAGAATCTCTAGGGCTCATGTATGAAGGGCGTGTTAGAGACACGATATAAAACCATTCGTTTGTCTTCAACTATGAGGTTAAGCTTTTGGGATACTTAGTTCGTGTTACTAATGTTTGTAGTTTTATGGCATTTCTAATTTCTACTAATGATATAACTAGTTCCTAAAATATTTCTCTGAATCTGTTTATGCAGCTTTCTTGCAGGCACTGTCATGGATAATCATAGCAATCTCTCCATCAAACATTTCTATTTTCACTATCTCCATATACCTCCTCCTTAGTAACCTAGGTGCTTCGATAGCTGAGGTTGCAAATGATGCCATTGTTGCAGAGATGGCTAAACAGAGTCCTTCCTCAACCAAGCACAGGCAACCATCCTCCTCAGGCAACCTCCAATCCTTTGTTTGGATAGCTGGCTCTGCAGGAGGAGTTCTTGGTAATCTTCTAGGCGGCATTTTTATTGGGCGGTTCCAACCACAAACCATGTTTCTATACTTTGGTCTCCTCCTTGCTCTCCAATTTTTGATAACCATTTCAGTTCCTGAGAGTTCTCTTGGGCTCCCAAAGAGTCCATCTGTTGGGATAAGAAATCAACTTTCGCAGCTATTGGTTGCTTTAAGAAAGCCTGAAATTGCATACTCAATATCATGGTTTACAGCATCTTATGCCATTATTCCTGCCCTTACAGGCACCATGTTCTTTTACCAGACACAGCATTTGAAAATAAACTCATCAGTATTGGGCATCTCCAAGGTGTTTGGCCAGGCAACAATGCTCCTGTGGGGAATCATATACAACCAATACTTCAAATCTGTCCCACCAAGGAAACTGATATCAGCCATTCAAGCTACGATGGCATTCTTCATGATTTCAGATTTCTTGTTTGTGCGAGGCTTTTATAGGCAAATGGGTGTGCCAGACTCACTGTACGTGGTGATTTTCTCAGGATTCTTGGAGGTTCTGTTTTTCTTCAAGATTCTCCCATTCAGTGTTCTAATAGCACAGATGTGTCCACCAGGATGTGAGGGGTCTATAATGGCCTTTCTTATGTCTTCCGTAGCACTGGCATTCATTGTGAGTGGATACCTTGGTGTTGCACTTGCATCGTATATTAAGATAACAGGAAGTGACTTTTCAGGCTTTCCACATGCACTTCTGATACAAGCTGCATGCACTCTGGTGCCAACTTTTTGGTCATCGTGCATACCTGATAAGGTAGAATCAAAAGCCAAGCGAAAAGACTCGTAAAGTTAATATCTTTCATGGAAAAAGTGGAAGGTGCTGAAGTGATTGATTCTTTTCTTTTCATTGCTTCATGCATCAGCCGGCACATACGAGATATATATCAGTTGGTATTCTAGATTTTTTATACAATACGTTTAAAAGTGATAGGGTGTAAAGGTGTAGTATGACCACATACTGATCATGTTCTTCCAAGTACTTTTTTGTCTTTGTCTTTTGATTGAATATCGACTGCATAGCCCTCTTCCCTCTTCGTTTGTTAAATTAAAAAAAAGAAAGAAAAAAAAAACGTTTTTTGATGTCAAATCTTTCTTATAAATGCGAACTCTCTCAATTATATATTACTCTAAAAAGTTAGTTATTAGAATTAGCTATATTTTATTATCATCATGCTTTTATTCTTATATTATAATTATTATAATATTTTATTAGAAAGTTTTTTGAAATGGTAGGATTTTGAATTTAGAAAAAAAAAAAAACTAGTTATTTGAATTTGTTATTGTTTTGAGGAGTAGAATTGAAGTCAACAATATAAGGTCTCAGGATTTTTTGAAGTCTGAAAATGGTTTTAAAATCTAAATTATGAATTTAACTATTCAGAGGATATTTATAAAAGGCATTCTCATATCAAAATTACTTCAAAGTTGGTATTTAGAATATTAGTGATTGTAAATGTATGATTATTTGCCTTCTTACTTTAAATCTATATTTACAAGTTTTTGGATAAACTTTTAATTAATACAAATTTAACAGCGAGTAATTAAATTTTCTTTTAAGTTAGTTGATATTAAAGTTAATCGTGTTAATTTGTGATCAATCAGTTTGTTTCTGGATTAACCATTCACAATAGTGATTTATTGGATGATTTGAGTAGTTTCTGGATTAACCATTCACACTAGTGATTTATTGGATGATTTGAGTAGTGGTTGATTGTTCAGTTTATATCTAACCGGATAATTATATATATTTATGTTAATATTTTGATTCATATCTAACCGGATAATTATGTTAATATTTTGATTCCAAATGTGTATGGAATGACATAATTAAAGTTAAATACAACATTAATTGAGATATTATTTGTTTTGGAACATATACTACATTACAATTTTACTCTTAAAAAACATATATAAAGAGACAAAAGATAAATTAATGTTTAAATGTTTAAATTATCTTTGGTCTTAGTATTCTTGAACTATGTGAGACTATTGAATGTGATAAAAATAGTTAAAATTTATTAATAATAAAAAAATTATTAATAAAATTTATCAATAAAAAGTATTATTAATAATTACTAACATTCATAAATCTCTCTATAATAATGACATGATATTTTCTAAATTTTGAATGAATAAACTTTATTTTAATTATATTTTATGATACGCAGAATCTTCAACACATTTTTTTCACACAAATTCAACAAGCTAAAGTGCAACTTACTACAACTTCAAATTTGCAGCTACTAATATATTATAATCTGAATATATTCATAATTAATAACAAGCTAAACGAACGGACTGTTACACATTTAACTGCTATTGAGCAACCACTTATATTTTTGTATATTAAGTGTTATTCTCAAAAGACATCCTTCTATAGAGCTTTTTAAGCATGTAAACAGTTATCTATATTGTGATCCATAGTATTTGAATTAATAAAAAATATTTTTTTTTTCAGTCTTGTGATTATCTTATAAACAAAAGAAAATAAGAATTTGTGAAGAGAAAACGAAAGTTGGTTAGAATAGAAAGAAAGGATGAATGGGTGAAATGTAGGTGGGAGAGTAAGTGATAGAAAGGTAAAACGTGATAAGGAAAACATGTAGATTAAAAGAACATTTTCCAAAAATAAAAGGTGGCTACTTAACATATTTTTTTCCATTAATAATTGATATTCATTAAAAAAATACATATTTTATTTTAATTTATTTATAAATGAAATTGCAATAGTTTGTTTAATAATTTTTAGAGTTTGCTCAGCCAAACAAAAAAAGAATATTGGAAAAATTACATATATATTTTCTATTTTTTCAATTTAAAATTTTTCTCATATTTTGGATGTTGTTGATTCTATTTTATTTGTTTTTTTATTAACTGGACCAAAGTGACTATTTGGGATAAGAGACGTAACGATACACACAAAATTTATCTGGTATATATATAGATATATGTAAATGAAATTTTGTATTTATCTTGTAAATTTAAAGTTTGATAAGAAACTGAAACATGCATATTATGTAAACTATTGTGAAGGTAAGAGTATTTTAGAAGAAGGATGACATTACAAAAGAGTACAGAAGAGAAATATGTAACTTTTGTCTTATTTTTTGTTTGTTGTTTACCGGTATAGAATACAACTGTTGAATGCACAAGTTGGGTCTCTGTTCCTGTTAGGGCATTTGGCGAGGGATGCAATCGAAACTGGGGACCTTAGATCACCAATTTCTCATCTTTCCAATCTCCATCAAATCGTTTCCTCCCTATTCCAATTAAGGTTTCTCCTCTCTGTTTTCCCTGTCGATATTTGTCAAATTCTGCTCTTAGGGTTTCTTATAACAGACCAAAATACAATTGTTTTAGGTCCGATTGTGAAATCCGTTTTTTATTTTTTATGTATAATTCTGATTAGATTTTCTCATGGTGTCGAATTCCCAAGTCTGCTATTTGATTGGACAGTGGTTTTCGTGTTTCTGTAGCTTATGTTCCCTCAATTCAAATCAAGAATGAATTTGTTGGATTTCTTTGCATGCTTACTGACAACTTCCTACGTGGAATTTATTGTTTTAGTGCCATGTATGGCCGTATAACACATCCTTAAACTATTTGGTGTCCGAAATAAATGGAATGGAACTGGTAAATTTATGATACAAGTGGCGTGATTTGTACAATTATTGGACTGTAGAAGGTCTTTAAGAATCAAAACAAGCCCTAGGATGAACTTTTCACATATAATTTATATTATTAATCTCGAGTTTAGAATTTGAAAATTAAATATTTAGTTGGGCATAAGCTAAACTGATCAGAAGAGCTTTCAAAATGTTGTGATTGCAAAACTTGTGATTATGTATTTAGAGCTAAAGTCGATGCTTATGTGGTTTACATTTGCTTGCCAGCTGAGAGTGCTTCTGATAAACTCGTGATGGGTGCTCCGAAGCAGAAATGGACTGCAGAAGAGGAAGCAGCACTCAAAGCTGGAGTTATCAAGCATGGTGTTGGTAAATGGCGCACCATACTGAAGGATCCAGAGTTTAATAATGTTTTATACCTGCGGTCAAATGTGGATCTCAAGGTCTGGTTATCTCGTTAGTTGTCTTTCTTGATGTTATGTTAGGTTGAGGTTCATCACTTCATTATCTTTACACTGTAATGAACTAATGTCGGCCTACATGCATAACATGTTTGTGCGGTTCTGATATGGGGTGTTGAATAGGATAAATGGCGAAATCTGAGCGTGATGGCAAATGGATGGAGCTCTAGGGAGAAGTCTAGGCTAGCGGTCAGAAGGGTGCATCATACCCCAAAACAGGATGAGCACTCCATGTCCATCACTCCTGTTGCTCCTAGTGATGAAGACATTGTTGATGTTAAGCCTCTTCAAATTTCTAGAGATACAGTGCATATTCTGGGTCCGAAAAGATCTAATTTAAGGTTGGATTTTTTATTTTTGATTTCATATGGTATTTTGTTCTATTATATTTTCTACCTGGTTTTCCTGAAAGGTGATGCTTTAGCAGTGCTATCTGTAATTGTTTTATAGCAAGGAATTGTTAATGTTTAACTAGTACTATAGTTTTTGTTTAATTGGTTTGTCTAGCATGACTGTATATGTTTTACCCTGTTTACATTATACAGTTTGGATAAACTTATAATGGAAGCAATCACTAGCTTGAAGGAGAATGGTGGTTCTAATAAGACAGCTATTGCTGCTTTCATAGAGGTATAGTTCTGAGTGCTAAGCCTAACTTTTGTCTGCTTTTTTTTTTTCCCTAGATAATTGTTAAATTAATAAAACAAAATTGTTCATTCTATGTAAGATTTTTCTTGTGGGCATAGAAGGCCTTTTAGTTTAGATCAGTCGGAGGAAATATATATGAAAAGCTTCTGAAGCCTAATGTCAAAGGAAAACATGAGTGTTGAGAGATAACATAGTTGTCTTATTGGATTAAATGTTCCTTGTGTAGTTGAGGGATTGATGTGCCACACTGATCCTGGAGTTGTTTCTCTGGGTCAGTATTTTGTGACCCAGGTCATATAGAGCCAACATTTCATGTTTCACAACCCTAAAATTATTATTTTTTCTTCCCTATCCTGCTGTCTCTTTCTTCCTGTCATTTGTGCTCTCTCAGCTATGGCATTGTTGTGCTTCGTCTTCTCTCTTCTGCTTCATCATCTTCTTCTCCTCCCTTTTAGTTGGGATGCTGGGGTTATGTTTTTTCTTCTGTGTTGGTTGTAGTACTTCCTTCAACATTGTGCTCTGCTGGGACAATTTTTCTTTTTCAGGCGGTGCTGGATAAGCTGGGACAATTTTTGAACAAAGTATGCCCATGCACCTGATTAGGAATGGGTGCTGGATTTGCTTTAGGGATTTAGGCTACCTGAGTATTGGTGAATTTTGAAAGCTTATATTTGTCTTCTGTATGATTGACTATGAGATGTTTTTGGACCTACCAATTGAATAATAATCTATGAATATTTTCAGTTTAAGTTAGTTCAAGCTTATGCTTTACAAGATGTTTTCGTTATCCATGTCTTTTTTTTTTTATCATATGTATTTTTATTTATAATTTTTCAACTTCTGGTAGCATCTTACAATCAATGATACGATCTTTCATTTATGATCATTCACCCCTCTCCTGATCCTTAGTCACATCTCAGTTTTGGTAGCAATAAGGTGACTTATTTAATCTCAATCAACAAAGAGGTGCAAGTAATCTGCTTTCACAAGATCATGATCTTGAGTCTCAGTGCACATTTGGTCTATTCTATGATCTTTCAATGGTTGAATGATCTTGTCCCCCACATGTAACCATAGATACATTTCATGTGATTGTGTTAGGAACCCAGATAGTAAGGATGCTGAAAATGTGTTGACGTTCAGACTTTAAAATAACCACAATTTTTATGGCTAAGGAATGACATTATGTCTTTTATTTACTGTTCAAATTTCCATTTTCTTTGGTACATCGTATGATATATGCTATATTATGTTTGTATTCATTATCAGTTGAATTTCATTGCTTTGAAATCTGTAGGACCACTATTGGGCGCTGCCAGACTTAAAAAGGATGTTGTCTGCAAAATTAAAGTTTTTGACAGCAAGTGGAAAACTGATCAAGGTATATTTCTACACGTTTAATTATGTCCCGGCTCAGATGCTTCTGATGCTAACACGCAATAAAAGTTGTTGGTGCATTCAGTGTTGTTTTTTATTAATGATCTCAAGAGATGGATGCAAATTAGTTTCTGGTAGAGACTTCTGTAGTTAGTTGCATGTGAGAAATGAAACTCCTATTAATGCTGAACTAGGCTCTCTTCTGTAGTCTGCCTGGCTCTTGGGAACGGGCTTTTCTCTAAATTGATGGTATGAAACCCAGTTTACTCGTTCACCAGTGTGAATGGGTTGCTTTTTTTTACAACCTTATGGATTAGATGTAGGAGCATGAATATTGAATGAATTGAAATATGGAACTTTCATTTAGAGGAGTGGGCGTTGATTTTAGTATTTTATTATTCATGGACAAACATTGAAGCATTTACCCTAAGCTGTGTTTGATTTGACAAACCTATAGTTACTCATTATAAGACTGATGAAGTGTGTGGGTTGGATATTGGGATGTATGCCAGGACAAGAGAATTAGGGGAGATGACAAAACGGAATAAGTAGAGATGTGAGTGAAGCAATTGGCATAATCGTTTTTGACAAATTAAAACAGCAAGAAACAATTCTAACCCACTTATTATTCGGGATTCATAATTTCACATGGTTAATTTGAAATTCATTGCTGGTGGTGGTGGTGGTGTTACAAATGTTTTATTTTATGCACTGTTGCTTACTTACAGAAGCGCTTTTTTTTTTTTTTTTTTTTTTTGTGTAATTAGTCAGGGTTATGGTAGGTGGTCATGCGTTGTTTAACTACAAACCGTGTAGACTTGCATAAAGTTTGTGTTTTGGTATGAAGTGGAAACATATTTATGATATAATTTTCGCGAATCCATTAGCTTGAGTTCATATTTGTACATTTGGTTTTCATGTTAGCTTTACAACTATTGTGGATGTTGTCTCATTTTGTGTCGGTTATATCAAGTTGTTTCTGTTAGAGATCTTACTTCTGGGTTGACTTTGATATTTCAGGTAAACCGCAAGTATAGGATTGCACCTACAGCAGCATATTCTGACAGAAGAAGAAACTCATCCATGTTATTTTTGGATGGGAGGCAAAAAGCCTCCATGAAAATGGACAAGGATGAGACCAACATTCTTACTAAATCTCAGATAGATTTAGAGTTAGCGAAGATAAGGTCCATGACTCCGCAAGAGGCAGCTGCATTTGCTGCTCGAGCAGTTGCAGAAGCAGAAGCTGCCATAGCTGAAGCAGAGGAGGCAGCCAAGGAGGCTGAAGCAGCAGAAGCCGATGCAGAGGCGGCTCAAGCTTTTGCAGATGCTACAACAAAATCAGGGAAAGGAAGGAAATCCCCAAGGAGGGTAAAATCTCTTCCTTCTCCATCTTTTCTCATTCATGATACTAAAACACGTCTGTAGAGCGCGCAGAAAAATTCTTTTTGTTACTACTTAAAAGTAGGACAGATACACATATTTTTCTTTAAATATGCTTAGGAAATTTGAATTTTGTTTTATTTTTCATAAAACATAGTGATGAGGGAAAGGAGCAAATCAGTTTCTCATATTGATGAGACTTGTGATTTGGTTAAGGATAAGGAGGTTTTTTTTTATCATTTTGGAGACATTCCATTTGGCTGCTTACTGATTCCCTGTTATCAAAATAAAATATTGTAGCATTCTAATTTTTGGCATTTCTAAATATCGTAGATCCATGCTTGATGGAAGTTTGAAGAATTAGACACTAGGAGAGATGAGCCGTGGCATTGAGTAGGAAAGCCAACCAGCTACACATATGATTTGCTGGCATGGTCTACATTTTACACATAATACTTGAGGCTCTTGTTACTATTCAGGTTTCACCTTGTTTAGGAGATTATTCTGAATTTTTGGGTCTTAAAATGTCCTTGTAGATAGAAGCATTGTTTGAATCTTTCTTGTAATTTCTTTAGAGCTATTGTTACCTTCGCGCTCTGGCCATGTACCCATTTACAGAATATTGATGTTTAGATGAATGGGAATTCGTTCAAATTTCTTCTGAAGCATACATGTGCATCCTTTGACGTGTTATCCAGCTTTTTTAAGAGTTGAAAGTGTTATGTTGTGTGGAAACCATTCTTTTTCATTTGTGGATTTAAGTTGTATTTGCAGAAACCTTTTGTCTTGCCTTTCTAGGAGCAGAAAATGAAAACGACAGACTAGTTTTTTTAGGCGAGAATAATGACAAAGTGGTAAAATAAATCCAGTTTTAACTCGTGTAAATAGTTTTTAGAGAAATTAGATAAGGGTTATTGTGATAAGATTGACTTTAGGGTTTTTTTTTTTTTTTTTTTTTTTGTCAAATTTGGTTTTGGTTACTGTTTTCTATAACTGATTAATTAGTTTTCAAATTTAAAAAAAAAAACGTGCGAATTTAATCTTTTACCATTTTATGATGGTGAAAAATCATTATTAAATGTTAAATTTAGATTTAAAAGAAATATTTGAATTATATATTCCTAAAGGTTGAATTTATCAATTTAAGAGTGCAAGAACTAAAGACGTACCTTTTCCTTTCTTTAAACTGAGTAAAGTTTAATTTATTATAGATGTAATAAGTTGTTGCCTACTCAAATCTAAGAATTAACATAACGTTATTATATTCCAAAATAGTTCCATTTGATTCTATGATATTCATTTTCTTCATAGGTTGTTCTATCCTTAATATATACCAAATTATAAATAAAAATTCAATGTATCAATTTCTCTTGCCTCTATATTTGTACTTTACTAGGAAAGAATCAAAAGTTAGACAAAACTAAGAATACTTAACTTTCATTAAAAGTCTTGATTTATAAATACAATATTTCACTGCATATTTAAACAAGTATAAATTAATTTATTTAATTAAAAGCTTAAGTCTAAATTAGTTTATTTAATTAAAAATTTATATGAAGAGATTACAACTTACACATGTAATCAAAGAAAAAATTACACATTTAAGGAAAAGAAAGTTTCTTAGTACACATAAATCATGTCAAAATATCTAAAATCATGTTATCTTCTAAATTGTAACTTTTTAATCAGAAACGATTTCAAAATTTTAGAAACAAAATAGAGAATGTTAAAATAAGGAATTTAAAGTGATTTGTAAAGCAAAATACTAAATAATTAATATTATAATTTACATATTAAGCATAAATTAAAATTTTGACCTTTATGTTTTTAAATTATCTCTACTAAACATAAAATCTAATTATATTACTTTTCTACGTTTTAACTTTATCTTTCTTCAATTTAATACACCTATTTTTTTTATGCTAAATAACATAATAAGTCCGAAGTTAGAATGGATATATTTTCATTTATCTAAATCTTATATATATTTTTTATTATCTCTTAAAATTGTAAACAATTTGTAAAAACGATAAATTTTTTTCCAATCTCATAAATCTTTAAAATTATTTCAAATATTTTAAATTTTTATTATATAGAATTCATTAAAATTGAAATTACAAAATCTTAATCATAAAAATCTCTTAAAAATTCTAACAAGTCATGTAATTTCTACTTAATCTTAAATTTGGTAAGACTTTTTCTTATGACTTAATAATATCTTAAAATTCCAATCTAATAATATAAGTTATAAAAGCTTAATTGTAAAATTTTTTCTTTCTTTTCATAAATAAATTAATATCTCCTCTTTGACATAATTTTCTCAATTTAAGTATGATTACTCTATCTTTTGGGTCTTTTATCTTTATATATTGTTCTACTTCTTTATTTTTATCTAATGTAAGACTTAGACTCACACTTATATTTTCAACACCTCAATCGGAATTGGACTTTTCAATCGATTGAAAACCTTTTAAACACAACTAATATTTATACGAACTCCTTTTACCTGTAGGAATATATGTTGGATCTGTCGATTGTGTTATGGCCAAAGTCCTACTCAAGGTCACTTAATGGAATTAGGAGAAGCTGTAGGTATTATTACGAGCCAATCCATTTTTGGTACCCCTCAAGGAGCAGCTATTCTAACACTCTCGGGGGATTTCATTCACAAACTCAAAGTTTATGGTTGACTGATATTGCATATTATCATTTGACTATTGCGTATATTTTTCTAGTTGCTGACCATGTGTATAGAACTAATTTCGGGATTGGTGCTTTAAAGACCAATAACCCTGAGTCCTTGATGGACTCCTTTTACACCAGGTACACCATTCCTTCTTTTCATTTGCATTTTCTGCACTCAGAATTTCTCTGCATGATATTATAACTTATGATCTCATGCATGTTATGAGAACAATCCACTATCTCTAATGCTTCTTTCGAAGATTCAACTCGATAACACCTTGTAACTCAAAAACTTGAAAATTTATACTAGTGGTAAAATATAAAACTTAGAGTCATACTTACAATCAAACATATTATTATCTAAATTCTCCACCGCCAGACCAATCTCAGTTTGTCAAAACTTAAACAGTCCCATGATTGCTCCCATTTGCTTTTGATAACATCTTTGATTTCTTGATCTAAATTTTGGCTACGGAAAGATATGGACAATGTAATAGTTTCTACTCACATAAATTTTACTCATGTTTTGAAAGCATATACCTTTTACTGTGCTTGAAAGAATATATTCATTTTGTCTGTTTTGTTTTTGAGGTTGTGGTCTCATCACAAAGTGACAGTGAACGTAAGGATCTGATGATGAGTATGGTTCAGTGCAGTCCAAGAACTATAGCATAAGATAACATTGTTTCGGTGGTTTTTGTCTCCTTCTGCTTTGAGGGACACTACACCAAACATCATGTGCAGGTTTCAAAACAAAAGTGTTTATTTTGCTTCGATCAAAACAAAAATCTGTACACTATTTTAAATGATTTTTTTTGTAAGTTTATTTATTTTTTCCTTTGGTTAATATTGGCATTGTAGAAGCTTGTGATGTCAAATCTTAATCTCCTGTAAATAAGTGTCTTTCCTTTTTTATTAAGTATAAAGTATTTTATTAAGTTTTAACAGTTTGTATTAGATGACTGTTTTCTGGGTAATAGTGTCACAAATTTCTTTTGTTATAATCTTCAAGATAACCTCAATAAAAAGCTGAAGATATAGTTGATCATTTCATGCTGGCACATAAACTATCAACTTGAAGCATCAATGTAACACACTCTACTATACTTAATTATCAACCTAGAGTTATGCCAATTAATCTTTTTAGAATTAATTTTATGTATTCAATTTGTATTAAGTAAGTCTATATTTAAATATAGAAAAATAATCATATTTAACTGTCTTAAATATAAAGAAATTTTAACTAATTTAAATATTTTAATTTAATTAAAAAAATTTAACAGCTTATGTCTTTCAACAAGAAAGACCTTTTCTTCACGATTTCTCATATTCGTTGATATCTAAATTCAAATCACAACAAAGTAACGGAGAAGATAAAATTTGTATTTTAAATTATATAATTTAAAATATAAAATAAAAAATACTTCACGAATTATATAATTTGAAATGTAAAATAAAAACACATTTTAAATGGTATAATATAAAATATTAATGAATTGTGTATTCCAAAATTAAAAATAATACAAAAATATAAAATTGGAAACTTTTAAAATACGAAATTTACGAATTGTGTATTTCAAAATTAAAAATGAAAATAGGATAAAATTGAAATTGTGTCAAGTATACGAAGATATAAGAAGAAATTATGGAGGTGTAAAGAAAATACCCAATTTAACAAAAAAAATAGAACAAAATATTATTATAGATTCAATTGTAAATGATATAAGTTTTCTTCTTTCAATGCAAATATCAAGAAAGAAAGAAAATTCTAGTTAGGTAAATATTAAATTAGATTAGGAAATAAAATAAAAATGATAAGATATGTGAATAGTTCATTTTTAATGAAACAAATGTTGTTTCAAATAAAACGATTTAAACGCAAAGAAAATAGAATATGCAAGTTTATTGTGTATAAAGATGAAAATATGTTTCGGTTGTAGTAATAATGGAAGCTTATTTATTTTGTTATTTTAAAAATAATTTAATTTTAAAGATATTAGGTTTTGATTATTTAAATAATCAAAATTTATTTCTTTTTCAATTTTAAAAATAATTTGATTTTAAAGGTAAAATCAGAAACAGAATAGATTTTTTTTAGTAAAAAAACTTAAGTTTAATATGAAAGTTTATGTTTCAAACTAAAAAAGCTTTTATTTTTTTATTTTGTTTAAATATATTTCGATTGTTGAATCGAAATCTAATTTTCAAAATAATTTGTGTTATTATTTGCTGTCACCTGTCCACTCTCAAGGTAAACTCTTTTCAGTCTTTACATAAACTAATGTTATCAAGTTAATTATAAATTTACATATTTAAGAACTTAAAATTGAGAGTGAAACATTTTTATAATTAAAAAGTAAACAATAGATAAAAATATTTGAAAAAAGTTAAAAAGAATCAAATGTTTATTTAAAAAACTATATTTGAATAATTAAAATTAAGGTTCGTGTTTTTTTAAAATGTAATACATCTTTTGAACGACCAAGAAAAAAAAATGCATACTCAAATATGTATGATAAAAAGAAAATTGTGTTACAAATATGAATGAAATGTATGAATTTTAAGTCTAATAATTAATAGTAGATAGAAAAATAATGTTACAAAACTAAAAGCTAAAAAGACAAAAAGAAATGAATATATTATTTTATATTATTTAATAAATTATAAGTGTTTTAGTAATTTAAAATATACGAAGTCAATCTATAGAGACAGGATTTGCACATACATCCTCGTTTCTTTCTTATATTTGTGAATTTGTTTTTTTTTTTTATATTAATGTTTCTCGAGACTTTATCATATTTAGGAAGATTTCTATATATATTTAATAATGAGAATTTCCTAGATAGATTTGCTATGAGTAACGAATGAATCCTTAAATGTGTGATTAATTTCCGTTTAATTTTACTTAAAAGAATTAAGACGAAGGTTTAATTGTGTAACTAATTAAGAGTTAAATAAAACATAAATTATCAGTTTATCTAAATCTATATTCATTCAAGAGAGAAATCCTTTGAGGAATTTGGAATTCACATTGGTTAATCATTTTATAACTTTTAACTAATTTTACATATAATTCTTATGTGGAATTCGGTTCAATTATACATTTTTTTTTTTTTTAATTTTAAACAGTCTAATGCACAAAAAAATGGACGAATACCCGATGAGACAAAGATCCTTTGTTCATTTGTCAGAACATTTAGACATGACAGAAGACTTCCGAGCTAGTGCTTAAAGAGAATATGGAAGATGCAGAATTGGAAATTTTACTTATTTGTATGTACTGTGAAAAACTCTTTTTTTTTTGTTGAAGCCATGTCAACTTAGCTTAGACTGGATCTGCAAGCATTTATCTGAGGAAGATAACATGGAGACAGAATTTCAAATTAAAAAGAGCCATATATACTACAGCTCTCAGGTTGTTGTAGATCAACATTTCTTCACCCTTCCCAAGCAATTGTCGATGGGCCTTGTATGTGGTAAGTATCTCACAGGACAATTATGATTTTTCTGTTCAAACCTGTTGAATCAACAACACAAAATATTGTTAAAGATATTATTCAGTTAAAATAATTCAAGTTTCAATCTGCTATTGCAAGAATGAGCGAGTTAGGTACAATCATAACACTCAAACTGTGGTAGAGTGAGAATTTTCACCGGTAATTCAGAACGAAATAATGAAGAAAAACTGCTATTTCCATCTTGGCAAGATCATTCCCAGGACACAATCTGCTTCCTGCCCCAAAGGGAAGGAATTCTCCGGCTTTGTGTTCTTTCTGTGAATAAGCATCACCAAATTCAAAATTGCAGAATGCATGACTCATATCAGAATAGGTAAAGATGAAGCTTAGGAACTTACATTCCACCTATAAGGGTTAAATTCCTTTGGATTAGGATATATTTCAGGATCAAGGTGAACTGATCTGAACCACACAAGTGCTTTCCAACCTTTTGGAATTAAGTACCCTGTATCACCCCATATACAGTTAATACTTTGTAACATGAGTGAAAGATTATACTTAATACCACACCATGATATTCTTCAACATTTATGCAGTGAACAAATATCATACTAGCCACTTGCAATCATATAATATACAAAACTTTAAGTTCAAACGGAGAAGAGTGTAGCTTTGTTTTTTCACTTCTTTCATCATATGAACGAAGCAAGAATATTCTGATACTGACAACAAATAAATAGGAAGAACATGGACTCACCATTGATATTGACATCAGATTTTGCCTCCCGGAAGACCACCAGTGAGAATGTAATCACACGCATTGTTTCATCAATCACCTAAACAATGTGGAAAATAGAAATATGTATTATCATAGTTGACACAGTAGATATTGATATTAACTTCAGATCAATAGCTACACCTACCTTGTAAAGAAAATCCATCTCACGAACTTCCTTTAGTGTCAACCCTTTCTGTGTTGGAGGCCTTCTCCGTACTATTTCTTCTTGTTCTGCCTATTCAAGGCGTAAAGATAAATGTTAGTTTTGACCTTACACTACCATAGAGGGTAGAACAAGGATACATTTTCCAAGATGAAGTGATTAATGTGCATGTTTATTGTGCCTTAGTAACTTGTAAATTTAGGTGGACTATGATAATCAAATAACCTGTTACCTTGGCCTTCTGGAGATATTCTGGGTGCTTTTGCAGGAAGAAGGTTGCCCACATGGTAATGTGTCCTGAAGATTCGTGGCCTGCATTCAAGTACATTAACATGATATCAATGATTTCCTCATCTCCCAACTTTCTTCCATCCTCGTCCGCAACATCTACCAGAGCATCCATCATATCTCGGTTTTTTCCAGGCAAATATCGCTTCCTTATGTTTCTTCTCTCGTCCACAATAGATTGAAATATGGCCACTAGATTTTTCCTTGCCTAAAATAAAAGCCTCAAGTGGTAAGATGTTCTACCTGTATAACTGCAAGGTTTGAATAGACTATACTTTGTTGCTTGATGTTACAATCAGAGTCTGACAGAAAGGGACTTCTGATTCATGTGAAGAACATATATAATAGTGTGACAATGTCATTGATGATTTAAGTATCCTAGAATATGCTTGATTGGTGACCACAATAAAAGAATGAAAATTTTTTCCATACTTTGCTCACAATCACTAGTGATATGGTCAAAATAATATGTAGGTGAGAAACAAATGTTTTCTGAGTAACTTTTGGGACTTAAATTTCGAATTATAAAAAAAATATTAGAATCTTATTTGATATTGAAAGCATTGTAATAATATCGAGACCCAATGTCGGACCTTTACTGAATTACAAACAAATGTATAGTGATGAAACTTCATGTCATATATGTCTGAAGTTGAGTTAGACAGACCAAACACTTTAAAATCTAAGACACTTCTTTCTAAAACTGACACAGCAAAACAATTTAGACTTTACTTGGTTTTACATTAGCTTTGATACAATACGCTCTAATTTCAACTCTATTGTGAAGATATTGAAATCTCTTACTTATAACGTCAAAGATCTCAGGGGGGAACTGGTAGATCAACACATGTTTTTAGTCTAGTAGGTTGAAATTGATTGCTTTTACCTAAAATGGTTTCAACTTTGCATAAACTATAAATCTTGTAGTCAAAATCAAACAAGTGAAACATAAGAATATCAATAAGCTTTTCCTGAGACGATGACAAGTAACCTTATCATTCGCCGATTCATACTTTGAGGTTAATACTGCAAGACAAGCCCTACTCTCCATTTCTTTCAAGTTAATAGCAAGGATATTCTAACAAACATTCTATTTTGTTCATACAAGGCAAAACTTAGATAAAGTTCTTTATATCCTTGTTATCTAGTTTTCAAATCAAACCACCGTATATGGTGTTTTAACACAGTTAATGTTGAAGTTAACTACCTTGAATGCCTTGTGGTATGCAAATCCAGGAATATTAATCCGCATGGCTCTGACTCCATAATTAAGTGCTGTGTATTCCCTCTCCAAAGCCTCCATAACAGGTTCACATTCTGAGCTCAGAAAAATATGCATAATGATTTTGAAAGTAAGCTTCCTGATCTCAGTTAAAAACTCAATTTGTCCAAGGTTGGCCCATGTCTCCAATGAACTTATCACATTTTTTTCAATATATGTCAAATAAAGGGACAAAGCTTCCATGCCATTGATTGAAGAGGATGTCAAACGCCTGAGGCGTTTGTGTTCTTCATAAGCCATTGAAATAAATGACCTCTTTCCAATAAGCTCTATCGCAGAACGTGGCCAACCAGTAGTGAATTTATCATCATCTGTCAACACCCTTTTGCATGTTTCAGGTGTTGTCACAATTATACTTGGGTTTCCAAACATCAAGGTCTTGTACATTCCAGTTCGTCCAAATCTTCATGATTTGTTGTTTCAATAAAAAAACGTTAGTATCACCAACTATAATGCACAGATATGATATATGATACATATATTGTTCATATATTTAGGATACATAGAACATGTTAGAATCATAATTCTATTAGATATGTATAAAAAAAAAAAAAATACAATTAGTGAATAAATATACTTCTGCATTGATGTTGAAAGATTACGATTGTCTCACTCCTATTAACAGCAAAATACATGTCATAAAAAAAGTAAACCGCTTTAAAGTTAATCTTTATTTAGTCAGTAAAATTTGGAAGTATCCAAGAGTAAATATCTTATACATATTATTTAACATTAGTTAGCTAAGCAAATGCCACGTATCAGTATTTCATACATCATCACACAGGCATGATTTGAAATGCTCTGGATTAATATTGTATTGCAGAATCTTGGACGGGGAAAGAGTTAGTGAGAGAACTATTCTCTCCTTGGAACTTTCATTTATAACTCTTCTTCCACTTTAATCTTATGTGATTACTAGTAGACAATTCTACCCACATAGTATAAGCAGTATAATCAATTTGTTATTAGATTTTATCATTTAATTAATCATGTTTAAAAAATTCTAAAATGTATTATAATACTTTGTAGACCATCTTAATCATGGAGGGCCCATGCTGACATGGACTGCACATTCTGACGTACGTGTCCGGACATCAAAACGTATATACTGCACGTATTGCATCATAATTTTCCAACGTAAATTTCACTTTTAATGTTTAGTTTTTTGTATTTTGAAAAAAAGTATAAGAAAAGTCTAAAATTTCAATTGGAACATAATAAATTTATTAATTAGGAGCTAGAAAGCAGAAAGGGAAAGTTGGAGTATCAGAGTCCAGAAATCGTGGCTCTTGCGCCACTGTCAGTGTCAGATAGCAGAAGAAAACTCTGGACAATGTTGTGAGTGAGAAAGAGAAAAGGAGGTTAAGTACAGTGAAAATGACAAACAGATGCAGCTCTTCTCTTATTCCTCATCAATGGTTTGTTTGTTTCATAAGTTTGAAAAGGGTCATGCTGCAATTCCAAAACTAAAAAGATAGCATAATGGTAATTTCACTTTCACAAAGAACCAGCAGCTTTTTGTGCCAAACTAGATATAAAGTAGAAAAAGTACATTATCTTATGTTTCCTGGACCACTACTAGCAGTAGCAGCTTTGGTTAAGGGGTGTGGTTGTGTCAGTGGCATGAGGTGAGGATCATGATATCCATTAGCACTCTCAGATTCATGACAATCTCAAGTCACAATACAGAACCACCTCAAAGGTAGTAAACATTAAACAAACAACTGGCTTATGAAAAAACTATGTATGAAAAACATTATTTTTTTATTATACAGAGGATGATAAATGTTAAAATTACTTGTTACTGGTAAATGGTAATTACCTGGAAACAAAGGAGGAGATGAATGAATCAGGGTCCTTGGACTTGAAAGCTCTGAGGAAGGACCACATGTTGCCAATGAAGGGCCAACCCATGTCACCTGGGGGCAGAGAGTACTGCTTCACACCTAATTTGGATTCATAGAGCCACCAATTTAAGTTCTTGAGGACTAAAAGAGCACCAGCAATGGCCACAACCACAAGGACCACCCACATGGTTCCCATCTCCATCACCATCACCATCATCATCAATCACTCAACTTCAGGCCACCCCACAGTGACTAGTGACTCAATACTCACTCAACTCAACTTAGACAACTCACTCACTCACTCACTCACTGTATTTATAAGAAAACTTGGGGTTTGAGATGTGGAGAGAGAGAGAGAGGGAGGGAGGGTGAGGAGATTGCAAAAAAAAAAAAAATAAAGTGAATTTGATGAGAGCACTGAGTGGCCAAAATGAATTTGTGTAAAGTTATAGAACATAGACAGAGGTGGCCGGCTTTCTTTTCCTGTATTTTGTTTTGTTCTGTACCTAATTACAAATCAACTCATACTGTGGAATGATTCCACTAGCTCTGGTTTTTTAAAAACAATTGATAAATGTTTGTTATTTTCAATAATGTAAGTTTGTTATTTATTGTGGACAATACAATTGATTAATTTAGTATTTCTATAAGTCCAGTGTTTTAAGAATAAGCAAAAATTTAGGTTATTAACAAAGATACATGCTGAAAACATTTATGTTTGTGTTATGGTTGTTTAATGGTGGACAGCCTGAGCCATGTTTGCAAAGTTTTAGGATAGAGTTGTGATTTGTTGCAACCTAACAGAGCAACAGAGATTTGACTCTTGTTATCTTCTTTTTCCTTATCATATGACATGAATAATTTCATGATCAATTATATATGAGTAGGGTTGGAGTGTTGTATCTAGAATGTTATTATGATGTTAAGTTGGATGATTTGAAAGTTAAAAAGTTAGTAATTAGAGGAAGAAAGGAAATTTTCTCTGGTCCTTATCAGAGGTGATGTGTTAAGAAACAGGAGCAAGAGTGGACATGATGAAATCCTGAAAAATCCCCTTATTTTTATGCTCTTTTGTGAAATTCTGTATAAAGCTCACAATGATAGTGGTTGCGGCAAATAGTACAATTGACTTTTTTTCTGTATGTTAGCTTCGTATCAATTCGTGTTGGATTTGAGCTTCTTTCTTGGATTTGAAAACTCTGAATCAAGCCATGTTGTTGTTGCTATCGAAAAAGGCTTCTTCTAAGTGTCAATGAATGTTTCCTCTTCCTGCTCATGTGCTTCAAAGTTCAAACTTTCGAATCAAATCTTTTAAAAGTCCTAACAAACTTTATAAAGTTCAAAGTACTTTATTTATTTTTAATTGAGGTTTTTAAATCTTCTTTAAAAAAAAGCATGGTTTTTTGAAGCTGTAAATTAAATGTTTGTTTGCAGCTCATTTAACAAGTTAAGGTAGGTTGAACTTCACTACAGTTCAAAAACCAATTTATTATGGTTTTTAATTTATATGGAATTTATATTGGAAGATGAAAGTTGGTTTGAGTTTTCCAACTAAAATTCAAACACACGAAATATAGTAACAGTTTCCTTAGTTTTTCTTATTACTTTTCGATTTTTCTGTTAGTGAACAGTATTTAATGCAATTGTTTTTGGACATGTTTGTTATTGGTTTGAGAATGATTTATTCAAATCAAGATTATATACATATTAATTGAGTCGCATAAAAAAATAGTTTTAAGTTAAAACTACAACCATGAATCCAAGTGTAATTATGATTATGAAAATAGTTAAGTATTGTTGTTGAAGATTTTATATATTAATAAGAGATAAGGTGATGTAATATTTATTTACAAATATTTTTTTTAAGATTGAGTTAGATTTAAAGTTTATTTATTATTAGATTCTTAAGAAGTTTATTATAGTAATATTTATTGTTTGTTGAGTTTATTATGTTATCGTGATTGAAGTAATCTTATTTAGACGTATATGTCCTAACAAAATAGGTGTATTGGATATTCATTCCACTTCAATTAGAAATAAAACACATTATATATAGAATTCAAATTATTCTTATGAAATTAAGTCAATTAATAATTATTTTTTTGTAATTATGTTAATCAAATTCTTGTAATTAAGTTATTATATATTATGTAATTATCTTGTACATAATTACATTCGAGATGTATATGTCTCGACATAATATGTGTATTAGAGATTTCGCATCAATTTAAAACAAAACACATTTACACTTATTGATAGAATCCAAATTATTCTTTTGAAATTAAATCAATTAGCAATTAATCTCTTGTAAATGGAACTAATCAAATTCTTGTAATTAGGTTATTAAGTATTCTAAAATTATGTTGTACATATATAATTACATTCTTGATTTAGATCATACTCTTATGATATATACCTATCTCCAATATACATAATGAGACACACATTCAATCGTCTTTCTTTCTTACATGGTATCGGAGCTTTGTTTGAGTAGCTGACAGTTTGCAGAAACATTCACAAAGTTATCCATGCGAGTGGAAGAGAAATCCTGTTTGAAGAGCAACAATATAGGAATTGTGGTTGTCTTGAAAAATGATAGATAAACAATTTCATGTAGCCATAGTTGTGGAGCCTTTCTTCATGATAGTGGTGAAGAGATTAAAGTAGATGGTAAAGTAGATCCACTAAAGTACAGTAGAATCAAGAGTGATCCATTGTTGTGATTATCATTGGTTGGAGTCGGATGTTCCTTCCTAGGTTGAGAGATGATATGGTGAAGAACTCTGGTAACCCGAGCATGAGTTTCAAAAAGTTCAACCCACATAGCATAATGGCCCTTCTCATGCCCAACATAAAAGAAATGTTATTTTTTATAATAGTGACTGTGAGTGTTAAGTGAAATTCATATTTACCAAAGGAAGAGGCAAGATCGGATTTGGTTGAAGACATGGTGTCAACGGTGAGAAACAGGTTTATGAAAGAAAGAAGAGGAGATAATTGGGTTGGCAAGTGGTAGAGCATGGTTGTTGGGACCAAGGGATGACATGCAAGGAGGAAGCGAAGGGTAGCTCACAACTATTAAAAAAAGGAGGGGCAATGCGAGTTAGAGAAGGAAGGAAGGAAGAGTACAGAAATAGGTTGTTGGTGAATGGGAGGCATGACAACAATTGGGAGTGGCGAAAATGCAAGAGAGAGCCTTGGAGAGTGAGACGATGCAGAAAAGAAAATGAGTGCACGACGTCAAATGCAAAGAGGTGAGGTATGAATCAGAGAGAGACTCATGATACCATGTAAGAAAGAAAGAGGATTTGAATATGTGTCTCATTATGTCTTAAAAATATGTATACATACTTAAGATCATGACCTATGTGTTTTCTTGGGCTATCCCCATAATTACAGATGTTATAAATGTTTTGGTATGTCCCATAAAATAGTAATAATATCGTGATGTGTCATTTTTGATGAAACATAATTTCCTTTTACCCATATGCCTTCCTCCCTTGTCTCTACTTATGGTAGTTTCACTAATGACATACATCCATCCCTTATTTATCCACGGGCCAACACTCACCTGGAGCCTTTGCCTAACCCATAACTTGTAAGATTACACTCCCTTTCATCTAGTACAACAACCTCCACAACCATCCTATTTACCTTTCCTACTTCATACCGGCCTAACCTGCTGTCAACCCCTACCCCTTCATAACAACTTGACTTTCTTACTAGGATTATGTCTAGTCGTAACATGACCAATGTCTACAAACTCAGAAAGCTCTTTAACCTTTTTGTTTCCATTATTGATCAAATGATATCAACTCTTCCCAAAAATTCAACCCTTGCTTTATTAGACCCTGATTGGAAATCTGTCACGCAATCTGAATTTGATGTTCTAATTAAAAATAGTATGTGGATTTGGTTTTGGGACCTTGTAATGTTAATATCACTAGTTGTGTGTGGATTTTCAGACATAAAAAGAAATTTAATAGTTGTCTTAGTGTTACAAAGCTCGTATTGTAGGTGATGGTAGGTCTCAAATTGCAGGTGTGGATTGTGATGAGACGTTCAATCCAATGGTGAAACTCATAACCATTTATATTGTTCTCATAATTGTTCTCTCCAAATCTCGGCTCATTCATCAATTAGATGTTCATAACGTCTTCCGTTGTAGTGATCTACATGAGATGGTATACATGCATCAATCGTTTGGTTTTCGTGATCCCCTTCACCCTTATCATCTTTGTTGCTTGAGGAAATCTCTTAATGATCTAAAGAAAATGCCTTGTGCCTTGTACCAATGCTTTGCTAACTATGTTTCTACCATTGGGTTTCAACATAATGATTCAAATCACTCTCTTTTCCTTTATTGGCGTTATTCTGACATGACATACATGCTTTTAAATGTTGATGACATCATTCTCATCACCACATTCCATGACCTTCGAAAATCTATCTTGGTACTCCTTGCTTATGAAGGATCTAGGTCCTTTGAGTTGTTTTCTTAGGGTTGTTGTGGCAAGACATGGAGGTGGTTTATTCCTCAATCAACGCACCTATGCTAATGACATCATTGGATGCACCAACATGACCTTTTACAATCCTTCTACTACTCTTACTGATACAAAGTAAAACTTCAGAACATCCTCTAACACACTATATGAGGATCTCACTATGACTAGAGTCTTATTGGCGTTTTATAGTATCTCACATTCAATTGTTCTAACATTTCATATATTGTTCAGTAAGTCTATCTTCACATGCATACCCCATGCACTGAGCACATGCTAAGAAAGAAACACATTCTACATTATGTTCAAGGTATTTTATAATATGGTTTGCACCTTTATCCAACCTCTAATGAGAAAATTATCTCTTACATTGATGTTGATTAGGGTGGATGTTCTGGCATCATATGCTCCACATCTGGTTATTGTGTTTTTCATAGTGACAATCTCATTTCTTGGTCTTCAAAGTGCCAAAATACTCTTCATCTTAGTGTAGAGACGGAATAACGAGGTATTGTAACTGTTATTATTAAATCTTGTTAACTTTAAAATATCATACTAGAGCTTAATTTTCCCTTTCTTTTGATACTTTGATACTGTAATAAAGTTTGTGTCAATTAAAATAAAAATATATAACTGAAAGAAAAATTAAATAGGAAAATAATTTTTTTATTAAACATTTAAAACAGTTATTCAATGATAGACATCTTATAACAATTTTTGTATACAATTATTCATGAATGATTCACGATTGGATTGTATAAAAGAAAATTAAACTAATTCTTTTTATTCATTTTAGAGAACAACTTTAAAATATTTTAAAAAAATTGGAAAAATGATTTACCCAAAGTCAACTATAGTGACTTTTTCCTTGCGTGTTATAATAAGCATAAAATGTTATAGTGATAGTACTAGAAAAGAAATATATAAGAAAGAGAGAAAGGTTTGATTAATTGTTCCTTATTATTTTGTTTGTTGGGGCATTTGATCCCAATCTTTGTATGTGGTCGTGCTGTTTAATTTAAATTGATGTTTGGCAATGAATGAGATTTTGCAATTGGATTTCAACTATTGGGAACTTCTTTCATTGTTTTCACTTTAGGGAACAAGATAATGTGACTCTCCCAAGGGCCCCTTTATCTCAAATCATCTTCCAACCATCAAAGCTCAATGTAATATTTTCAACATTACATAATAGATGCTATCAAACTCCTACAACTAGAAAAATAAATTTAATTAACTTTTAAGTTTTACATAAATTTTACTAGTTTTAATTCACTCTATATTAATTCTTTTAAATTACGCATTTCAAACATTTTTATACTTTTTAATTAGTTAAATTTATATCATTTGATTTATCATGTGATCATTATTTTATTTTGTTATCTTGTTTACTTATTCTCACCTATTATTTTGTATTGTTACATCATTGATAACCAAAATGATCTTGTTCTGTGATATATTTTCAATTAATAAAATGAAAATCAATTTTACATTTAATATAATTTTATTTATATTTAATTATAACATCTCAAAATTTTTAATGTGAAAACAATAATAAACAAAATCATAAGACAAGATATATGTCACTTTACCTAGTCAAATGTAAATAAAAACAATTTAATTAAAAAATATAAAAAAAATTAAATACCCAATAAAAAAATTTAATAAAGATTTCATTATAAATATTAAAATTTAATTAAGTAAAAAATAATAAGACGTTGTTGATCCATGATGAGTCATCATAGAACTTAATTACAAAAAGTTGACATACTTTTATAATGTTGGCCCTCGCAAGTCTCTTCAGTCAGTTGAAATGCATAATGAAAATCAACGTTGAAAAAACCAATAAAAATCTCACCATAAACAATAATAGGAATAAGATACTTTTTCTTTGTATTTTAAACAATCTAAATAGATACTTTTTCTTTACACAGTAAATTGCCATGTTTGATTCGTACTAGGATCAAATTAACAATTAAGAACAGACATATAATCCCCATTTAAATTATTTTTTAATTTTCTTCTTCACATTCCAAAATCCAAATAATGTACTAAACAAAACTAAAATTTAATATAAACTTATAATTAATAATAAAAAATTCCCTTATTTTATTTTTTTTCAAACCACAAGTGTCCTAAATTTGCGGGTTAAATGTCTGCATTAAAAGATTATGAAAAGAACGCAAAGCTAAAATACTGCAAATTCTTAGATAGTGAGTTTTTATCCAAATATTTGCTTTAAAGATATGAATCTTCTTGCCCACAGGCAGGGAGAGTGACGTGAAATAATTACTTTCTCTTAATATTGCCCTTTCATGTTATATAAATTAATTATCCCATAATCATAATTAAGTTTTGGATTAACTTGGCCACAATAATGGAATTCTTAATTAGACGGAATATGTTAGTTTTGAAGAGTGATTGTGACAAAATTGGAACAAGGTCCCTGAAAGTAGGGTGGAAGAATCTTTTATGTATGATGCGTTAGTGTCTATATACATTAAACTTACTGGTTGAGATAAAAGGATAAAATGTATGCAGTCAAAAGCTAACACTCACTAACCATTCTTCTTATTGTTGATGATGTTCACATAACATCACTACCTAAGTTCAACAACTCCTTCCTTCACTTACCAACCACGCTATTCAAATTATCTTATTATTATTTTTTCCATGCATTCCACTCCACTAATGATTTATTCCTTTCACAATCATATTGCATATTTTCCCCCAAACTTGACTCATTATTCACTGACATAAAAATGTTTTCCACTTCATCTATTTTATGTCATGCAAGCAAAGAGACAACAATAAAAATAATGTGATGTTTTTGTAATTAAAAGGTTAAAAATGACATTGATACTTAAAATACCACACATCAAAAAGGCTCTTTGACATCGACGACTATAGTTTTGACGTTTTTTAAATATTAGAAATCACATCAAACTTTAAATATTATTTTTTCAGCAATTTAAGAATCTATCATCTATAATGAATGATACTATGAAGAAAGTAAGATAGAAGTGAGAATCAGATCTATTGAAATGATAGAGTTATGATTCACAATAACATTGTGAATTTGCTTAAAAATTGTGTAGGACAAGATTTTGATTATGAAAGTTTTAGTTTTGCATTAATAGTTTTAATTTTGATAGCCGTTATGTTAATAGTTACATTTTGTGTTAATAACTTTAGTTTTTATATATAATTCGTGTTAGCAAATTTTTTCTGCTGAAATATTTTTTGTTTTTTAGGTTTTAATAAATTGTAAATATAAACAAAACTTCAAAAGAATGATCACATTTGACGTCTGTTAGTGAACTAATAGATGTTAAATGTTGTCCAACTTTAGTTTGAAATGATGTTAATTGGAAGTTGATGTGTTGTGATATTTGGCATTAAGGGACATTAGACTCTTACATAACTGATGTTTTTGAACGTTTGTTATCAACTCCAACATCAATTTGGTTTCTCGATAAAACATCAAAAGTTAAAAATAGTAAATATCAAAAGTTATTTTTGTGATGATGATTCACAATAAGGGTTTCAATTTTCGTTTCCATAAATCATTTCAAGTTTGTTAAGATAATATTGTTATAATCATTTATATATTCTTAGTATTCTTTGTTTTAGATATTTTTATTATGATTTTCTCTTTAAAATATATTTTCTCTTTAATATATATATATATATATATATATATATATATATATATATATATATATATATATATATATATATATAAATTAAGGAAGAAAAGTATATTTGAATTAAGATTTGATATGTTTTAAGTTATAAATTTTGATCCAAAATTAAAATTTATCATATTCTCTTAATATTGTTTGATTCTAAACTTAAAAAATAATAAATATATTTTTTATAACCCAATTGTTTTAATTGTTTTTACATGTTAAATGACATTTTAGATTGACTTTTGAGTTATTTATGTTGTTTAACACATTACAATTCAAATATAAGCATAAAATGTACCATCTAAATTATTAGTGACATTAATTCAATAAAGTTCACAATTTTCTTCATATCTTTTACTTAAATGTTTATTGGTGCCTACTTGATTAGTATAAGAATTAAGGTTGTTGTGTATGAACGAATAAATAATATTAACACCTTTTGTTTAGTTTTCACACGAGGGCCAATAAGTATGGCTTAGGAATAAGTGTATTTGGGATGAGAATAGGCAAAAATAGCCAAATTTGGAACATTGTTTTGCCTTATCTAGTCTTGTTACTTTTCCTAGTAGTTGTGTTTTCAAAATGAATGTTTACTATATTGGTTGAAAAAAGTTATGACATTTTATGAAATTTATTTACAATTCATATATAAGAGTATTTCTTTAAACCTCTACAAATTTTGGACTCCTTTTATTCATTTTATGAGTTACGACCACATAATGATTTGTTTTTTTGGAGAAGGACGGCTTCCACTTTGGTGGGCTTTTTATATAAGACTCTAACTATTGCTTCCTGCACCCATATAATTACTAACGGCATCTAAAAATAAGAGAAAAAGACTTAAATACCATTCACACAACAACTAAGCATTTTCAGATGCGGAAATCAAACTACTTAGATATTTTGAAACAACTTCAATCCAAAATTTTGAAACATTGATTTTATAATTTTTTTTATTATATTTTGTTCATCTAACTTACTTCTATAACTCATTTCCATTTAGTATGAAACTTCAAACTTAATTTTTCATATAATTCATCCGAAAAAAAGTCAGACTAACATGAATTTTTTATTACTACTCTTTTAAGCTAAACACGATTTTTTGTTTTGCAACATATAAGGCTGATGAAAAACAAAATGTTTTTCACGTCCTTGGAATGAGAGAGCATTACAAAATACAAACACTAAGAATAATAAGTTTGTAACTAAGTGAAAAATATTAAATATCTCAAATAGTGATAAAATATTATTACGCTAGCCTGTTAAAAATATACAAATTATTAATAATTTCAAAAGTGTTAAAATAATATACACACACGATATTTGAATAATCCTATTGTATTTGAGTAAAGCTTATGATCTCTTACATATATCCTCATTATTAATAGCTTGGAGAGTGAAATCCATTTTTTTTTTTAATGATTTTCTATTCTATTACAGTCCAGACATGAAGTTTTCTCGTTTTTCAGAAGCATAAATCACAATCAGCAATTAGGTGGTTAGAGGAAGGTGATAATTGCACAAAATTCTTCCATCAGTATCTCAACATGAAGAGGAGAAAACCATGAACAGATAAACATAATTGTGGACTATTGACTTTTCCTTTCACTTACTTTGAGCTGCTTATTGGAGCTAATCAAAGAAAGGAAGCAAAATGGGGAGAAAGATGAAAGAACATTTGTAAGCTTAAGGAGGTTGGTGGCCTAAGATGTTCTTTATTCATGCAATAGTGTTTTGGGAATCTGACAAAAGCAACAGGCTGGTAGTTGATAGGAGGTGTTAGTTGATTGGAGGTGTTACCTGTCTACGTATAGAGAATATAAATATGGCTTGACGTATTACTGTGATAGTGATGTTTCATGCAGAGGAGGTTTTGAAGAGTGTGAGGAGGATCTAGTATAGGACATGCCTAGGTAGCAGAGTGAAATTTTTTGGTTTGAACTACTTTTTTTGTGCTTCTTTTACTGCTGTAGAAGCTGCTGATACACAGTTTTAGAATGAAGGCTTAACAATAGTGATAGACATGTTGTTGTACGTAACACTGATATTGTATATGGAACTGGTTGATCTGTTATTCTTTAGAGTTTGTCAAATGTTGCACCTGAGAAGGCTTGGTACCCATTGTACACCTATGTATAGTATTTTGATCTTTGCTGGAAAAAAAAGATGTTGTTTGAAAGCATACATTCATTGATCTGTTTTGTTTTTTATGTTAAGGCTCTCATCACATTAACCACAGCATGTGAATGTGGGCCTCTCATCTTGTGATTACATGGTTTAGTCCAGTCCAAACACCTGTAACATAACATTGTTGCGGTGACTTTTGTCTTCTTGTGCCATTTTGAAGGACACAGCACAGCATCAAGTTGAGGGGTTCATCCTGTTACTTCAAAATCATCATCCACTTCCCAATAAATTTTTGGTTAGTTTGCTAAAACCAAAAAAAGCATGCAGGACTTTTGGGACTTCTCTCACATAGGAAAATTGAGAGTTAAATACTGCATTTATTAGTATTTTTTTACTCCATCATAATAAATGAAAACACATTTTATAATGTTAAATATTACACTGATTATATAAATAATTTTCTTAATTAAGTTTTATTAGTTTTGACTGTGTGTCTGTTTTCTAGATACCACATTACCTCGGAAAAAAGGAAAACTGAACATGGGATTAAGAATGTAAAAGTCCCTTTGAATGTGATGAACAATGCATGTATGATGTACAATGTGATGTTTGGAAATCCAAGTGTAATGGTGAAAAAACATGCACAAGAGTGTATAGACTGATGATAACGATGGTCTGTTCCACATTGGAACTCACGGGAGAAAAGTCTTTCGTTTCAGAACACAGATCCTTTAGGCATCCACCTTTTGCTTCCATCAATGGCTATGAAGCAGTCTCTGTTTACATTAAATATGTTAAACAAGTTGTCATAAGTAAGTTTCCCAATCTCAGTTAAAAACCTAATTTAGTTTTTCCAAGGTTGGTGCATCCAAGGTTAAAAATTATATTTATCATTATAATTTTTTTCAAAGTTTTATTTTTAGAATAATTAATACTATAAATTTTGTGATTAAAAATAGAGAATTATAAAATATGATAAATCATGTTACAAATACGACGGAAGCAATATTATAGTATACAATTTTATATAAATTGTTTTATAGAAAATTTTCTAATAATGTATTCCAATTTACAAAGTTATCTCGTAAAATAAAGATGATAGAATCCAACACATTTGTGGTGGGATGGAGGAAAAATTCTGAATTATATTTAAATTCTTGGTTTGTTTCAATGTAGTTCTTTAAAATCACTTTAAACTATTATTGGCCCACTTTTTAAGATATAAGAATGATGAATAATTATTGAACAAATTTGAAATTTGATGCAGGAACATTTATTTAAATACTTAGATTGGTTTTATTGTCACAATTCTTTTTAAGAAAAAGTGAGACGAGCTTTTAAATCTAAGTCCACAAAAAATAAGCAATTCACTGTGAATTCTCCAAAAACAATGATTTGTTGCACATAAGACTTTCATAGCTAGAAAACAATGATCTGCATATGATATGTATATATACATATTACATATAAATAACTAAAAAATTTAAAACATAAACCATAGACCATTATTTTCCTTCACCCTCACATATATTACATTTCAAAATAATTTTTAATAATTGTATTATTGATATTTTATTAATATATTATAATATCATATATTAAAATAAAGAAGTATCGACACTCTTCTAACTTGTAAAAATAATAAAATAAAATAAAATAATTAAAAATTTGATATTTTATAAAATAATTTATTTTAATATATCATTCTATTAAAATATAATATTTTTTGTTTATTAAGTTTTGAGAACAATTTCTTATTTTAATTTAAAATTGATTTTAACTTTAATTTATATTTTTAAGATTTATTTTTTACTTTAAATTATTATATAAATTATTTTTCAAACATATTAACATAGAGAAAAAGCTAATATACTACGTAAATCAAGTTACTTATAAACTTTTTACAATTTTCTCTTCACTCTTTACTTAAAAAAGCTTTTCCTTAATCCAAATAATTTAATTTTTCATATTTTTTCTTTATTTCTTTCTCTCTTAGAAATTTAACATTTAAATTTGAGAGAGGTGAATTGAGTGACCGCATATTTATGAGTTTACATAATTCATTAACATGATACTTTTTCTTCAATATCTCTAATTACATAATTTCATAATTAGCATGAAAAAAAGTAAAAATATCATTTGTTTTAAATTATAATCACCCAAAAAGTTAGCCTATAAAATTAGTTAAGAATATAAAATATAAAAACAAAAGAATAAAGAATATACAAAAGCTAATTAGGATAAGTTACCTAAGATATTAAATAATATTAAAAAAAAAAGTAGAAAATATGAATAGTCTCTTGTTTCTTAAATGGTGTAATTGATCTAGAAAAATCATATATATATTTTTTCTGTTATTCATACCTTATCACAATTAAAACTAAAAAGACTAAAAAGACCCTTTGCATGAGATTGTCAGTGATACGTTGTATCTCTTCTACTTCTGAACCTTTTCAATTAAAGATGTGATTAAGACTTAAAAAAAAAATTAAAAAAAGTAAATTTTTTTGAAGAGAAATCAGTATATAAATAGGCCACTGCTATAGTTTCTTCCCATTCTGAGTTGCAGTCTCTCCTTCTCTCCCAGCTTAGATAAGTTTTGAGAGAGTGAGTTATGTTGAAGATGGAGGGTGGTTCAGCGTGGTTACTGTATGCTGGTGGTGCTCTTTTAGTCCTAAGGTTCATCCTCAAGAATGTAAACTGGTTGCTCTATGAATACAAACTTGGTGGGAAGCAATACTTTCTTCCTCCTGGTGATATGGGATGGCCCATAATCGGCAACATGTGGTCTTTCCTCTCTGCTTTCAAAACCACTAATCCTGATACCTTCATAGACTCCTTTTATTCCAAGTAAACTATTTACTCTACACACTCTTTTTCATTTACATTTTCACCACTCAAAATACCTCATGCATGTTACCAAAACTCAGATCTCACTTATCACTTATATCATAATACCATGCATGTTCTCCAAACTCTTCAGTGCTAAGATTTCAATCTTGATCTCATGTCTATTGTTCTTAAAACCTGTTTTTTTTTTTCTTGTTTTGGTTGTATTGTGTTTGATTAGAGCTTATGATCTTTTACATATATCCAAACAAACTCTTCATTGTTAAGATCTCGCTCATGATCTTCTGTAGATTTAGCAAACTCTTTTTTGACAGCATGTACTGTTTTTTGTACCAGTTGTACTGAGAACATGCAATCTCATGTACTTTTTCAAAGTTTCTAAATAACATTTCTCTCCTGATGTTGTACATATTTTCTAAACATTTCACCTTCAGATGGATTTCTTTTTTTCCAAATGCATGCATGTTTTCTGCTAAAATCAAGCTTTTTTAGACAGAAATTAAACACTGTCCCCATGATTACTCTCACTTTCTCTTGATCCAGAGGTTTTCCCTTACTAGATTGGTTTGTATCATATATAGCTACATATTTTCTTTTTCTAAACATATGCTAATTAACAAGTTTAATTTCTTGATCAAATTATTGTTTTTGCTTCAGAGTGTAAAGTCCATTTTGAATGATTTTGTATTCTGTTGTAGTTCACACATGAATTTTACTTGTCTTTTGAAAGCGTATATCATCATCATTAATTTACTTGAGTTGGAGAGCATACATTCATTTATCTGTGTTTTGTTTTTGACGTTTTTCCTAAACAACGTAAAAGACAGCATGTGAATGTGGGCCTCTGACCATCTTCTGATTAAGATGGTCCAGCCCAATTCAAACACCAGTAAACATAAACATTGTTGCGGTGATTTTTGTCTTCTTGTGTCACTTTGAGGGACTCAACAAAGGAATCAAGCTGAGGTGTTCATTGTGTTACTTTGAAATCATCATCCACTCTCAAACAAAACTTTAGTAAATTCTTTTCATAAAAAAATTGTATTAGATATTTCATTTATTAATACTTTTTTTTTACTTCTAATTGTTTAACAGTTGTCAACTATTTTATGGCTTTAATAAATGTAATCTGATTTACACAGTTTTTTATAGTGTTGACTTCTCACCTCAAATGGCATAAAACCCCACTATAATAATGAATGTCAATTACTTGTAAAATTTTTTATTATTATGAAAAGTTTAATTTATGTTATTTTACATCTAATTACTTTTTAATGAAGTTTTAATATTTTGGATTATATGGACTTTTTGATATAACCTCAAAAAAAAAATCTGAACATGAATTAAGTCACATACTGTGAAGCATGAATGATGATAATCAATTGATCATTCAATGCATAAATCATCACTTAACAATGTAACATATTTGAATGCAATAAACAATGCAGGTATGGAAAGACTGGGATATACAAGGTATTGATGTTTGGAAATCCAAGTGTAATAGTGACAACCCCAGAAACATGCAAAAAGGTGTTGACAGATGATGAACACTTCGAACCTGGATGGCCTCGTTCCACAGTAGAGCTCATGGGTGAAAAATCTTTCATTTCAATACCATATGATGAACACAGACGTCTTAGACGCCTAACATCTGCTTCCATCAATGGTTATGAAGCACTGTCTGTCTACATTACATATATTGAAGAAGTTGTCAAAAGTTCACTGGAGAAATGGTCTACTATGGGAAACATTGAGTTTTTGACTGAGATGCGCAAGCTTACTTTCAAAGTCATTATACACATTTTTCTTGGCGCAGAAAGTGATGTAGTTATGGAAAATTTGGAAAAAGAATACACCAAACTCAACTATGGAGTTAGAGCTATGAGAATTAACCTTCCTGGATTTGCCTTCCATACAGCTCTCAAGGTATCTTTGTTTTTATCACCATCTAAGCATTTAGTTTATTAAAAGTAATGATATAAGTTCAGTTTATCTAAGTATTCAGTTTATTAAAACTTTGCTTACTGTTAGTGGTATTTTCTTACTTTTCTTACTGTTATTATATCTTATGTTTTAATTTTGAATTTTAAATTTAGGCAAGGAAAAATCTTGTGGCCATATTTCAATCTGTTGTGGATAAACGAAGAAGTGAAAGGAGGGAAAAATTACCTGGCAAAAAGGCGAAAGATATGATGGATGCTCTGATAGATGCTGAAGATGAAAATGGAAAAAAATTGGGTGACCAAGATGTGATTGATATCATGTTGATGTATTTGAATGCTGGTCATGAATCCTCAGGACATATTACTACATGGGCAACCTATTTCCTCCAAAGGCACCCAGAATATTTCAAGAAGGCTAAGGTATCAACTATGTACCAAGTTTTGTTAATTATCATTAACTCATGTGTACTTATAATATCACCCTGGAGATAGGTCTCTGTGTCGTACCCTTACCTTAACCCAACAAATTCAAATTTACTTCTTATTATTGTTCATTTGTTTGAACAGGAAGAACAAGAAGAAATGTTAAGGAAAAGGCCTCCAACACAGAAAGGGTTGACACTTGCAGAAGTTAGGAAGATGGAATATCTATCCAAGGTATAAGACCTAATATGGTTGATTAAAGCTTATTTTAAACCTATAATTGATGTCTAGTGATTATAAGATATATCTTTTTTTATCTGTTTGACATTGCAAAGGTGGTTGATGAAACAATGCGGATAATCACATTCTCACTAATGGTCTTTCGGGTGACAAAAAAAGATGTCAATATTAATGGTTAGTTCATATAACATACAATTATGTACTTGTTTTAGTTGGATTGAGTTTTGTAATGATACACCTGATATGCTTTTTTTTTTATTGCATAAATCTAAAACATATTATTGATGAACACACTTGCATGGATTTTGATCTTACAGGTTACCTGGTTCCAAAAGGTTGGAAAGTGATGACTTGGTTCAGGTCTGTTCACCTTGATCCCACTATATATCCTAATCCAAAGGAGTTTGATCCTGAGAGATTTAATGTAAGTTGCAAAGATTCAATTGGTACATTTGAAAAGAACAGATTAATATATGGTTCTAAGTTCTTGACTATTTTATTGATTGATGATGATCCATAAATGATAGGAGGTGCGCAAGGCTGGAGAATTTCTTCCCTTTGGCGCAGGAACTAGACTGTGTCCTGGGAATGATCTTGCCAAGCTGGAAATCTCAGTTTTCCTTCATCATTTTCTGCTGGGCTACGAGTAAACATTTTCTCCTTTTTAATCTACTCACCTTGTTGCATCTAATACTTCATTCATTCTAATTGAGGGGAGAAATGTTGTTGTTTTTCAGGCTTGAACAGATTAATCCACTTGCCCCAATGAAATTCCTTCCTCACACAAGGCCTGTTGACAACTGCTTGGCAAGGATTAAGAAAGTGAAGTAATTTGGTGTGCAAGATCCTTGCATGGAATAGTGGAAGCATGTGACAATGACTCTTCTTCATAAGAAGCTATTTGCCAACTTCCCATCAAATAAAAGCAGGGATCCTAGATAGTCTGTTAAACATTTGTCTCTTTGTCTCTTGTTGCTGTCTTTTCTGTTTCATCCAGTTGTTTGACTAAACTATGTTTTATATAAATCTATGTTCTGTTTTGCTATATTAGCTACTCATGAAAAGAATGTCTACATGCAACTCGGATTAAACTTGAGTATTCATAAAAAACTATGACAAATCTTTGCACCAGTTATAAAACATCAACTTCTACGCAAATACAGTTAGAAATAAATTGCTAAAAAAAAATACTCTACCTTATAGACATAACTCAATTCAAGAAGACATGTTGAGCTATGTCTACAACATTTAGATAAAAATGACTCAGATTTATATTAACTAATATTTACATATTTTTCTTATAACATTTCACTCTAAAGAGTTTGTGTTTGTTAAAGTGTATACTTAATCAAACTGTTTTAACACTTCCAAATTTAAAAATAGAAAATGTTAAATTTATTTTTAACACTATAAATTTTTTTTTTTCTTTTGCATCATATTTTATAACACTTCTAATTGTTAACAAATATTTATTAGAAAGTAGAAATTTGTGTGGGTCTCTTTATTATCTTTGTTCTTTTACTAACTGAATAAATTTCAACCAAAAGTGGGATGTGTTAGAATTAGTGTGGTTTTAGATAAAAACAGATATAGTAAAATATATAGTGTACTACTGACTTGAACTAAACTGGATTTAATTTATAAAAATATTATAGAATTGTTTTTTGTTATAATTATAATATAATTAATCTAATTACATTTAATTGAAATTTTTCAATTTTCATAAATAATTATGATTACACTTATATTTGGATTTTGGTTGAGACTATGTAATACTTTAAAATCTTATATTTTCGTATTTTAATTATAAAATTTTTATTTTTATTTTATACAATTTAATCATTTAATATTTTTAACTAATTTAATTATGGAAATTTTTATTTTTATTTTATACATCAAATAATTTTATATATAAATTAAAATTAATTTCATCTATAAATTATAGCATAAATCTAAGACGTTAATTTAATATAAAAGATATAATTGAATCTTTTTAGAAATTAAAAACTAAATTCAATAAAATAAAAATTAAGAATCTAATTACATTTTTTATAAAATTCAGATAATCATTTTAGCTTTTTTTTTCTCTATCATGTTTTAAATTCATTAAAATAACAAAAATTTGGGTCTTAAATTAACCTTTTATTGTAAAGTTTCTCATTATACTTTTGAATTGATTTTAATGAATAATAGAAAATATATTAAAATCTTAAAAGAGAAAATAATGATCTTTGGAAAGGATAATGATAGATGGAAGAGATGGTTGCATTTATCTTTTACCATTTAATGCGGCCCTATCCACATAACATATTTTAAAAGATAAAACTTTCTAAAGATAAAATTGATTAAGCATAAACCAATAAAAAGGGAGGAAGTGTTGTAACTTGAAAAAGGAAATTTATAGTTTCAAAATTCCAAAAGCACTTGAGAATCAGTGAAAGATAATTCTTTAATAATATAAATGTATGATAATGAATTGTTGATGGACAGAAAGTATTACAATTACAATTAATAAATTACAGTTGTATAATAGTTTTGATGTCAAAATAGCCATATATCTTTTACAAAATATTAAAAAAAAAAATCAGAGAGAAAAGTTTTGAGAAGTCATAATTCCACTTTTACCTCTAAATCATCTCACTTTTATATCATCATCTTATCTTTATATTATATATTAAATAAATACATCTTTGTATTATATATTAAATAAATATAAAAATATGTCATCTTACTGTCATTCTTACAAAAAGGTAATCTACTTTTATAATTTTTATATAATTAATGAACATGTTTTTGAGGACTTGAAAATACTGGAATGGTGAAAAATGTTACCAGAAAATGGACAAAGAAAAATTAATAAATTTTATTCAATTGAAGATAATGATTTGATAATTTATTTAATAGTATGTGTTAAAGGAACAAACAATACCAATTAAACATAATTTTATGAACTGATGCCAACCCTAAACATAAATAGATTAAACTGAATTTTTTCCTAACAAAGCAAGAAGAAAAGTCTTGTAATTTCCTGATGTCTTCTTGGCCACAGAATTATGAAGTGTGACACCATTTCTCTTGAAGTAAAGGTCACTGATTTCATTTAAATCCTTTTCTGCTCGAGTGATGATAACACGGCTCAATGCATTCTCTTCAGCTACCAAATCATTCAAGGCATATCCTAACACCTAATTAATCCAGTGAGTACATCATTAATACAACTTATTTAACATATAATAAACCAAAAACTAGATAATTTGATGACTCTATTATTACCTTTGCCAAGTATCTTCGAGGGTTCTTAATGCAACGAATGATAGTACGCAGTGTTACCATGTATCCATCACTTGCATCAGATGATAATCCCTACAATTTGAAAAAGAATTGCAATTTATCGTTATTTCCATATACTTTATGAGTTTGCTAATCTTCAACATGTTTGAGAGCAAAACTAAACTGATTAAACACAATATATTACTTTTGTGATTGTTGTGCCATAAGTGTTTCTGAAGGTACTAAAAGTTGCAAATAGCTGCTTCTTGCTTCTTGTGCATAAAATTCTTATGATTTCATCGTCATTGAAAGCCTTCTTCTCAATTGCCTCATGGAGAATGTTTGCTTCCAAATGGGCCAGAGTCTCGTCAAACTCCTCTCCTTCGTACCTATGCGTGCTTACAACTGCAACTAACAACTACATAAAGAGCAAAATTCATATAAGGTTAATACCATATTTCATGTTAAAATATATATATATATATCGAATAGAGATGACAACAGATTGAATCAATTCAATACAGATAATGTCTATCTACAACTCCGAAAAAAAAATTTACCCATTATTTGTTTGCTATTCACAAGGATACCATTTAAAATATATCTATGAATATTTTAAAACCCGCAAATATTCATTGATACTCACAAATATTTAAAATATATATTTTTATAAATTATTAAAGTAAAATTTAAATAAAATTATAAAAAATATAATATAAATTAAATTTTAGTTTTAATTAAATTTAACCTTATAAAATATAAATTATTTTAATTTTAATTAAGTTTAACTTAATGAAATATAAATGAAATTTTCATTTTTAATTTTTAATACTTGTGGGTACAGATAGTATAATAACTACACCCCACTTGTTTACAAGTGAATATTAAAATACCTGATACAATCCATATATGATAAATATTTACAAATTGACGAATTCTCACAAACATAAAATTTTTTTTGTCATCTCTAATATCAAATGTTAACTAAGCATTAATTGATTGTTTGACAGTGATATTATAGTGAATGAAAAAATAAATTCAACAAAAAATAAGTTTCGTCTAATTGTAACCTATTATGACATTATGTTTAAGTATTAGACTTTAAATTTAATTCATTATTTAAAACAAATACATAACTGAAATATACGTGACAATGCTTTGATGTAAAATTGGACTTACTCTACGAATATCTCCCATTGTTTTGGAGGCCACATCTTCTTCAAGGCAATGCTTGTATAGGAGTTGGTATGAACGCTTCACAGCCAAAAACTCTTGAGAAGTTCTTGTGCAAGCAATCTCAATAATTACTTTGTAATCCACATACTCTTTTTTCAATGTTTCCTTAATGAATGCAGCATCTCTTTCGGCTGGATCCATAGTCCAATTGCAAATACCTCTCTGATTTTAATTTAGGTATCATATTTAGCAATAACAATGTCAATTATCATATACATGTATCCAAAAAGTTTGATGTTATTCAACATGAAAAAGATAATAATGATCAAGTTTTACTTCATCTTGCACCTATATATATTTAGAAAACTATGATGCAATGAATTGTTAATAGTTTGACCTGAAAACTTCCTGAAAGTTCAGATTTGAGTTGTTGAATAAGATCTTCATGATAAATTTCTTCATAAGCCTCTCTCACAAGTTTCCTTTCACTAACATTTCTGTGTGCCAGTATGGATATAAGGGTTGCTTCATCTGTCCCCAATCCTGTGTGAATCATGCATTATTGGAAAGAAAACACGCTTAGATGTCTTAAAAAGTTAGTTTCTTCAAATAAAAGATCTTGCACAATTTCTATATATATATATATATATATATATATATATATATATATATATATAAACTTTAAGTTTAATATTTATGAATTTTTTGAAGAGATTTTTGAAAAAAATGTAAGACCATCACAACAATAAACTTAATGGTTAGTATATTGATTATTCTCACGGAGACATATGGTGATGTATGTATATATTGATTTTGAGAAAACTGGAAAAATATAACCTTTGCATGCATTCTTGATATTTTGAGCGTCTTCAATGGGAGAGGAATCATTTGCACCAATTAGAGTAGCCATTGATCTTGTCTTGTGTCGAATCTTTACTTAGTTCCGAGGTTTATTAAGAAATGTTGATTCCATTTATAGATGTGAAATGTGAAGTAACTATTTCAGAAATTAACATAAAAAACATAACAATTAAACTATTTATGTTATTCTGAAACAGTTTATGCACATTAATAAAAAAAACTTAAACATGGTATAGTCAAAGTGGTTTCAAAAAACTAATAAAGGACTTAGAATTAAACAGATTAATCAGAAGTAACATAGAAAATGTATAACTTCAGATTAGATCATAACAAACTATTTATTAAATTAAACTTTAAAAAACTTAATAAAATGTACTTTTACTGCAAACACGTTTATTTTTGTTCTTCGTTTGGTGCATTATTACAATTCAATTGTGGATTGGAATTTATAAAAGTGTTTACTGAACTTTAATCCAAATAATATATACCCTTCGACAATTCACTATTTTTCTAAAATACTTTTCAATACAGATATGAGAAAAATTACCAAGACACATTTTCAATCAACTAAGCTACGTCCTCTTGCTTCAAAAGTTATAAACTAAAGACTTTATTAATATATTTATTAAATAATTATGTCATATTTAAATGTTTGGTTAGCAACTTAGAAATCTATTATGAGAGATTACTCACATAATGAAATTATTATTAATAAAATATTACTTTTGTAGGTGGATGATTTTGAGTTGGTTAAAATTGGAGACATATATATATTTATATGAAAAATATCGGAGATGTTTAATTGTTAGAAAAAAATACAAAAAAAAAATAGTTAATTTATAAAAGAGTTATTGCCTTTCTACAAATCATCATATCAGAAATAGTTTCATACATGTTGTAAGTATAAAAGGATTTTAAAAAGGATAAAATAAAAGAGAGATTGTGGACTTTCCTTATATAAGCCATTCCAAATTATTTTTGTAATAAAGATTGTGAAATCGTGTATTTTTTTTTTTGCCTTGAAATCAAACCAATGTATATTTAACTTTGAGATGAGATAAGAAGAATATTAATTTTTTTATTATAATGTAAACGGTGATTAGAGGATAATAGTTAGTGTCTACTTATGATTCAAAAAAGAAAAAAATTTGTCCCTTGGTTATTTGTACGGTTTAAAAAATATTAATAGGTATTTTAAAACTCATGAATATGTTTAAATATTTAAAAAATATATTTTTATAAACTATCAAAATAAAATTACGAAAAATTATAAAATATAATATAAATTAATTAAATATAAATTAGAAATTAATTTTAATTAAATTTATCTTATAAAATATAAATTAATTTTATTTTTAATTTAAATTAAATTAAATTTAGTAAAATACAAATTAAAATTTTATTTTTATTATTTTGATAGTTGATATCTACATATACAAATAATATAATATTCGATTTGTTTATAAATAGATGTTAAAATTTCCGTTTAATAAATATTCGCGAATATTAATTATCTATCACAGATTTTATCTACATAATTTTATTTTTTTTGCCTTTATCTATTATACAACATTAAAAAAGTGACTGACATATTGTACATGGACGTATCTGATTTTTCTCTCAAGTTCTATTGAAATAATTAGGATTTAACCCTGATAATCAATATTATTTCAATACTTATTAAGTTTAAAGTATCTAATGAGTTTAAATATTTTAATTGAATTTTTATTTGAAAAATTTATCAAGTATGTTAGATTTTTTTTTTTTTAAATTTTGTCTAAGTTATCTATTATTTGATATGATGATCATGGATGTGATTGCTCATTTACTCTCTAAAGACGAATTATAACAAATGTATTGGAGAATATAAGAGAAAGAAAAACGAGTTGAATAAGTTCGAGTCAAGGAGACAAAAATAATAATCAGGTCATCTTATCTCGTTCAAAAATAAAAATATTTTAAGAACTTGATAGAATAAAAAAGTTTGATAAGGGACATAATTGACAATATTCAATTTAATGAGGTAATTAGAACTTGATTAAATCTTATTTTAAACACCATAATTCAAACACTATTTTTCTTTTATGACATTGGATTATCAATTACTTACCTTTCACTTTTTATTCAGTTCAAACTTAGTAGTTATGTTTCAATTCTTGTTTCAACTATTGAGTTCATTGTTATATTCAATAATAAAAAAACAGATGATATACATTGAGAGTATGTATCAGAACACGATAACTGGCCATCAAATGACTAAAAGAAAAAGTGAAGAATTTTATTTACTTTAGTGATTGCATTGCAAATATAATACAAACCATTTTCTAAGTGAAGAAAAAGTATCTATCTTTCTTTCATATCCCACAAACATCCATGAATCAATGAATTTTATGAAATACTATTTTGTCTTTAGAGTAGCTGTGATTCTTATCGATATATTTCTTATATGTTATGACAGGTTACCATGGTATTTCTTGACCATCCCAGGCAAAGAACTTGCCATTGTCATGGCTCTTCACATTGTTAATGATGCTAAGCAGCTTCTGGACTGAGAATTCTTTGCTGAAGATCTTATCTGGGGCAATATTTCTCTGAAAAGGCTTAGAGAGATCTGTGTCAACCGTACCAGGATGCAGTAGAATGCATGTAATTGGATCCTTCTTTCTTGCGAATTCCAAGGAGACAGTCTTCGATACTGTTGGAATTAAAGGGTGAAGATTGTAAATATTACCATTTCAAACAGCTTCCACAATTTCAAAATCATTTGATTTATACTTCTCGCCAATGCATAACAAGTATTTATTAGAATTACACGCAAACTCTGTCAAACTGAAGAAATGCCTTGTCATCTGCATACAAAGTGATCAGTGTAACAGAACATAGTGTGTGCTTTTAGATGATAATTGCATTTGTAGCATTGTAGAATGTTATGGAAATTCGAAGATTTGCAGGATTCATGATGAATAGTTGGATCATGCCAGATCCTTGTAGGTGACATTGGATGAGTCATGTGTAATAGTTCTAATCTAATACACTAGTTCAGGACTCGGATTATGTGTTTAGTAGTACCATAATCAGAGCCATATGTAAGATTCAATGAGTTAGACTTATAATATTGAAAATCTCATGACAAAGATAATAACAATAATAACGAAGTCATACATTGATTAAGAGCAGCCTTTGAAGATCGGTAAGAATGCCATCCACCAAGACGATTGTCCCCAATAGATGCAACTCTTGCACTCAAACTAGCCACAACTGCAGTACTTCTTCCAGTTCCATTGCCACCTCCCGCTTTTAGAAGAGGCCACATGTGCTGGTTTTAAAATTGACAGAATTGGATAAAAAATATTGACTCAAATTATTGAAGACATATTCATACATTAATCAAAGATAAAGGAACACTAACGAACATAGACACAAACAAGGATAAATGCCATTGTTGTAATTATTGCATAAAATTACAAAATAAGGTAATATTTAAAGAAAAAATATTGTGGACAATCGGAAATTTTTTGTCTGTTATGGAAGGAATGAATTACATAACTGAGTGAATTACACAAATGCAGGATGGAGCTCAAAGGGCCTCAATATGGTGCGTAATAGGTTTTTTATCATGAATAACGCTTCACACATAAAGAAATTTACTTCTAAAACCATCATTAATAGATAAATAAATAACTTCTGTAATGAAAATTGGATTGATGTTACCTTGATAACTAAGATTGGACCCACTGCGTTAACCTCGTAAGCAAGCATCAAAGATGATTTCTCCACTTTGTTCAGTGTTGTTTCTGTACTTGTACAGATAACTAATATAATCAGCCGCCTGGTATTTGTAAGAAGCATAAACTCAAAACAAGATAATAGCTCTCTAATTTAGCTCATAGTTTAATATTACTACTATACTAGCCTCCATTTACACTTCCTTCTTTACAGGAGCAAATTCTTTTCTTCCCGTTTTACATAAAGCTAATAATTTGTTCTTTATCTTTCCATCTTTTACCCTTTAGTTTGTTTTTTTTTCCTCTAGAGGGGCTGGGGGATACATGAGCAGAAAAGCTTATACAGCAATCAGAGATTTTAGGACCTTAAAACTGTCAGTATGCTACTATAGGCAGTGGATATCATTAGTGCAATACCAAAGAAAAAAACATGTTAGTTTTTACCTGGATGCATTATCTCAGGTATTGAAAGAATGCCAGACGCATTAATGAGAAGGTTTAGACGGCCATATGTCTCTTTTATAGACAAAGCAGATGCCTGAAATATTATGAACATACAGATCTTAAGACACTAACGAGTTTGGAAATATTTAAATCCAACAGCAAACTGTCTGAACTCATAATTAGGAACGATAATTTCATTAATTATGTTTTTGAATGTAAACAAGGTTAAATGAAAATTGCACCCACCTGCCCTCATCTATCATCACAACCCATTCCCCTTAAACTACAAAACGTGGCATGCCTCCCTAACATAACATCCATCCTTAATAACGATAACTGGTGATAACAGTTGAATTGCCTAACATCAGTCTTACAAAGAAAAGGCCATCAGATTTGCTAATTTTCCCTAGACTCTAGCTCCTATATTGAAGCTGACAAAAGGATAAGGATGGACATGTGCAATACCATTTAGGTTTACATAGTGTTTTTATAATATCTATATTGACCTTCACAGAACCTACCATCTATCCCTGTAACTAGGTAACCTTACAAATGCAGAGAGACTGGGAAGAAAGGAAGAATAAAAAAAAGCTTGAAGTTTCCTCTTGGTCTCTAAAATCTAAAGGTATGATTATGTCGGAGCAAATGAAGAAGAAAACGATTTAGGGAAAGGAAGCATAACCTCAATTGAACTTTCAACAGTCAAATCCAATGGCAAAATTCTAAGTCGATCCGCAAATTTATCTTTCAGATGGATAAGCCCAGTTGATGCACTAGGATTACGGCAAGTAGCAATAACACGCTCTTTATCATCGTTCTCTAGAAGTTGTTTAACCTGCAGATGGAAGAAACTGAAAGCAGTGTTAAAACTGTTTCAGCAAAATTATTTGATAAATATCACAACCAAGATTCTTGATAACTCCACTGACATGTGGAGCCAGTGAAGGCGAATCAAAGGATAAGCCATCAGATTGCTTTAAGCTTTTCAAATGAAAAATTAAGTTCATGCATTATCTGTTTGCCAAAATAACAAATTGCGTAGCCTTATTAATAACAAATATACTATACACATTGCACAGCACTGCTGAAGATTATGGAAAGGTTAGTTATCATTCTAGAAAAAAATCATAACTTGTAATTAATTCATTGATATTGGGCCCTTAAGAAAAATTGATAAACTAAAACAGACTTGTTCTGCTTTTGAAATATACCATAAATTAACTACAATGACAATATTTGCTATATCTATATGGGTTGAGCATCCCTAATGTCTCTTGTATAACTATATTCAAGGGCCCAATTACAGTAATTACTGGTTTAATACTTGGAGAAGTAAAAAGCTTAACCTCGAAAAGCAATTTCTCCTCTTTCTGATACTACGATTCAGAAACTAAGATGAATTTTCGACAATGTGGGCATGCCCAGATTGTATGAAAGCAATGGGTGATGCAGAAGTAAGAAAAGAAAGCAAAAAACTCACAAATTCAAGGCCAATTCCTCTTGAAGCTCCTTGAACCATAGAAACCCCTCCTAGAGAGGAAGAAGAAGACGAAGAAAAGGCCCTTCGGGTGAGTGATAGAAATCGCGGAGAATGTGATGCCATAAAAAAGTATTGGGTTGGCGGCAAATGCAACATCATAGTAACATCAAAAGAAAGAGTAAAGCTTTTATCTTGCTTGCAAAGTGTTATTGATGGACACGAAACCTTGAAGCGTGGCTGCCTAGGAACCAAGAAAACCAAACAACAAACTTGGCTAGAACAAAATTAAATTAAATGTGTAGTAACTAACATTTAGGTGTGAAGAGATTGATTTAGTGTGCATCCAACAATACATTATTAAAAGGTATGAACTTTGGAGTGGTTTGTGTGAGACGAGAATCAATTCCATAAAGAAGGAACCAATTCCATAAGTGGGAGAATCCATTCGAATATGAGAATCGATTTTTTATTTTAATAATGCATTTCAGACTTATTATAATAATAATAAACAATAATAATATACTATAATAATTTATAGTTAAATATTTATTTTTTTATACCATTTACTTTTTTATTTATTACTATTATTAGTTTTTTTTTAAATTATTCGATAACAATTTAAAAAAAGAAAATTTCATTTATCTAAAAATGATTTCATGTTACTTTTATTATTAGAGGTAATTTGATAAATTCTTTATTATTTATTAAAAAAATTATCCATCACTTCAATTAAATTACATACAAACTTTCACGAATTTCATTTAATAAAATAATTTTTATTTTTAAATCCAGTTAAATTAATCTTTACATAGCATGTTGGTGAAAAACAGAACAGAACAAAGGTTTAAGTGTCTGGGGTTTTTCAATGATCCTGCCTGAATTTTACTCCTCTCTCTTGTTTTGCTCGCTGCCCCAACATTTCTTTTCAAATCTTCATCTCTGTAAAATAGCTTTCTTTGCCCTCTGTCAATCGCAGCTTCCAATGGGTAATGGTTTTTCCTTTGTCCTCTTTGGCTTTTGAAATTTTCTTTTCACTTTGCCCTTTTGATGTTTGTTTCTGTGAAGAGATTTGTTCTTAGGTGCTGCGTTTTCCGAAATCTGCGGTACGTATGGGACCTGCTGCTTTCCGGATTCAGGGGCTCTGGTCCCTGCGTCGTGGGTTCGGTGCTTCAGCTGCTTGTCGTGTTCGCAGTTGTATCGCAGGTTCGTGGCTTATTCAGAGGTACACTTTGTCCATTTACGCTTGATTCCATTTATCTACAGAAACTTAAATAAAAGAGATGTCTCTTAATGAATTCACAAGACATGTTGGTCAGGGTTGATGATGTTTGGCGTGCATTGTAGTTGTAGAATAATAAAGGGAACGAGCTGAAACTTACTAAGACCAAGTCAGAGACTGCACTGCTTTTGGCCCAGGAAGCGAAGAAGCAGAGATCCGTGTTTGCACCGGCTGAACTAATCTAGATTGCACAATTAAAGTACCAGCGAACGCCGGGCTCGAACTAAGGTAGGCTCATTTGGCTTTTTACTAGAATGGTTGGCATGTAAATGTAATCAAAATTCTTAGCAAGTAACTTAATATTCATTTGTTGGATTCTTTTGTTCCACTGTTGCTTTTAGATTCAAATTCTCCATTTTCCGATAAGTTTTTTCTCACTTGGATTACTTATGGTTTATATGGGGTGTAATTGATAGTGACAATGAAAAGTGTTAGTGGACATAAACCATGCTGTACTTTGTTTATATATTCCGAAAAATCCTTTCAGCATGAAATATGTACGAATATTAAGCCCCTAATGCAAACTTTGCGGGTCTGAAAGAATGTCTGTCTTGTGCAACGTGTGGTATATTTATATTCTCATTCTACTCAGGAAAAACAATCAACTTTCTGATATGAAGGGTTAGGTTTTCGTATGACTAGTAAGATAGTAGCAATTAATTTTCACACACTGGTTTCTGGTGCAGAATTACATCCCTGCTGTTTTAGTGATTTTGAAACAAAGTCTTGTTGTTAGGTTGGTGAAGGGAAGGGATTAAACAGGGGTTTGGTTGATGGTCAAACCATGAGGTAAGCTGGTGGTGGTGTGTCTAAGCATCTGAGTAGGTTTCTAGTTTGGAAAACATATAACGCCGATTATGAATAGAATGAGACTTTGAATAGTCTTTCTTTCTCTAGGTTAATTAGTTTTCCTTTAGATGTTTAAGGTGCTATCTGATATAGTGTAAAGTTTAGAGAACCGTGGGAAATACTTGATGCAATTGATACATGGGCTGTGATACGGTAACTAACAGGTGTGGCTAGTGTGCTTAGAAGTAATTAAGGCTATGATTAATCAACCTTACAAACATATGGAGTCGAACTTTGATCATCAGTTGTTTATATACTTGGTAGCANTTTAGACTCGATATGTGGAGGCTTGCCTTTTAGCTATTGAACTATACGTCTGACTTGGTAGGTTGTTAGAATTAATAAGAGTGAATTTTAATGGGTGATTGTGATTCATTTTGGCTTTGACTTATGAAAGAATCCGTGAAAGGGAGGATGTTATGCAGAGTTGGTAGTTAGCCTAATTGACAGGGTATAGTAATGCTTTAAGGTATGTAAATATTGAGTCAGTGCAATTGGCTGGTCTGATAGGGAGAATAGTATAGTATAGCAGATATGTGGTTAGAAAATTGGAGTTAGATATATACACTCAAGGTGCTAGGAATTTCTGACTGAGATGGAGAATCCCCGCAGAGTTGGTTACGGTACCTAATTCAGCATATATATAAACCTTAGTTAATTAAGCAAAGTGAGGTAGACTGTAGTATAAATGAGTTTCCTAGTAGGGCCTATGGTGCAGACTTGAAACGTGATACATACACCAATCTGGTAGCTCATAAATGTGATCTTCTAAGTATTGAATTTTGGGTTTTTAGACTAATACATTTGGTCAGTGGGCTGAGAAGTATACGTATACTGGTATTGGGAGCAGTATGCAGTAATTGTGGTGAGTATATTGGCCATGCCTTACTGCCTCTATTCTGATTCAAATAGTAGATCATTCCAAACTGTTGCAATAAAGCCAAAACTAAATAGGATATAGGGGTTATGGTGACAGTGGTGTCCACCTGAGTGTTACTTGTTGGCCCTAGTTGGTAAGCCCTGCCTCATCCAGTGCATATGTGCTTCTTCGTGGGTTGATATCTGCTTGATATATCTCATATGACCTTTCCACTTGAAATTCACTATCTAGCATTGTTGTATTTATTTCCCTATAAAATTGATGCAGCCATTATTCCTCCTAGAAAGTATTCTCTGGTTTTATTATTCTGACTTATTATCTAATTGGTGCAATAAATGGTGGTATATCTAATAAACTGCATATCTTTGGATTGAAAGTTCACGTATGAAATAAGTGTTTTATTGGCCTTGGGGCAATGAGGTTTAGATGTAAAAAAAAAAAAAACAGTTTCGAACCTTGAAACGTGAAGTCTAGAAATCTGTTGGTTTGATTCTGGCCTACTTAGGAAATTGTAATTCTGGCCTACTTAGGAAATTGTATTTTTTTTTTTTTACTTTAATTAAATGGGCAGTAGTTGAGGGTGTAATTTCTAGCTTTCCTCATAGTGGTTTTAATTGGATGAACCTGGATGTTATTTACTTCATTTATGCGTGTTCCTAAATTGAATGATACCTTGGGATTAACGTCTACTGCTGGGACTTGGTTTCTGAAATTCAGTTTGTAGAGCTGAATCAATAACTGTTTTTTGGTCCAAATACTTGCTGGTTTTAGTTCAGAAAAAATGAGTAAATGCTGTTTAGTGAAGAATTAAGTGTAGAGTTACTTGTTGTAATGGTGCAGAATTTTTGAATGGTTCAATAGATAGAAATGAGTTTGGTGCAGTAGTATACTTTTTCTGGATAAAGAAAATTCTGGTGTTGTTTACATAGTGAAGATGAGAGGGCTGAACGGAGGAGTTTAATATGGTGGAGCTTTGAAAAGAAGAATTAACGTGTAGTATTTCCTCTGTTAGCTGACAATTGCTTCTAGGCTTTGGCTCTGTTTTGGAATGTGCATCTTGTTTGTTAACTATTTTACGATCAGAGTTCCATTATTGTTTGAGGTTTGTTCTTTTGTTCTAATTTTTACCTGATCATTACCTTTTCCTTAATCTTCTTCAGGTCTAGTCCTCTTTCTCTCTCTTCCTAGTCAATAATATTGTGCTCTCTAAAGGAGTAGTTTTCAATCACAAACCCACGTATTTTTATTAGCTTCATCGTTCATCTCATTAGAAACTTTGCCTTGAAGTTTTCTCTCCATGATTTTCAACTTTAAGAAATCTACAGTCAAAGCAGTTAAACTCTCCTATAAATACAAGGTCCAGAGTCTTCCCTTCTTGAACTTCCAGAGGTACAGTTATGTGAATGTGTATATGAAATGGAAAAAGGATTCATACTTTGACTCAATTGAGCACATCCATGAGTCCATTCAGCTCAAGCCTATCATTGCCCTGAAAAACTGCATTGTCCGGGATCCCAATGGGTGCATTCCTATCTCCACAGTGTCAAAGAGGGGGTTAGAGTTAGATGTGCCCATGAAGGTTGCAAGATTTCTGAGGCAATATCCGTCCATCTTTGAGGAGTTTACTGGTCCCAAATACAATCTTCCTTGGTTCAGGTTGACACCGGAAGCTGCTGAGATTGACAAGGATGAGAAGAGAGTATATGAAGAATGCAGAGTGGAGTTAAAGGCCAGGTTGAAGAAGATGATATTGATGACCAGAGAGAATGTGCTACCTTTGAAGATAATTCAAGGGATGCAGTGGTATTTGGGGTTGCCTAATGATTTTCTGCAGTACCCTGAGCAAAATCTTGATGAATCTTTCAAGTTTGTAGAGATGGAAGATGGATTGAAAGGGTTGACTCTTGACAGTGGAGAAAAGATTTATTCTGCAATGGAGAAAAATGCCATGAAAAGAGGTTTGTACACTGGGGGTCCAATGGAAGCCATTGAATTTCCACTTTACCCATCAAAGGGTTTACGGTTGAGGACAAAAATTGAAAACTGGTTACATGAATTTCAGAAGCTTCCTTATATTTCACCTTATGATGATATTCCAAGCTTCGATCGAAATAGTGACATAGTTGAGAAAAGACTTGTAGGAGTTCTTCATGAACTACTTTCCCTTTTTGTTGAGCATTCAGCCGAGAGGAAGAAGTTGTTTTGCCTCAAGAAGTATTTTGGTTTGCCACAGAAAGTGCATAAAGCGTTTGAGCGACATCCCCATATGTTTTATCTATCTTTCAGGAACAAAACCTGTACAGTCATTCTAAAGGAAGCTTACAGAAGTAACTCGGCTATTGAGAAGCATCCTCTATTGAGGGTAAGGAAGAAGTACATCAAGTTGATGAAGGAATCAGAAGTGATTTTAAGGAACAGGAGGGTGAAGAATCGATTTTATAATTGTAATGCAGAATTGGATTTAGATTCAAATAATCTAAATGAAAGGGGACATGATATGACAAGTTGCTCTTTGGAACAGGTTATGTGAAGATTTATACAAGCAGACTTGAGGTAAACATGAAATTCCTCAATTTTCTTTTTCTTGCTTTTTAACAGCCGCCAAAAGCCTTCTTCCTATGAGAAAGCGTTTCTTTTTCACACCCCTTTCGTAATCCTCCCAATCTACCTACACACACCAAACAAAGTTCCTACAATTGCATGTGTCTCACTGATTCTATCAAGCAACCAACGTATATCGATCGTCTATGCTCCAAAACATGTCACACGAACACCCTTCTTCCTCATACTTGAACACCAAGCTCTTGTTCCGCTATTAGGAACAGAAAAAGCGTGTGCAGCAGCATCGTTGGGCCAATAATCGGGGACAACTACCAAGGCCATTTAACTGACAGTCCGACGAGCCAATGGTGGAGCATATGGTAGCAGCAGCTACTGTAGCACATGCACTTCATCTTCTGAATTACCTACCATATCCAATCACCATACTGTTACTCACACCCTCCTCACATTGATAAATATTTCATGGGGCATTATAAATTACGAATCACATACTTTTAATTTTTTTTAAAAACGGCTGGGGTGAAATTTTATGGAAGTTGTCACGGTGAAGTTTACACTTTAGAGAGAAAGTGGGTTTGGTATGAGTTAGGTTCTTGTGTTCGTTGTGCTTTCCGGATCGGTTCCATTCACTGGCCCAATTAAGCTTGCTGCTCAGATATCAGAAATTGTAGTGTCATTGTCATGAGACTAATCATAGATTATTCACTGAGGTTTCACACACATTAAGAGTCATAGACATCGTTTATCTTAAACCACCTGTAAATTCCTATAACTTTTCTCCTCATTATCAGCACACAAGCTTATTCCTCTGTTGGAAACCGAATTAAAACGGTCTGATCTCATGGTTATTCTCTAACATTATATTTCTCTATGTAATGTTTTCATTTCTTGCTCATTTCATGCGTTGTTTGGTCACAGTTAATAGTGACTAATATAAGTAGTTTATAGATGTATCGAAGTGGTGGTTGTGTAATTGCTCATACTTCTTTCTCTTTTCTCCTTTCTGTCCATCCCAAAATTGAATGTGTATGAAATTAATATTCCAAAATTATAGAGAAGTGAATCGTGATTCATGATAGTTGTAGAAGTAATCAGTTTACTTATTTATTATTACTATATTATAAAATAATGGTTTGTAAATGAAAAAGAGATTAATGTATAATAACATCAATCTTCATCATATATCATGATAAAGACAACTATGATCGGTCTCATGTAAACCGTTTGCTGTGAGTAATGGCAATATGCGATGATTAAAAGTTGTTTTAATGTTCATGTCAAATCAAATCCATTTTTATTTGTTTTGAGTACCCTGCTTACTGCATGACGTCGACCGTTAATTAGGTGTAAGATTTTTCTAATTAAAGTGTGATAACTTTTGATTTACTACAATCATAGTAATAATCTTTTTATTAAACTTGTGAAGTCACCATTATACTTACTATATTAACAGGTTTATACCCTGGATGGAGTTGGTGCGATTGGGTTTGATTTTTTGTTTATATTTTTTAATTTGAAAACAAAAACTATCGAAGAGATTCTATCAAAGTATTTGATTAACCTTTTGAGCGATATGATCGCAATTTGTTATTTTTATGTCACTTAACATTTTTTGAACGTAAGTATAGATTTAAAATCAATAATATGTTATTTTTATTCCTAAACTTATAACAGTACTGTTCGAATAGACTATGGATTTAAAGAAATTTTATAAAAGGTCTTTAGAAATGTATTTACCATGTACAGTGATATAAAATTATATGTGTATCAACTAACATATATATATATATATATATATATATATATATATATATATATATGTATGTATTTACCATGTACAATAATCCGAAAATTATATTTTAGAATATTTACTTCAGAATAAAAGAGCGTGAGCCAAATTTTTGAAAGGCATAGAAAATTAAAAAGAATTCAAATCCTCTTCGATACATTCAGTTTCTTTATATGTTAAAATGCAAAAATATGATATTTTTACCTCATTCTGAGTTTTAAAATGCAAAAATTAAAAAAAAAGAACATGCAGAGATAATACCACGTTATATAATTTGAATTTATACATATAATTAATCACAATTTAATTTCTGTATATTGTTAAAACATAACATTAAAATATTTAACTTGGTTATACATTTTTACTTTCGCTATATTCTTTTTGCCAATATCTTATTTGTAATAAAATAATAGGTAAATATTAATTTAATAAAAGTATAATAGGGAAATAGACATAGGTATAGTTCTAGTTACAATTTTATTTAGAAATGAATACAGTTTGAACCAATGCATGTTGAAGAAGAATAGAGATTCTGATTTTTGTTTATCACTGAATGGATTGTTTCGATCACTATAATTTAATGTTTAAAAATTTAAAACCAAGGATCCCGACCAGTTAATGAAGTTGTGTGAGAATAGCAGGATTTTAACATTCAGATAACTATAAATATGCATGACTTTATTATAATTTGATTAATCTTAAGTTAAGTCATGTGTGATCCATACAGTTTCATTATTTACATAGAAAGCTAAAATAATTTTACTTTCATAAGTAAGAAGTTGTATTATTGCATTAAACTTTTTTCAATATGAAATCGTACGATTTTTCAATATGTAATTTATTTTAAAATAAAACTGTCCATTTAAATAATTGTTGAGGATGAATTTGCACCATATAGAATTTAGATAGCATAATATATTGCACACAACATACAATATTATCTCATAATTTTTATAAGAAGCATTTGATATTAAATTGCATGTAAAATGCTGTTTATATAACCAACTTATAAAGGGGTTTTTCCTATCATTTGGCACACATGATACCTCGTAGTTATCTACACTATTAGGGTTTGCTTTTGTTTACTCACGAAGTTTCCAAACATTGCATGTAGATAGGTTTTCAGTATGACACTTAAATATAAATAGATAAATATAAAAAGGACAGAGAGAAATATATGTTCATCAAGTCATGAAGTTTCACGAAGAGTTACAAAATGTTTGTGTGTATTTGAAAGATTAAATATTTTTTTCTGAAAATACTATAAATAGAAACCCAACTGCATGGATACAAACATAACCAAAATGCAGAAATCTTGTGTAAATTTGTCGTTCAACTCTTCCATTTTCAAAGGCTTTTGATGTTTTTTCGATTGCACCGGTGAATCCTCGAACATTGATTCGCAGCTTGATTCGTTGAGAGAAAGGTACAGGAAATGGGTGAGGACCGCGACATAGACGATTTGCCCAAGAACGATGCCAACCACACTGCTTTGACCCCGCTGTGGTTCTTGGAAAGAGCAGCTCTGGTGCACCCCACGAGAAGATCCATCGTCCACGGATCACGACACTACACGTGGCTCCAGACTTACCAGCGCTGCCGTCGATTCGCCTCTGCTCTCTCTAACCATTCCATCGGCCTCGCCAACACCGTACCTCTCTTCTACCTCTAATTCTTTTACTGTCTTCATGTTAATGTTGCTTTTTTAATCTCTACTATCCAAAATAAATAATCATTCAGATACACTCATTAACCTAAGCCTACTTTCAGATACCAACATTTTGCTTCTTCATTCATGAATATATACAGTCTCGTTTCTTATAAAATTAAGAACACTGGTTAATTAAAATTGCATGCATTTTTAAAATGGAGTAAAGGAATGAGAGATAATTGAACGAAATAAAAGATTATAATAATATCATTCTCAACTCAAAATCAAACTTACCTCATTCTGAGTTTTTTTTTTCTTTTCTTTTATATGCATTTTTTATAAATGAATATGTTCAGTTGGATTAGTCACTTTACCAAGAGAAACCGCTGATTTTACTAATGAATTATGAGTCAATAAGTTCGTATGGAATCATTTTCAAACTCAAATTTTTAAAATTATGTATTTGTTGTCTTATGTTATTCAATTTTCTCTTATTATGAGTTATAGGTTTCTATCATAGATTTAACTTTAATGGGAAATTTTTGTCTCTATCTAATTGTCATCTAAACAAATTATCTCAACACACTTTCCTGTTACCAATTTCACTATACGAGTTGAAAGTATGAGAAAATCGAATAACATATAGAAAAGAAAATCATTAATTAAAGGTTTTAAAATTTTGGATTAGAGATGGTGTTATAATCTTTTATATGGTTGACTTATGATTTATGGGTGATGAATCTCTTTATTATATTCCTTTAGGATATTAAGAATCCAAATGTAAGTTGAAAATTTAAGAAAATTAAACAATATAATTTTAAGGGTCTTTTTGTTGAAGACGGTGATATAATCTTTCACTGGTTGACTCATGGTTCATTAGATTTAATCTTCTCAGTACATCTCTTCCTAGAAATAGTCCAATGATAATATCAAAAGCATTAATTTGTCTTGATAACTACAGTTAAATGGAGACAAACATGTCTCATTGTGGTAAACCTCGAGTCAGTGTGTTGAGACAATGTATTTTAGTGATCAAAAGGAGATAAGGTATGTCTTGTTTGAGTAAAACCTGTGGTAAAAATATAATTCACACTTGAGGGAGGGACTCTTAAAAATACGAATATATGAGTTGAAAATTTAAGAAAGTTGATGAGTATAAAGAATTGTAAATGCAACATTAAGATTTTGTGATTTTGTGTTGGAAATGGTGTCATGATTTCAAATATGTTATTAGTGTGAATGTCTCTTCCCTAAAAGGTATAGTACCTAACAAGATGATGGTGTTGGTGCTGCTGATAGTTTTTTTAAATTTGTAGTCCTGTATGAATTTTATGTTGTTGTCATTTGTTGCATTAAAGTGTGTTGAGTTGTAATGTAATGGTGGTATCAGGTAGCTGTTATTGCACCCAACATTCCAGCCTTCTATGAAGCTCATTTTGGAATTCCAATGGCAGGAGCGGTGTTGAATGCAGTTAACATTCGTCTAAACGCTCCAGCAATAGCTTTTCTCCTTGCTCATTCATCGGCAGCAGCAGTGATCGTGGACCAAGAGTTCTTTTCCGTGGCAGAAGAATCCTTGAAAATCTGGTCGGAGAACAGCAAAAGCTTTAAGGCACCTATTTTAGTTGTGATTGGTGACGAAAACTGCCACCCCAAGGTTCTGAAACACTGTGTATCAAGAGGAGCCGTTGAGTATGAGAGATTTCTGGAAGGTGGGGATCCTGAATTCAAGTGGAAGGCTCCTCGGGATGAGTGGCAAAGCATTGCTGTTGGTTACACGTCTGGTACCACTGCTAGTCCTAAGGGTGTGGTGTTACACCACCGAGGGGCGTATCTCATGTCTCTCAGTGCAGCTCTTAACTGGGGAATGAGTGAAGGTGCTGTATTTCTGTGGACACTTCCCATGTTTCATTGCAATGGCTGGTGCTATCCTTGGACACTTGCTGCTTTTTGTGGGACAAACATTTGTATGAGACAGGTAAATTTGTTTCAGTGATCATGTTTGGGTTAAACTTGAGCATACATTCTCACTCACTCACCTTTGCTTTTGCATTAACAAAGGTAACAGCTAAGGCAATATATGCAGCCATTGCCAAGTACAAAGTGACTCATTTTTGTGCAGCACCGGTGGTTCTTAACTCAATAGTGAATGCCTCGCCGGAAGAAGTGATCCTTCCTCTACCCCATGTTGTAGAGGTGAACACAGCCGGTGCTGCTCCTCCTCCGTCTGTGATTGCTGAAATGTCTGAAAAAGGATTTCGTGTGACTCACACATACGGTCTCTCAGAAACATATGGCCCCTCCACCATATGTGCTCGGAAGCCAGAGTGGGAATCACTTCCTGTTGAACAGCTAGCCCGGCTGAGCGCAAGGCAAGGGGTGCGGTACATTGCCTTGGAAGGATTAGAAGTTATGAACCCAAAAACCATGGAACCTGTTCCTGCCGATGGTGCGAGTGTAGGTGAGATTATGATGAGGGGCAATGCTGTGATGAAAGGGTATCTGAAGAACCCGAAAGCGAATAAGGATGCGTTTGCAAATGGGTGGTTTCATTCTGGCGATCTGGGTGTGAAGCATAAAGATGGATACATAGAAATAAAAGACAGGTCAAAGGACATCATAATCTCCGGTGGTGAAAACATTAGCAGCGTGGAAATAGAGAATGTTCTGTTCTCTCATCCTGCGATACTAGAGGCATCGGTGGTGGCAAGGCCAGATGAGAAGTGGGGTGAGTCACCTTGTGCGTTTGTGACTCTAAAGGGAGGCGTGGATGGTAGGAATGAGCAACGTTTGATTGAAGACATAGTTAAATTCTGCAGGTCACACATGCCTGCTTATTGGGTTCCAAAATCGGTTGTGTTTGGACCATTGCCGAAGACAGCTACTGGGAAGACACAGAAGCCGTTGCTCAGGGCAAAGGCTAAGGAGATGGGGCCTTTAAGGAAGAGCAAGTTGTAACCATCTCACATCATGCTTCTCCTTCTTGCTCTAACGTTTGCCTACCATTATTTTTGCTGTTTCTTATTCATAACTACAATAACATTCCATTGAATACATTTTAATTCCTTTTAGACATAGTATATATATTTTTTATTTCTAAACTTGTAAAATAATTAATATAATCTTTTTAATTTAATTATTTTAAAGATTTTTTATTTGTAAAATGTGTTTTATCTTAACATCTAAATTGTTTATGCTATTTAATACGTGTTAACACGAAAAAAAAATGTTTTTGACACAAAAATATTTAACATAAATGAATTTAAAGCACTATATTAGTTTATTTTAAGTTTATAAATTAAGATGTATCAAAATTTAGGATATAATTTAATTTTAATTTCACATTAAAGTTTAGTGTGAATAAAAGCATGCTTATTTATAATAGTTTGAAGAATAATAAGTACTTGAAGTTATTGTTGTCAAAACGGATTATTCGACCGAGTCATTCATACAAAGATATTACAAAATCTCCTTAACAAAATTTTTAACGGTTTCATAGTTATTCAAATTTGTTTCTGTATAGTAAGTATAGATTTGTGGATTTTTCATGTTGTTTAATTATTTCATACAAAAATACTTTCACGCGAGTCTCGTTTTTAATATTTTCTAATATGACTTACTTAAAAAAAAATACTTATTTAAAAAATTAAGTAGGTTGATGAGTGAATTCAACTCACCATGAATTCAACCTAAGTGAATTAAGTTCTTAATGAACTAATTTCAATATTCGCTATCAAAATTTTAAATTTTTTTGTAATCAAACTCGGTCCGAATCTGTGATAGATGAAATTAGTTTACGAATTTCAATATATTTTTACAGCACTTGTTGGAATTTACATATTAGAAGTAAAGAGCTTTTGTACGTGGTAGTATTATATAATACAATTTTTATGTGGCTTTCAATAATTTTTTTCTATTTATTTGATTAAGATTTTTGGTGTTAAAAGGAAAAGTAACATATACTTGTTACTGTCACTACTAAGAGGAAGAACATGTTTGATTTTCATGTTGAAAAACACTCAAACGTACGTGAGATGTTAGTGCTAGCTTAAAATCAAATGTGTGCATGAGAGTCTCTACAGACATTTGAGTGAATCGACTGAAACTTTTCATTAGTTGAATGAGGAAAACTATTCTAAGCAAATCAAATGAATTTCATTGACAAATTTCAAAACGGATTTTCTGCTAAACTGATTGATGTTTCAGCCCATTTAGCTTGGCCCATTTCAAATATAACGTGTGCAGACAAAAACCCACTTTCTAAAACAAACTTTATTTTAATTTAATCCCTCAACTTTCCAACATTAATGTCCATTGTTTTAGTGAATTTTCAAATATACTACTTGTTCCTTATACTTTAATAAAATTTACAAGATGGCCGCGTTCCATCACTTAAAGAAGGTTGAAGCACATGCACAATTAAATGCAACTACACAAAGCATAAAACACTCTGTATATATTACGAACGCAATTAAGAAATACAAAATAAGTCATATGATCCGTGAATTTTTAATATCAATTTAAAAAATAATAATTTTCATTAACAAATAGAAATAAGAAAAGTTAATTTTTTTATTAAATCCGCAGAGCTTCTGTCATTCGAAAAAAACGTGCAGATGAGACAAGGAAACCTAATGGTATAAGCAAAAGGAATTAAGTAGGGTTGGATTATTAAACAGTTGTTGTCATTAATGAGAGCATGATAAATTTAGATATTTCCTTTAAAAAGATGTGTTGTCTTTTCAATTGATAAATGATTATGTGAAGTTGATAATCCAATATCTTAGGCTAGTAATATCTAATTAAAATAGCTTAGAAGCTAGTTGCTAACGTGCTTCCTGGGTCTAAATTGTTTTAGTTGTGTGTGTGAGAATAGAAAAGACAAAAGGCAAGAAGAGATGTGAAGAAAGAGTATATGTGGGTTTTTGTTGAGTACTTGAAATGCACTTAAAGGCTTGTGGCATAGGATCTCTAAACGACTCCCAAAATATTAATTGTGTAAAACTTTAAATTAAGATTGCTCACATGGAAGGGATCTTATTTTGCAACTCCCAATGTGCATCTCTTATGAACTAAGATCCTCATCTTCATCAACTTAACCTAACCACATTTCTATACTCAAATGTTTGCTTTACCCTTTCCTTAAGTCTTTCAAGTAATAAAAGATATATAAATAATGTTAATAATACCCAAAGAGATGAAGAAGCGAAACGTGTGTGGTGATCACGAACATTAATTATTTATATATAAGATATATGATATACGTAAGTGTTGAAATATTGTTTTGGGGGGTTTTATGTTAGAGAATTAATGTACGTGTGTTTTGATGGTACATGAAATTCTACAGCTAAGCCTAATAAGTAGGCACTGTGGTTGGTGGTCGGGTGCAAGAACCCCACCCCCATCAGATATAAAGTGATTTTGTCTTTTTCCTATTCTTAATTAAAAATTTAACTCACTCCTTCTTTAAGTGCAAATTAGGACGAACAAAACACACCCTATCTACACCAACTTTCTACTATAATTCACATGGCTTATTAATAATTCCTATGCTGTGATAGATGGAAATGGGACATGTATTGGAGGAGAGCATGATTTGAAAAAGCTTGAACTTGAACCATTTATGTATCTGACAGAGAGAGTGAGTTTATGGAGAAGATAAGATGTCCGATGATGGAAAAGTAGGGAACAGTGTGGTTGTAGAAGAATATGGAATGAATGAATTAATCGAAGTTGAAAAGAAAAAGAGTTAGGAAGAAAATACAAGTAGTGGTGGTACATTAGAATGCGTTGGTGAGTTGTTCGAAAGCTCAAACAGTTGGCGTGCATGATGAGAGGCGTGGATTTGGAGGGCCAGGATGGAGAGAAGTGACGCATGGAGGCGTGATGGGCCTTGGGTGTGCCCATCAACGCACACAGCCACTGCCAACATCAACAACAACAAGATACATTATTATTTAATGGGAAAGTGGCAGTGTTAAGCCAGTGTCAAGGGTTGCCATTTTAACACCCCTACCAGTCATTCTTTCTATACTATTATTTCCTTAATTAATCTATTATTTAATCTTCCTTCTCTATCATTAAATTACAGGCCTGCTTCACATGCTACCCTGATTGGTCGTGGCAAGACAAAAGTGTTCATCAGAGAATCCCACTTTTATTTTGTTGCTTTCTGGGATCTGTGTGTCATTGGCCTGTCATGCAGGAACGTGTTTCTCTCAACTCAATCCATTTTTTACATTTCACAAGATACCTCACTATTATATTAATTCCTTTTCTAATTATTAAACAACTCCTTAATTTCACTCTATTGCTTTATATCTAACTCAATATTATTACGGTATATACTATACTTTCATAACATCAATATACATAGAACCCTAGAATCAACATTCTATTACAAATCTTCAGGAAGACAGATGCCCTCATTCTCCTTTTTGTCTTTTCTTACCGATCCAGGATAAATGTTAGAGGCAATTTACAAACATTTTAATTCATATTAAACTTATAAATATGTATAATTTTATTTTCAAATTGTCATATCTTTTTATTTGCATGATAATCAGATGTTTTTTAAATTTTCTATCAATGTATTTTTTGTGCTATTATTTACTTTTGTTTGTTTGAAATTTATGCTTGTTTACTATTATATTAACTCTATGTTTTATACTGAGGAATTTTTTTTTTTATATAAATAGTTGATAGAACAAAAAATGAGTTAAAAGTTTATGAAAAGAAAAAGGAAGGGATTTGCTGTATGTAGTTGTTGAGTTTCGTTTGGGATTTATTTTATGAGATGTTTAATATTACGATTTCTTTTATGGTGTATTTGATATTGTAAGTATATATTCTCTTCGAACAAAAGGAAAACTAATAATTGATTCAATCTAACTGTTAATGATTGGATTCGTTGAATTTTTTTATGTATAAAAAAAGTTATCGAAATCAAATTACTGTATCACTCCCAACTATTTGTTCACTTATAATAATAATTTTGAAACCAGATAGATCGATTTTGGAGAAAAAAAAAAAAAAAAGAGAAAGAAAATAGTAAGAATTAGAGAAGTATTTGGTTTATAAGTAAAATCACAGCTTTAGCTACTTTAAAAAATTGATCATGAAAGTTCTCCAAGATAAAAAAAAAAATCTTAATACATACGATGTAATTTAATTTCTTTTCATATAAAATAAATCAACATACGATATATGTTATTTTAGATATGAACTTATTATTGTTAGTGAATATTCTTGTATATTTTTAAACTTGCATACGAGTACTATGATTAAAATATCTTATGCTGTTTATATATTTCAGGAGTCATAGCAATACACTGTTTTTAAGACACTTCTATCAACACATTCGCCTATTGTTGTTATGTTGATTAAAATTATAGAATCATAAGTGAACCTTATTAAATAATGAATAGCAGCTTAAAACTGTAATTTTTAATGAATTTTAGTCAAATAAAAAGAATGTTCTCAGTAGTGTTTTAATTATTAATATTTCTTTATTTAGTAATTTATGTGTATTTTATAAGTTAAAATTCATAAAATAACATTTTAAAAAAATTAATATCATAAAATTACGATATCACGCTTTCTTAGTATTATTTAATTACCCATTAGTTTAATCTCTACAAGACTTCTTGAACTTCATTACTTCAATTACGGATCCGATTATAGAGACATGTTTCAACCTTTGGTTTTTCATTGGACCATATTATTATTATTAACAGTATATTTTAAAATATTAAGTGTGTTTTTGTCAGGTCGAATATTAAAACGTTATAAAAATCATTAAAAGTCTATAAATATTTCTTCAGTAATATCAAAAAAGATATTTAAAATATTTACTTAACTTCAATGTTAAATATAAGAACACAAAATCTCACCGTTATCACATTTCCCAAACAAACATCATCACCATTCGAAAAGTGAACCTTCATTAATTGATGATTGGATCTAGTGTTAGTGTCAGATTATAAAATTGCTCGTATAAAGAAACGTGTATGTGAAAGAGTTAAATATTCATCAATCTGTCTTGTCAAGTAAGAATTACGAGAAAATTAAAACGACTTCAAAAATATATTTTATTTGACTCCACCTAAATTCTTCACGCTATTAAAATGCTTCCCATAATCATAAATTACAAAATCGGGAGAAAAATATTAGGGGCATAGGCTATTATTAAATTATCATCTTTTTTTCTTAAGGAAAACTACAAATGATAACATATAGTTTGTAGAACATTATCTGACGTAAAATTTCAAAAACTAGTTCAAACAATAACGATGAAGTTGTTAAAAATGTCACCTCTCACGAAGTATATCAAATATGAAATCTCATTTTTAGTTGATGTGTGACTTTTAGAAGTAGTGAAAATATTTGTCGAAATGGTAAAAATATTTGCCCTAACTCAAATTTGAACCTTGAAATCATTAACATGAATATGGTGTATATGAAAAAGAAAAACACAATCTAAAGCATTCGGCCACATGGCTATAGAACTAGGTCAATTTCTCTGGCCTTTGCAACATGAGCATTAGAAAAGAAAAGGCACTTCATGATTACATATACATGATGTATTGCAATGTGATTAGAATAAAGAATGAAGCACGTGAGTGGAATTGTTCAAAATGCACAAGTGACAAGCAAGTTATCTCAGCATATATAGTTAATTATCTTACGTATTAAACCCTTTGCTAAATCACATACAGCATGGCGCAATGGGAAATGGGTAAGATGGAGTTTGAGTGTTTGAATATGTATGAATATGATGGTAAGGTTATAGTAGTGATTACAGTGTCAGAAGTGGATTTTAAGTTTAAGTCAACCTCACAAAATCAGCTCTAATCATGACTCTGATATCATAATAAAAGTAAACTTTAAACCTAATTCAACTTCACAAAACTAACTTGTAGGATAAAATTAATACTCACTTATATACACTGAATTGATTTTATCTTAATAGATGTGAGACTTCTAATATATAATACAAGTATAGGAAATGTTGTGTGGAGTGATGATTATTGTTGGGACTGGATTAAACCTGGATTTGAGGGGTAATGAAGTTTTGAAAAGAGTATGGGAGATGAACAGTTGAAGATGTAGTTGGCCTAATAGTGGTTGTTTTGGAGCATATGATAGGAAAATAAAAATTCAGTGACAACTTGAGAAGAGAGAGAAAGAAACATAGGTAGGGGGTAATAGTTGTCTTACCTATATATATGTAGTAGATTCTCAAAATGTCTCATCAAACATAAGGGGTCGGTGATTCTCTCCACGATCATTGGTCCATTGAAAACTTGAACCTTTCAAATTATAAACAAAATTCAGACCACCCTTTGTCCCCACAACATGCCCACATCATGGCTCATATAAAAAATTTGCACACAAACCAGAAAAAAGAGAGAGAAACGTTTCGAAACGTCCTTCTGCAAAGTAAAAAAAAAAAAAAGATAAAATAAAATTAGAGCCTTCGAAAGTGTCTTATCATGGTTGGATCATTTTATCAACAAAATGATTCTTGGAGCATCATCTTTGAACGTGTTCGTTCACAAGACTATATGCATAACTTTTGGAATCAAACAAACGGCAAAGTCAGTCGACGTTAATACAACTCTTTAAGGATAACACAAAACCTAATTTATGTTTATAAAACTTAGATTATGCTTTTCTCAATTTTATAATCCTTGTCCTTTATCATTCCGACATAGTATATTATTAGTTCCTAGTTATATTGCATCCTGCAATCTCATCATAATCACTTTTAGATGTTTGATTAATTGTCCACAAAAAGCCATATAAACACTTGTTATTAATTCTACTTGTATCGCAAGCTACCTTGCAAATTGTGACCTCAGAAGATAATGAAAAAAGTGAGCCCTGATTCCCATTAGCTTCTGAAATAGTTTATTTCCAAAGATAGAAGTTGTCTCCACCAAGAGAAAATTCAAATCAATTTTCCATGTGGCCTGGAAAAGTCAGCTCATTTTGACTTTGAATCAAGTAAGTGGACCTGAATGTTTTAAAGCTCATAACCATTTACTCATTGGTGCTCTTCAATTTCATTGTCTTTATGTGCTTACAAAAACTTTCCTTCCAGATAATATATTTCTTTATTAATTAATACTATATAAAACGATTCTTAATTCAATGGCTACGATCACCATGACTCAGTATCTATATATGCTTACATTATTTATCTCTTCTTAAAAACTCTTCTTCTATCAGGAACACATAAATCCCTCTGAACACATTTTAAAATACCACAAATTTTCTAGATAAAAGAAAAAAAAAAGTTATAGTACAAGATAAATCGTTTTGTTTTTCAACAAAAATGTGTACAAATGTTTTATCACGATTAAGATTGTTCAGTGGTTGGAATTTTTTAATTTGTTTTAAAAATACTAATCAGTAATTTGGTATTTATAATTAGAATTGTGATTCATTACTGTTCAAATATTTTTTTTACTTAATTAAGTTTCAATGTTTGATAAAAGGTGTTAATTTCTCTTTCATTAAATTCAAGTTAACAATGTTTATAAATATTACTGTGTCAAAATCTATAAGATGTCAAGTATAAAAATCTTAAAAGGTGACACATGTTAAATGAAGGGTCTAGTGTTAAAAGATGATTTCGACACAATTTAATAAACGGATCAAATTTATTCTATTTAAAACATAGACTCAATTGAATAAAAAATAATAGAGAACAAAATGAATCATATGACTAAATATATAGACCAAATTATTAATAAAATATATTAAAAGTACCTAATTCTATCCTTGTAATATTAAAATATTGTTTTAAAAATAATTTTAGGATGTTTTAAATAATCTTACAAAACTCAGTGTCAAAAAAGTTTTTTATATTATTTAAAAAATATTTTTTATACCAGTTATCGAGTAGGTATAAAAGTACAAGTTTTTTACTTTTTATATTGATTCTTTTCAAAACAAGTATAAAAAAATTTTTTTTTTGCCTTCTATTGTCAAAACATATATAAAAAATCTCGCTTTTTATACCTATTAATGCCAAAATAGATATAAGAAATCTTACTTTTATACCTGTTAAAGCCATAATTAGTATAGAAAGTGAGAGTTTTTATACCTGTTTTAGCTTTAATAGCTATAAAAAATGTCTTTTTTTTTAAAATACCAAATTTTTATGTGTTACTATCTATATATAGACGGCCTATATAAAATTCAATCCCAAAATACTGTCCAAATAATCAATAACGAGTAAAATAATCAATATTATTTATATTATTAACATATCAAAATAGTTGATAAACTCAATGTAATATTTATTATTAAATACATCTAATACCTAACATAACCTAGAAATAGTTAAAAGAAATGCAGCAGTTCACTGTTCTCCAAAATTCTTTATGACATGTTGTTCCACTAGAGACGTGTCATTGAATATCTATACAACAAATAGCTTAGTAATGTTCTGATATTAATAGCTTTCCAGCAGAAATGAAAAATATTAAGTAGAAGTATAAAAATAGATTCTGAATTCTTAAAACCTCACAAAGGTTTTCCAACAGCTTAAAACTACTAACAATTCATTTTAAAATTGCACCTTCACCATAATCATGCTTATTAAACACTAAAATAAAGTAAAACAAATTTTACACTTAATAACACTAAACTAATCCTATGAACAGGACTAGACTGCAAGGACTTTTATATCCAAGAGCTTGCTTAACACTTGACATCCTGAATAAATTTTCAGCGGCATAGGCCGCGGTTCTTCAGTGGCATAGGCCGCAGTTGCTTGCAGAACCGCAGCCTATTCCCCTGCAAATTTATTGCAAGACTGACATTTGGGGAATGTCAGAATGGTGCAGGGGCATATGTCGCGGTTCCCAGCAGAACCGCAGCCTATAAGTTCGTTTTATTTTCAAAAATGTCACCGCGCAGTATTATGTTGCGGTTTCTTGTGAACCGTGACATAATGTGTGCTGTAAAAAGTCTGTTTTTTACTAGTGTATCTTATAATACAAAACTTTAATATTAGATCGAAACATAAAATTGAAATTTTATAATTAGAATCGCTCTTACTATAATTTTAAAATATAGGAGCTCATTTGTTTACTTTATATAAATCAAAAGTTACTTCAAGATAATTAAAGAGTAAAAAGTACTATGAAAGGACATTGGATAAGTATACGAATAATTTATGTAACACCACAAAAAAATATATTATAAACTTTTTTTTTTGGAACAAAAATATACACTTTAATAAGTCTATTACCACAAGTGCATCAATTCATAGCATACTAATACGTTAGAGCTAGTTGGAAAATCCTTTAACATAATATAATCAAGAAAGAAAGTAATTTCTAATTAAATGTCATATTTAAATTGGTTGAAAGGACATACAAATAAAAGACAATAATTTTAATTTAATTATGAAAATAACATAAAACATGAAAGTAATCCCAGCAAAAACTATGTAATTTTTAAACTTTTTTAACCCTTTCGCGACATTGAATACAGAGTGTTAAAATTACATTATACAATAATTAAGCTTGATTAAAAATTATCAATTTTCCATCCTTAAAAAAAAATGTAAAGTTATAATCTTTACATATAAAATGGATAGAGAGAGAGAGAGACAGAGCAGATGGAGAAAGAAAAGGACAGTGACTGCATTTGCAAGATTGTTGAAAAGCCAGAAAAAGGACTTTACTGAACATGGCTTTGATAGTAATTGAACATTTTACGTATGTATATAAGCTTCATAGCACTTGGATTATGTATTAACAATCATGATCACGATGTCTTCCATGAATCTGCATTTGAATAATGCAGCCATGCTATGCATGTTTTTGAAAATGACATTTATATTTTACCCATCCAATCTTTTAACCTATGTAAAATGTTTCATTCAACAAAACAAAAAAAGGCTTAAGTTTTTCATATTTTATTGTATTTCTTTCTTTTATTCATAGAACAAAGTTAATAATCTAGCATATATACAATAATGTATAATAATTAATTAGATAAAAATACTGTATTGATACAATATAATCAAGTTCAATTAAATTATCAATACAAATGAATACGCATTTACCAAGAAAATAGAAAACGAAAGTAAGAGATAAAAGTGATTAAGAATGGCACTAAAGATTTAATTGAAATAATTGTTAATGGAATTAATGTGATTGGACGATTAAGTAGATTTTTTGTGCTATAATTGCGAAGCATAATAATGAATGTACAATGCAATTAATATGATAATAAATATTTTTCATGAAAAAAATGACACTTTTCATACGTCCTTTCAGAGTTCATAGACTTTATACCTAACATAAGACACGTATCATCAAACATCTAATCCTTTCTGATATAGGGCCACAAATTTTCATATTTTTTCGTCAAAATAAAGTATATCATTATAGTTTAATATCTTTATTATTTTTAGATGTAGCACATGCACAATTTTAATTAATGTAGTCCAATTCCAAGGACACAAAATTAATTTTCTTATTCCCGTCGAACGGTACGTGATAGGACCTTATGTGATCACATGTTTAACTAAATTTGGTAATACCAAATTAAACCTTCTAATAAAGCACTTCTTCACTCTTGAGTTGCTTCACTCAAACATTGATGATTGTGTTTTGGAGATTTGAAGTTGCAAAATTCCAAGGCGCATGAACATTCCCATTAATAGTTTTATACATTGGATGTTTGGATGAAAAATTTAAAGAATATATTTATTAAAAGATAAGGGTATTTCCTAAAATGGATATAGTGAAAAAGAAAATGTTTTTTTTGAGGAGAAAAAAGAAAAAAAAAATGGAATGATTTTAGGAAGATGGTAATGGTGTTTGAGAAAGGAAGAGGAGACACATACATTGGTGCCACGCTCAAACATTCTTTCCTTACGGAAAGAAACGGGAGACTCAGATTATTGAATGCCTCGAAACGTTTCTCCGCGAAATGCGGCTACTTGCCGCATCTTTTGTTTCTTCTCCATTGTTTTATTTTCCTTAGAACACCATTCTCTTTTTTTTTATTCATTATTTATTTCGCCCTAATTCTATCATAATTGTAACATCTAACAAGTTTTCAGACTTGTATTATGACAATTAGAATTATTTTATATATTTGTGAGATTTAAAATTTAATAACTTCTGTTGTTGATGATTTATATATAGTTTTTAGGTAAAAAAAAAAATACAAGTATTTAAAACATGTGATTTTTTTTTATGTATGTTAAAGTGGGATTTGAATCTAAGCATTAAATAAAAAGATGTTGTTGTGTTGTATTTGATGGTATTGAAATGAGAGGGGTTTTGTTATTATTATTTTTGAGAAGGACAGAAGGGAGAATATATTTATAAGTTATAAAGAAAAGAGAGGGAAAAAATAGAGCCTTAGATGGTGTTTGATAAATGTCCCAGCTCAAGAGTTGTGGTATTTTATTAGTCGAAGCAGTTTTTGTGATTTAAAATTCCTTCTCTCTCCTGATGTTGCGTATGGAATGGAGCTGTTTTGTGTGAAAAGTCAGCGTCTCTGTCTCTCTCTCTATAAACCCATTCTCTTTTGTTTGTTATTGAGAGGAACAATCAGTTTCAACCTCCGAAAACCTGTTCCTTAATTTGCTTTTTCTTGCTTCTTAACAGCCAAAAACCCATCTTCCCAGGAGAAAGCTTTTCTTCTCACAACCTCTTCTTAATCCTCTCAACCTACCTCCTCACACACCCAACAAAATTCCTACAATTTCATCTCTTTTTCTCTCTCTCTCTCTTATTCTCTCAGGAACCAACATATCTCCATCATTTATGCTCCCAAACATGTCTCAGACACAACCTTCTCCCTCCTTATACTTGAACAACAATCTCTTGTTCCACTAATAGGAAGAGAAAAAGCATGTGCAGCTGCATCTTTGGGCCAATAATCATGGACAATTACCAAGGTGATTTAACTGACATAGTCCGAGCCAGTGGTGGAGCATATGGTGGTGGTGGTGGTGGCAGTAGCAGCTGCAGTACAGGCACTTCATCTGCTGAATTACCTACCACATCTCATCACCATACTATTACTCACACCCTCTCTCGTAATGATCACTGGCACCAACACTTCTCTTCTTCTTCTTCTTCTTCTGATCCCATCACCTTCTCTTCTGTGCTTCAAGACCCCAGAGGACTCACCAACTTTGGTGATCCCTTCTCCACCATGAGAGATCCCTTCCTTCAGGAGCTTGACATGCCTTCCGCTTCTTCCTACTTCACTGGGGGCTTGGAAGAAGCAGCTGCGAGTTTTGGTGCTTCTGCTGTTAGTACTAGTACTAATACTAATGCTAGCACCACTGTTTTTGCTGCACACAAGATTCTCGAGGAGCATGACATGAGAAGACCTTGTAAAAACATATTCTCCAACATGATTCAGATCTCTCCCAATGCAAAGTTACCGGTCTCACCCTATGATTCCACCACAGCGGTGGCACCTTCTCCAAGGGCAATTAAACCTCCTGCTGTTGTTTCACCCAACATGGTTAATGCAAACTCCTCCAAGGATTGCCTTGTGGACACCACAGGAGTGCAGATCTCGTCTCCACGGAATCCGGGTCTTAAACGAAGGTCAGAATAATATGATATTGCTTAGCTAATTAATATCTGCACAGAACTAAACTTAGTTTATGCTCGTGTGTATTAATTTCATGGGGTCATCATAAATTATGAATCACATACTTTTGATTTTTTTAAGGTGCGGTGGGGTGAAATTTTATGAAAGTAGCTATGGTGAAGTTTGCACTGTAGAGAGAAAGTAGGGTTTGGCATGAGTTAGGTACTCGTGTTCCTTTTCTTGCGCTTTCCAAATCGGTTCCGTTGACTGGCCCAGTTAAGCTAGGTAGCTGCTCAGAATGAGAAATAGTAGTTTCATTGTCATGAGACTAACTAAACATGGTTTATTCATTGAGGCTTTTCGTAGGCTTTAATCCACCTGAAAAGTAGAGTTAGCTCGGCGTGTCACGCACACAATAACAGTCACACACTTAGCTTTCACCCAACTTATCTTAAACCACCTGAAAATTCCTATTCCTTTTATCCTCATTTTCATCACACAGAACCGTATTCCTTCGTTCGAAGCCAAAATTAAAACCGCCTGATCTCATGCTTATTCTCGAATATTCTATTTCTCTTTGTAATATTCTTATTTCTTGCTCATATCATGCTTGTTTGGTCAGAGTTAAGTTAATTTGATGTGTTATTGTTGTAATTGCTGCAGGAAGAACCAGGCCAAAAAGGTGGTTTGTATTCCTGCACCAGCAGCTGCAAACAGCAGACAAACTGGAGAGGTTGTTCCGTCAGATTTGTGGGCTTGGAGAAAATATGGTCAGAAACCCATTAAAGGTTCACCTTATCCCAGGTTAGCCTCATAGTTTAGCCTTAGGTATACGATTGATATATTATTCTCTGTAAGATTGGATATTTTAGGAATAATATCACTGTGGGATATATTGGCCACACTGCACAAAATATAGATCACAACTTCTCTCCCCCCATAGACTCAATTTTTTGTAGCTTACTATACATGTATCGTGTTAATTTCTTCGATGTTTATATATATATTTTTTTAATCTTGACCATTAAATATGGACCTGTCACACTTCGAGGTTTAAAAAACAACTAGGCTAAAGGCTTTCCCATTCAGAAAGTTTTCTTTACCCAATTTTTTATTAGAGAAAAATCACTATGAGCACACGTCTGGTTAAAGATTCGTCGTTTTCTTTAAGTTCTCTTAAAAAACTGCCAACAAAAGCAAATGGTTCTTTTAAATAATTAAGTTGAACTGAATTCATTGGAGAGCAGTGACGGTACCCTTTGAAATCTAATGAGGATTTTCATACAACCGCCTTTTAGGTCAATAGAATGAGTTTGCACAAACGAACAAGAGATTATCGATGAAGGGGTTTTTGCATCGCCGTGATGTTATTATAGGTCTTGGTTTTCTCTCATTTTCATTTGGGGTGTTATGGTTCTCTTATTATACATCGTTCTCTTGTGGTTATATCTATCAGGGGTTACTACAGATGCAGCAGCTCAAAGGGTTGCTCTGCGAGGAAGCAAGTTGAGCGGAGCAGAACAGACCCAAACATGTTGGTTATTACATACACATCAGAGCACAACCATCCATGGCCAACTCAAAGAAATGCTCTGGCTGGTTCGACCAGGTCACAGCCATCCAAGAACAATGCTGGAAATTCAAAGAGCTCAGAAGGGTCAAACCCCCAAAAGAGCACAACATCAAAAGCAAAGGACGAGCAGCAGCAGCAGCAGGAGAGCAACAATAGTGAGGGCAATGTGTCCCCAGTTGTTGCTGGGAACTCATCAGCGAACAGTGCATCTGTGAAGGAAGAGAATATGGAGGACATAGAGAAGCAGTTTGAGATGGATGAGGGAGAGTTCAGTGATGGACTACCTTACAAGCCTTGTTTGATGGATCAGAGTAATAATCAATCTGAGGACTTCTTTGCTGAGTTGGGAGAAATAGAAGCTGACCCGCTGGATATTCTGTTTACCCAAGGTTTTGGTGCGGCTGATGATCAAAGGGAAGAATCCAAGGCCTTGGATCCATTCCATCTGTTTGACTGGTCAGGAGACAACAACACCAGCACAAACAGCAGTTCATTTGAAGAGCCTAATGCAAAGAGAAGGTTATAACAAGACCTAGAAAAAGGCATGCAGCACCTCCCTCAAAAAACACCTTAATATCATCCTTTTAAGTTTCATTTGGTGGTGCAAATATCATTGAAGGTCATGTTATGCTCTTTCGTATTTGGTTTGAAATGTGTGATGTGGGGGAGGGTGTGAGAGATCTCCACTTTTTCTGCTTACTACCTTTTCTTTTTCTTGTTATTTACCAGAACAGTCAGGGAGATAAATTAGTAGAGTGAAAAAAAAGAGAGTGCTGGTTGATTGGAAGCAAACTCAACGAGTCCCACATTCCTTTTGGAATATTGGTGGATGGGACAGAAAGCTGAGGAACAGAAGGTTGCAACAGTTAAAACAAGTACATTCACTATAGACATGACTCGAAAGCTCAGTGAGTAGATTGATGATGATAATGGGATGGGACTAGCCCTTTCATCTTTTCAAGTGGGAAAAATTATTTAAAAGCCACACCACACCCTTTGTCATGTGGCCTTTTCCATACAAAGTGAAAAAAAGAAAAGAGAGAGATCACAGATTTGCTTGCTGAGATGAAATTTATGAAAGAAGACAAAAGAATATATATTTATATATATATAGGGTTAAAGTTAAGTTATATTATATTATATAATACTATAATATAGAGCTTGACTTTTCATATCAGTCATTTCTAGGATGTGTGACGTGAGAGGGAAATGCATGCTTTGGTTCCTCGGCTTTCTGTTTTTTATTATCCACCAACTCATGTTCATTGTTTTGAATGAGATGAGATTACTTTATATGTTTCTTACACTAGTTATTAATTACATTTTGATTCTATTCTTCTATCATTCAAAATTTGTCATTTTATATACTGGCTCTTATCTGTTAGCATCGGTAGTTTTCATAATAAAATCCAGCAAAACGAGGTTGGCATTTAATCATTTCGCATGTGCATGCTCGCCTATTTGTGCATGGATATTCATAATTATATCTACAATCCTCCATTCGTTTAAATATAATAATAAGTTTGAAAAACGCAATATATATATATATATATATATATATATATATGAAACATGATGTTAGAGATCACGTAGTGTATAATAAAAATCAGATTTTGTAACAACTATGTTAAAACCTACATGTTCTATTTCATGCTACTATGCATGTTTATTTTGGGTATATATTTTAAGTTGAAGAGTTTATTTTGCCTGACCAATACCTCAACACCTAAATCCAAAACTTATAAGAAAACCCTACAGTGTGTATATGTTCATAAACTATACCTGCTCTTTGACCTTTTTCATGTTTTCCTTTTTGGCTAAATTACAATGCTAGTTTCTACCGCTGAGGTTGTGTGTAATGGCATAAAAAGAGTATGCATACAGCATAGCAGATGAATTAATTTAACTGAAAATATTTACAGAAAAATCAAACTCAAAAGAAGATCAAACAGAAAAGTCAAAGAAAATTCACACTATCTTTTAGTTACGGTATTGTATACACAAAGAAATACCTAATTTTTTTTTTCTCTTTCTAATACGATATTAGTTTAAATATTGTAGGTTTCTAAAACCTTTGGAAGTGAGAAAAGAAAAACAGATGTACTATTTGAGCAATCGGAATCTGGAACATATGAATATGCAAATATCGATAGCAGATATCATGGTACATTGTTCTGATAGAAGTAAGTTTTGCACATACTTCTAACATTATAAGATTTTCTAATCCATTTTAAGGATATCTTCCCTGCTCCATATCATAAGGAACTGATTTTATGCTGTCAGGGTTCCTTTTCTTACTAAGATTAACTGAAAGTGTTCATTTACTCTCGGAAACTGTTGCCTAAACTTCCTTTTACTTCATACATATACAGACATGTGTGTGTGTATATACACCTGGAATAATTTTTTTATAAAATGCAAATTTAATGAATCTAATAGTTGAATTTCATGATATTTATACTAGTGATTATTTATTTTAAATTTTACATATTTATAAATATATTACTTAATAAAAAAAATTTAATCACTTTTAAATATTATATTAAGTAATATGACTATTTTTTAAATATTGAAATTATAATTTGATAAAGTTATATATATACATAAGAGTGAGATAGAATAGAGCATGAAGAGTGTTTACCTACCAACAGTGAAAGAAAAAATCTGTCTAATTGAAGAGATTAATTGTTGAAATTTAGTATGTTTTGTGGTGAAGGAGGTTAAGAATGTGAACTAAGAATGATTTGTTGGATAATATATATTCTGAGTGGTTTTTGCAATTTTTCCTATGCAATGATTAAAAGTAATTTGTGACAGTGGATTCTTGAAAGTATGTTGTTGTGGAGGGAGAGGAAGGTCCTGTAGAAGGGCACTTTGATAGTTAATATTTGGTTTAGAAAGTGTAATATGAATAGTACGTAGAAATGCATATGCAAGTGGCTGAAACTCTGTTTATAAAGGAAAGTGGTAGCTCAGGAAGTAATCCATTTATGATGTTATGAGTTCTTAGTTGGAACTTTGGTGCGTTATTAGATCTGAAATTATTCTATGCTCTTATATATATGTATATATATATATTCCTATCTTGTTGTCCTTGTTTCTCAGTGGTTGTGAATGGTGATTAATACCTACTAAAACGTGCCAAATGCTGAAAATAGCAAAGGAGTTTCACACTGAATTGTACAAGGATATAATGTGTCTCTATATGCCGCGAGAAAATAGGAAAATAGTATCTTATATAAATAGAAAAAGTTGCAGCCTGATGTGATTAAAAAAAAGTGGTAAAGTAGGAAGATTTTATTCTTAGGAGGGTTAAATCATGATTCATATCTTGAAAGGATTTTATGATAGCATAGGTGAGAGGTTAAAGTCTTGTAATCTTTGCATATATGGTCCAAAATACATGAAGATGTAATGATAAAAGTCTTGTAATGTTTGCATATATGGTCCAAAATACATGAAGATGTTGTAATGTTTGCATGTTAATGTGAAATACTAAAATGCATGTTATTATAATTAGGAAAAGATGAGTGTGGAGGTGTAGTGGAGGGTTTGTGTTGAATCTATTGATAATGGAGAAAACTTTAAATTTGTCTGAAGCTAAGTTATTGGCTTTAGTCTTGTCAAATCCATTATTTTGCTCTACAACAAATGAAGTCACTTCAATGAGTAGAGAAAACAACAGTCTCTCTGCTGGCTAGTTGATTGATGGGTAAGAGTCTTTCATTATGGATTTCAAGGAATAAGGATGCAACTTAGCTTGTGGGACTAACTGTAGTTCATCATTTTCAAAAACCAAACCAAACTCATCACTTACAAAACCTTAATCATTCTCTGCTCTTTTTTCTTAAAACATCTTTTCTAATAATTCCCTATACTCTTTTGATGCCTCACCTAATCTCTTTTCAATATTTCTTAAACCCCATTTGCATTAATCTTCCTCTATGGATCTTTTAAAAACAACACTTCCAAAATATAAGTGGGAAAAGAATATGCTTGCATATGCAAGTAATCTAGATTTCCAAAATGGAAAATGATATTTTAACACTAAATTTTGACATTATTTTGACACTGTACACGTGTCAAAATGTGGCTAGACGATTTCAAATTAAAAAAAACTGAGGTAAGGACATATTTGAAAGAGAAAAACCAAAGTTTCTTTTTTAATTTGAAATCGTGCAACCACATTTTGACACGTGTGCAGTGTCAAAATAGTGTCAAAAAATTGATGTTAAAATATCATTTTCTTTCCAAAACATAAGTGCAAAAAAAATATGCTTGCATATGCAACTAATGTATAGTCTATTAATTAAAAAAAATTAATTGAGTCTTATTAAAATATTGAATGCATTATCTTATGTAAGAAAATTGTACATTAAGATTGAGAATATAGAAATCAAGAAAAATAGGATAAACCTAAATCTAGGTTAAGATAATAGACTTTAAATTTGACTTATTAATTAGTACTAAACCGGTTTAGAAAAGAAATATTTGACATATTTATATTATAATTTAACTTTAGTTTTAATTAATGTGAAATCTTTAACATAAATGAATGTCTCTCTTTCTGAATTTCATTTAGTTTTTTTAAGTATTGTATATTAATGTAAGTAACATGAACAACTGTTAAATGTATGCTTTCATGCGAATCACAGTTGTTTTGATGTTAGTTTCAAATCAAATCCACTTTATTTGTTTGAGTACCCACGCTTGCTCCGTCGATTTGACGTCGACCGTTAATCACGTGTAAGATTTTTCTAATTAAAGTGTAATAACTTTTAATTTACAACCATCATAGTAATCATTTTTTTATTAAACTTTTGAAATCACCTTATGTACTAACTATAGCTGTAACATGTTTGTACAGTGGATGGAGTTAGTGCAATTGGGTTTACATTTTTTAAAGAAAGTTTGAATTTTCTGAATTAAATAATAATAAAAACTATTATTGGAAGAAATAATAGTGATAATAAATTTTGTAAACGTAGCGAAAAAAAAATCTAATAAACAGGTGAAAATTTAAAATAAAAGATAGGCGACAAAGGTTTTGGGCCGTATGAGGTTATATTTTACATTTTTATGTGCCAAAAAATATACACTTACTAGGATATATTTAAAATCAGTAAATTATTATTTCAATCCACAAATTTAAAATGGTTTTTGAATTTTAAAAAATATTTAAGATTCTATTATATTTGTTAAACTAATTCAAATTATGTTTGTTAACCATCAAGGAAATACCTAATTTAGCACATTATAAGAGCTACGTAATGTCCTTTTACAATGTGTTCATGTGATACTGAGAACCAAAATGATGGGAGAAAAAGTGTTAATAAAAAATATGAAACTGTATTTGATGTTACTAGAATTTATGAGCTGTTGTTATAAGCATGTTATTAGACAAGGTTTAGATACTTGTCTAAACAGAAAATTTCATTTATTCAAATTATTAACAATACCAAACTAATAGGTAAGGTCAAACTAGGTAACAAAAAATTAAATACTTAATAAAAAAATCACATGTATCTAATAAATTATTTTGATGGTGTGAGAAATTACCAGGTATAGGATAATGATATATAGATAACACTTTTTTTTTATAACATTTGAACATTGATTACGTGTTAATATGTAATTGGTCAAAAATTATTTCACAATTAATAATAATAATCATAAATATTATTGTGGATTAATTTTTGACCAATCACAGATTGACACATAATCAAAGTTCAAATATTGTAAAAAAAATGTTGTCTAAATATCATTATACCGAGGTATAATAGACTTGTTAAAATAAATTTTAAATGAAAAAAAAAATACTAGAACATGGTATTAAATTAGTTGTTAGAATAAATGTAGTGCAAAATGTGATGACAGTTTTGAAAACTGTTCTAATATTCATGTATCGATCTAATGTCTTCTTTTTATCTAGGCGTGAAATGTTTTTTTCATTTTCCATCAAGTTCCTTCTCGTCTCTCTCGCGCTTCCACTGTTCACCATTGTTGCTCACCATCGCTGTCGCTGCACTTCACCAAACCATTTGGCTCCAAGCTTTCCACCGCCAACTAAGAACCATATCGCCATGGCGTCGCTTCGTTCATCACCAAGCTCAATTGGACCATCGCTGCTACATTGGATCGCCGCTCACCCTATGTTGTTGCACCACAAACGAGTCTTTCGTTGAAGTTCCTTCGCACAATGGTCATGAAGTAGCTTTGAGACCACCTCCTGACTTTCCTCTGCTAGTCGTTGCTTTGTCATCATTGTGGCATTGATAAAGATTAGTAAATATGATACTAAAAACTTGATTTTTAAATGTATTACTTGTAATCTTTTTTTGAGTTATAATTTTTTAAAAAAATTATGTCTAATAATTAGTTCGTATGTTACTTGAAACTACATTTGAGTTATAATTTTTAATATTATTAGGTTTTAATAATAAAATATGATTGATATATATATATATATATATTATATTAATATATCATTCTTAGATATGTATAAAATAGTTTTAGTATAAAACGTTAAATATGTTAAACCAGGTTCTCATATTGTGTAGTAATAAATCAAAGTTGAATGAATGTGATTTGAATCAGTAATGTATGAGAATGATATTGAAGAGTTTCTACAATTTTAACAGCATGAAACTGCCTTGAATAGAAAGTATTATTATTCTTATATTAATTATTTGAACAAGAGATGATAAGAAATTAAGTTAATGCAAAAACGTCTTCTATGTAATGGTATCCTAAAGAGTTATACAACATGGACTTAACGTGGTGAAATTGTATATTTTCCAACTATATTTCAAAGTCAAGAATATTGTGAGGATCGCATGGAAGTTATGATCATTCAAGATATTGGAGAAGACAATTTTCGACGAACACATGTATATGATTCATTGAAAGATGATTCATAACAGACTTTATATCTCAATTGTACGAGTTTAACTCATTTATGTCAACGATATTAAGATTATTTAACATTAAAACCAAAAATAGGTGAATCGATAAAAGTTTCATTGAATTGCTTAAACTATTACATCAAAAGTCATAACTGATCTAATAGTTCTTTTAAAAAATGTTTTTTTGGTTTTTTTTCAATTAAAGATATTAGATTAATTTATCCAAAACCGATCTAATAATTAGATATTTTAAATCGGTTATACAATCAATCTAACATATTTAATATATCTAAGGCATGTCACATCAAGAAAATTGATTTAATATACGTTTGAAAACAGATTTAATAAACTTTTTTTTTAACTCTTTGGCAAGTGTATCAACTCGTTACAAGGGAATTTGAGTTACTTTATTTAATCAAGTTTGTTTATCAAATTCAATTTACTGATGATAGCATTTGATTTCAAATTTGGAAAATTGCATAAAATTAACAGATGTAAAAATTTAAGATTGTAAAATTGAATAAAATATCATTGGAATTGGTTTTAGACTAACATTACAGTAACATCATGAACAATATATAACCTGTATTCAAGCATTCACATCAACATATTTTGATTTAATTCCTTAAAGCAAGTTCTAAAGTCATCTCTTAAACCATTAATTCCTTAAATAATTTACAGATACTTTGCATTAAACTCAGATGTTAAAAAGGACCAGAAGAACAAAAGTTATTCCTACAGTTGTTACTTTTAGTTTTTTTTCTTACGTTTATTTTCCAAAAATACTTCCGTTTAAAGAAAATTATACTTCTGTATAATCTTAAGCAAATCAAGAAAAGCGCAAAAACACAAGCATATATTGTACATAAAAGTTACATTAAGGAAGAGTCATTAAAACCAATTTCAATGAACAGAAAAATTAGTCACTCATAATCATCTAGAACATACGCATTATAACAATTCCTTGCAGAAAGTGAAGTCTTGAAGCTTTAAAGCATCTCCTGATAGTCTCCTGAAATTCTCCAATATTTTTCGTGCTTTGTTTTGTTCAGAAGATGCCTTCTTTTCTTCTGTCTCGACTTTTAAAACCAACATCATTTAATTAATTCGCTCAACGCACAGGTGTGTATGTGTTGAGCGAAATTCTCAACTGCTCACATCCAACAGGTTTGATTCGCTCAGCGGCGCATAGTGTTGGTGCTCTAGGCGAAAAGTCTTCCTTCTAGTTGTGCGACTGTTGAATTGCGCTTAGCGAAAATTGGCTAACATCACTCCAAATAATATAGAATTTCCTATACAATGTTTACACAACTTTCCTACTTCCTATTACAGCTTTTCAATGAAGAAACACATGAATAATTGCAACTTTGAGCTCATTTATAAGTGTAAAAACAATTATTTTTACACTAATGTTAGCAACTAGTCACTAGAATATGCTTAAATTAAATTAGTTAAAATTAATGTATATAAATTACATTTCAAGAGGAGGTCATAAAGCTTGACTCGTCCCAAATTAAATAAATAGATAACTTGTGGATCAATATATTTATTTAAAAAATATACATATTCTGAGTATTATTTCTCATTTTTAAATATTTGGCAACTATTATTCAATTACATGCTGCAATAATATTTGTTTTAGATTTAATATTTAAATGGCTAATTATTTTAATATTTTCAATTATTATATTTTAAATGAGTTAGTACGATGAACTTACTCCTTTATTTCGAGTTGAGTAAAATTCACGATTTCTAAACTTGCTAAAAATTGTAAGTTAAAAAAATTAAGTTGAAATGTATATGATTATTATGTTGTTTATTGTTATTCGAACTCAATATTATTCATTTTAAGTTTTGACAAAACCAGACAATAACAACCAAATAAATTATAGAAAAGAAGTGGCAGAAAAAGACTTATCAAGCTATGTTAGGCCCACAATCAAAAGCACCAAACCTATATTGGCTTAAAAGAAAATAGTTAAAGAGAAAAGTTTATGTAAGGTAGTGTTGCACCGTGTTAAAGAAAAATATCTTTTTTTTGATCAAACTTAGTTTTATAAAAACTTGAATATTTAAATAAAGGGTTAAAAGGTAGATGAATTAGTTAAGTCGTGAAAAATATTCTAGCAACAATTCCATTAAAATGATTTAATTTAAATTTCTAAAAGATAAAAAAGGTAGCAATGGAATTCTTTTATTTTATATTTATAACTATTTTTTGAATCTAAACAATTTGATTAAAATCATTCCATATATTTGCACTTGTCTTCACTCTATTTCCAATCATTCAAATAAACACTACTTTCCATTCTTTGTCTTCTATATTTCATTCTCTTTCCTTCCCTTTTGTATTATATTTGTAATCACCGAAGTAAATGATATAGAATTCTTCACATTTAATAACTGTATATATTTATGTAACATCATATTTTGCTGCAGTATGTGAAATTTTTTTATGCCGATTTCATATTTGATGGCATTGCTCATACCTGATTCTGTGCACCACAGTGTAATATGTATTCAACTATAAAGCTTTTGATATATTTAACTGCAAAAAATTCATACAATAGAAAGAGACAGAAGATTCTTACAGTGACAGAGTATGGAGTCTTCAAACTTTTTAAATTTGTGTGAAGCGGTAGTATCAGAAAATCGAGGATTTTGAAGACAGTATTTAAGCTTGTTTGGTATAGTGCAAGTGCAAGTACATGATTCTCTGCACGATTTAATCCAAAATATTATAATAATGAGAGGTGAATCTACTCATATAAGAAACTTAAAAACTTGTATGATCACAATTTTGTATCTTTAAGGACCAAGGCAAATTGAGATTGAATAGAAAACCTTCGTATTTGTGACAACATAGTTATCAAGAAACATTCCTACAACATATAGATGAATATTACAAACCAGAGAAGACAGAAAGATGAAAACATGCCAAAGAACATAAAATTCAAACCATAGGCATGAATTGGTCTAAGGGGATCTGAAAGTGTTGAATCAGAAACTGTTATGATTGTTTTTGGCAGAATAAAGAATATGAGAAGACATGAAAATATAGCATGATCTTATCCACCAATTCTGGTTTCTACTTGACTTGATTGATGCCCCCATTGAAACACCAGAGTGTGACCCACCATATATTTGCTCACATTGTGTAGCCATTTCATGACATCTTTTCAATCCTCGTTATATATATATATTGAATTCAACCAAGTTTACATCAAAAGTCGCGCGTTGTCCTTGGGTGGAATGAAAACCGTTGTAGGTGGATTCTGTGAATGTATGAAGCCCTCTTACAGATACTACAGTGTTTTTTAAATTAAGAATTAGAATACATTATTAAAAATAGGCAGATTTCATACACAAGGTTAAGTAACAAGTGATTCGGTAGAGAGGGAAAGAATAGCTTGATGAAGGAAAGCATTGGTCGCTTTCTTTTGTTGTTAGCATTATTACAGAAACAAGGTCGCAGAAGAGCCTCCGTCGTGGCACCTCATTGTCATCGATCCAAAGTCGCCACCGTAGACTATGACGGTGACATAGCTATGTCATGAATTTTTCTTGTTCAACTTTTAGGTAATGTCTAAATAGGGCACAACAATATTTATTCCAGCTACACGGGCAAATAAGTTTCATCAGATAAGTTAATGGGTTGGTAAAAAACAAATGAAACTAATTTTATCAATCAACAAGTGATTTCTTCGCATCTTGAAAAAATGTAGTTACGCGCTTCTTCTGCATTAAGCAAGCAGCAGCATCACACATGTCAGGCAAACTGAAAACTTAACTGGTGCATTGCATTGACTGGACAAAGGGAAATGTAAAATGCAGTATGATCACACTCAAGTTGATTCTCAAATATTCTGTAGGATAAAAAATGGAAATATGACCCACTCCCAACTCCCAAGTCCTGAAGAAATAGCAAAAGACAGCACGCATTTCTCGTAGAGTCAAAACCCATAAATTCTGCACAAAATATTACTATAAACACGGTTTCCATGAAGATATGGAATTAGGGTACAAATTTAATGTCTTTGAAGTATTCGTGCTCCACAGCGATCCTGGCAGTAATTCTTTTGCTGGGATCCAAGCATAGCATACTCTGGAATGCAATAGACATTTTTTATCAGAGAATACAATTGACGATGGTTTATACGATAAAGCGTTCACAGGAAACCAAATATTAGAAATACCCCGGAGCCAAAAAAGATTATACTATCTGAAATCAAGAAAACTAATAAAAATGCAAGAATGGATTATTATAGAGGACTGAGGAAAAATTATCAGTGGACAAATGTCATGAAATCTTTCATGTCATTATTACATGATAAATCAAATACTGGACTGCGGTTCTTATATAATAATAATAATAATAATAATAACAATCCCACCATACAGCTGTTGCCTAAACCAGCCATGGAGCCAGATATGTTCAAAAGGCAAACAAAAGACTCAACGGTCATTTACAAGCATCTCCCTTTAAGATTAACGAGAAAAACAAGGATAAATCTCTCTCTTCTTCCTCTGCCTTCAACTCAATTACTATTATTAAATATTACCGAAGGGAATGCTGGGAAACATGCATCGAAGAGTTTTCAACAGTAATGTGTATTGTAAGAAAAGAAAAATTATTTTGTATCAAATTACTCAAAAGAAAGATATTCCTCATCCTTACCCTTCATTTTCTATCAATCTAATACAACCATTAAAATGAATTACTTATTAGAACCAATAGATCAAGAGAATAAGAAGAATAAGGATGAATATAAACATTATTAAATTTTAGATAAAAATTCCCGTTGATGACAAAACAACAAAAAATCTAATGGCTGAAAGTGTCGGCCCTTGCACCAGTTAGTAATGGGATCTTCCCAATGGAACTACTGAAAACACTTATAAATGAAGGATCTTATTAGATAGTAATAACTAGGAAATATAATAAAACGAAATCGCCAAATATACATTAGAACTTACCAAATACCTTGATTTATAAGCTACATACAATCAGTTATCACTTTGCTAAGAATTGGCTATGTTAACGTAACCTAATGAGGGTGCAGGTGACTACTATCGAATATACTTGGTCGTGTATTAGTTCTTCTGAATCAATTTCTCATCTTGGTTTCAACAGAATCGCAAGTACTCCCGTGATTAGTAAGGGACAGCACATAAAATTATTTCTTTCAGTCCCATTTATACAGAGTAGATTACCTTTTTTATGGATATATTAGAGGCATAAGTACTTGGGAGAAGGAGTGTAAGATAATGTAGTGGAGAATTGAAACTCTGGATAACATCGTCACAACCCAGCCTTAGAAACTTGAGGCTGGTAGTAGTTGAACTATATATACTTATATGCACTATTTTTAATAACGCCATGGAAAAAAGAATACATATCACATCTTGTACTTACAGAAAGAAGATTAAGACCCGCTGCATCAAGATTTGGAACCACAGTTGCTAAATCCTGAAAAGTAAAAGATAAGGTTCAATTATTACTGTATGAAGAACAAAGCATTTAATCCAGGTTAAAGAGAGTCATAATTACCTTAGGTGGCCATTTGGGAAATGTTGATTTAAAATCCGGTAATGCAGTAACTCCAGGCCATGTTTCTTCATTTGGCGTGCCCAATATTCTTTCACATAAGAAACAATAAGTAAACACATATTAGTACACACACACACACACATATATATTGGACTATGTTTGCCATTTTTTAAATCTATTAACAGGTTATGATAGTTATGATAGTACCGTTAAAGGTATCAATTTCAAAACATACTTAATTTGCTCCATAGCTAAATTAAAAAAAGTACACAGATTAAAAATTCCTTGGTTATCCTTTTAGGATAAACATTAAATAAAAATGGCAGACTTATACGGGTATCTCAAATTTCTAATATTTCCTCAAACGCTTCCCTCAACTGAAGGAACCAAAATCAAAACAGGAAAGGTCTCTCTTTTTCTCCATCTCCATTACCTTACCAAAAGAAGAATTTGAATATATTGAGATTATACAAATTTAACAAAATTGCCAATTTTACATCAGTTCAAATGTAATAATCATAATCACTCTTATCAATAAAAAATTGCTTTTATGTAACTTCTTTCTCAAAAAGAAATTAAGAAAAGTTGGTCATCCATAATATTTGAAACAAAATGCTTCCATATAAGGAAAACTATCAATTTTGTTTTTCACAGTTTCTTGTACAAACGTTGAAAGCAAAAAACAAGTGAAAACAAAATGATAGTTTTGTATTTAGTTGTAAAATAGAAAATGACAATTGTCTTAGGTCTATGGAGGAGGAGATTCATTGGAGAAATACAACATCAATGATAATTGAGCCAAACCACACATAAAGGATTAACACCACTCTTTACCCAAAACCTTAAGACAATGGGTTAATGACCTTTATATGCTGCTCCACTTTCTCATTTCTATCCAATGTCGAACTTGGACTCACACTTGGATTCTCAACAATTCTCCCCCTCAAGGGTGAGTCCCTCCCACATTGGTACACTCTTCCTCCAACAAAAACATTTGAGTACCTCTTTTCGTATTGTTGTTCATCTTAATGAGACTCTTTGCCAGGAAAACTTTTGATACAGGGACCATTGTACTTATCTAAGCCTAACTTGGCTCTAATACCACTTGTTGAGTCTATGGGAGAGGAGTTTCACTGGAGAGATGCGACATCAATGAGAATTGAGTCAAACCATAGAGGGGTTTGACACCATTCCCTATCCAAAACCTTAAAACAATGGGTTAATGAGTCTTATATGCTGCTCCACTTTCTCATTTCTACCCAATGTGGAACTTGGACTCACTTAGATTCTCAACAAATTGTGCATGTTTCCTTAAACCAAACAAACCCTTAGGATCTGTTACTCTCACCTATACTGAAGTTATCATTTTATCTTAAGGATAATTTAATTAATTACTGAATATGCAGAATTGAGTCTTCCCAGATTAACCACAGATCCTTGTTACAATTCAACATCAACTTTGCCAAGTTTTTTCCCACTCTTTTCACCAATTGGTCTATCCTGGGTGCCTTATGTTTGGTCTGTTAGACCCAAGCATTTGCAGCATCATATATTTGCATGGTTTATGACCCCTAAAGTCAGTATAGAAAACCAACGGTACTTCATAATAAAACTCGGATAACAGTATTTTCACGTTTATCTACATTAAATACTTGGCCAGCTTTTCCTTTTAATTAAAAAAGAAATAAATGAATAGAATTTAAAGAAACCATTAACAAGAACATAATGCAGATTAGGAATTAACATTATATTATTATATGTCACTAAGTACAAGGCACCATACTACCATACTATCCTTTATCCCTCCATTACAAGTTGCTGACAATTCAAATCTAGCATTGCAATACAAGCAAGCTGCAAAAGAATGTCATGGAAATGTGAAGAAATTGTAAACTACCCGCAGCCAAATGGAGACCAGACAAATATATTAGTAAAAGTTCTTACGTTATCAATATGGTTATAACTACGGACACAGATGATATCTTTATAATTATAGATGTCAAGATCATATCTTTATAATTACAGATATCAAAATCATATCTATATAATTACAGCTATCAAGAACATATTTGTATTATTAGTAACATTAACTATCTATTTATTCTTAAGTTTATTATTAGAAGAAATCAAATTTTCTGTATTTATTCAATTGATTTCGTTTTCTCAGTATAAATAAATCAATAATGTTGTAATAGAAAAACATGGTTTTAGCTCAAAGCTTCCTTTTTTCTTATAGTTTAACATATATATATATATATATATATATATATATATATATATATATATATATATATATATATATATAATCATTTATGTAAGAATCTTGTGTTGGTTATCCCT